>NC_082699.1:50387694-50734859 GCF_949987515.2 Delphinus delphis
AAAAAAATTGGGACATTTTTCTCAATCTTGACAAAGATCCTTTGAGTTGGACTTAGGGAGTTAATAGTCAAGAAAAAAAGTACACGTAGTGAAGCTTGGATGCAAGTATCTGAGATACAAGTGGGTTATGCTATTATCCCTCTGGTTAGTTTCAAGTGGAGGCAGATGATAGAACATTTTATACCTTCCGTTTAAGTTTGTTACTGAGTGGGAAGAAGGAACTATGCTTGCTTCTAAGGTGGAATTCAAGAAGCCAGAAAAGTTTGAGATTGCCCTTATATCACATCAACTTGGTGCAGTAGCAGTGAAGTAGAAGTGGTGGTATGATGTGAATAGGCAGATCAGACTTGAGACAGCTCTACAAGATACTTTCCTGTGGCCCCAGAAAGGTTCAGGGAAGTATTAACATATCCCATGGCCTCAAGAGTGGAAGAGAAGTGGATGAAAGCAGGATAAAAGATTAGAAAAGTCTTCTCTATATGGAGAGAGGAACATAAACTTTGCAGAACAATGACTATGGCCAATGGGATAGTGCATCTCAGTGGATGCCAGCCTGGGAGGATGAGATGCCAGGGACCAGGGAGGGTGAAATTGTCCATGAGTGACCAGAAGATGACAATAATCAACCTTCCCCCATCCCTACCACCACCACTCACCAATCCCCACAAAGTTATATAAGAACCCAGGAACCTGGGAAAGGAGGACAGGAAGAGGAACCCCTTGGGTGGCTAACTTAAATTTGGAATGAACTAATTTTAATCAGAATTAACTAAAATCAGGTAGGATGGGGGTTTGAGTTGATTTATAGAAAACTATGGAGGCATGCTATTTTTGCATATTTGGTTGTTATGACCTGATAATTTATACTTGCTACATACACTTGACTTCCTCCTATTTCTGTTGTAGAATACTGATTGGAAGTGATCCTATCTCGGGGTATAGTAGAATCACTTCTTAAAGATTTGTTTCTTAAACAAGAGTGTAAAGCAAAATTGTTTATAATGAAAATCACTCAAAATCCCTTAAGTCAAGCATACAAGACAGTACACAGGCATGCTCTCATTCAATAAATCCCACACAGGCAGGTTTTCCTTTAGGACTGGAGTATAGCTGTTTCTTCATGTGACACTGGATTAAGTTGTATGCTTTAGATTTCCAGACACTAGGGCAGAAGATGCCCTCAATATGAGAGGGTCATGGGGTTGAACATCAAGGGAGGACAGATTCACTCCTCCCACCTGCCATTCTGAGGCATTGGCTCATCTAGCAAAAGGCAGGCACCTTGCACCACATTAACTGCACCTTTCCCCACATTAATTCTCTCTCCCATACATGGGCTTTGACTTACACTCTCCCTCTCTTTCTCCCTCACCTCACTCTTGTATATTTGAATAAAGTGTACACAGGCCACTGGATTCTTATGTTAATTCTTGAAGTTTTGATGTTCAAGTTATGGCTCTGGGCAGGTGGCCTCTGTAAACATCCTACCTGGCTTGATAATTTTGGGCTGGATCCAATATCATTTAAACTCAGCCTCTTCCCTCCCAGTGTTGTGTCTGTTCTCCATCTCAAAAGGTTAAAACAATATGGGCTCCTTTCTTCACCAGATACACAGTTTTTGACAGTGTGCTGACGTTTTCAAAACTACACTTGACAATTCAATAAAACAAGTGCCTACTTGTAACAGCAGACTTGAAGAATACCTGGCTTCTAACTTCCCATGGGCACTGAGTCAGTGTCTTAAATACGAATCTATTGTTGATGGTAAATACTTTAAAAACAGAACTAGTTATACATCCTTAATTGTGAGCTCATATTTCTCAATTATTATTATTTTGAGCTAGGAAAGGTAATCAAATTATACTGAATTTTAGTGTTACTAATTGATTCTCATTATTAGTAATGACTGTAATAGCTACAGGCACAATTACAGGCAGATAGAGGATTTTGTGGGACTTAAATTTTAATTTAGGAAGCTTTCTAAGAAAAAAGATATATACAATATTACAAAGACAAAGTTAGTTAATAAAGTTAAATTTGCTTACAATGAGATAATTTTAAAAATTGTTTTTATATATTAAAAGTTGACATACACACAAAGCTACACATTGCTAGGGCTTCCTCCAGAGTCTTAGAAGATATCCCAAACAAATGAAGTGACCAGAAACATACTTTATAAGATACAAGGTAAATCCCACTCTGAGCACAATTTATTGGGCATTTACTACATGCTAGATATTGAATTACACACTTTATTATCTCATCTGTTATATTTCATATTATCATCCTATTTAGAAGTTAGGAGGGGGGAGCTTAGAGAAGGTAAGAAACTTGCCTAAGGTCACACAGCTAATAACTGAGAAAAAAAATCTAATAATTCAAGTCTGATTTGTTCCAAATCCCTCATTTCCTTTTTATAATACTTTTAAAAAATTTTATTACATAATTTAAAACATTACTTAATGTCGTATAAGTTGCAGTTAAACATGAAGAGGCAGAAATATTTCCTTCCTTCTTCACCCATCCTTACAATTTATTTTACATATAAATTAAATCTAGACCATAGATATACGTTTTAAAAGCCAATTCTTTGACAAACACTAGACTTGTACCTGGATTCTGGGAACAATTATGTTTTGGAGTAGGTTCTGGGTAAAAATCAGGTTAGGCACAGCATTTTATTTATTTTTAACATCTTTATTGGAGTATAATTGCTTTACAATGGTGTGTTAGTTTCTGCTGTATAACAAAGTGAATCAGCTATACGTATACATATATCCCCGTATCTCCTCCCTCTTGCGTCTCCCTCCCACCCTCCCTATCCCACCCCTCTAGGTAGACACAAAGCACAGAGCTGATCTCCCTGTGCTCAGCTCCCTGTGCTATGCGGCTGCTTCCCACTAGCTATCTATTTTACATTTGGTAGTGTATATATGTTCCCAGCTTACCCTTCCCCCTCCCCATGTCCTCAAGTCCATTCTCTATGTCTGCGTCTTTATTCCTGTCCTGCCCCTAGGTTCTTCAGAACCATTTTTTTTTTTTAGATTCCATATATATATGTTAGCATATGGTATTTGTTTTTCTCTTTCTGACTTACTTCACTCTGTATGACAGTCTCTAAGTCCATCCACTTCACTACAAATAACTCAATTTTGTTTCTTTTTATGGCTGAGTAATATTCAGGCACAGCATTTTAAAACCCCAGTAGTTCTATCAATAGTTACGTGAACGACAACATTCCACTCAATGATTTGCTGAAAACTGAATGTTCTTAAAATGTTTTTTTTAAAATTCGTCCTTGAATTATATATTGTGGGACAAAGAACTGGTGTAAATATTGGCTTCAGACGTGTTTGTCATTCACCTGAGCTCCGGCTTTGTCTTGTAGACACACAGAGCACCATGATTTTTTCTGTGCTTTGATTAGTGTCGGCTCAGGTTATTGACTTTTGCCTCCAGCCTGGCGTTTGGTATTTAGTATGCCTGGCGAATACAGGCATTATGACTACAGAAGTCTTCAGGTTCCAAGTACAGGGCAGCTTTTGTTTGGTGGATTTACAATTTGTCAGACTTCTGGGTATGTTAAATAAGAGGTAAAAAGGAAAAAACCCACATCTTTCATGATGTACATATGTATGTGTGTATAGGTAAATTGGCAAAGGTTATTTGTGTTCAGATGTGCTTGTTCTTGACATGATGACCCCACACCCCAAGTCCCTCACCAGTGGAGATTTCTGCTCCAAGAGTATGTCTTAGTTTATTAGCTGCTTTGGATCTTTGGCTGTGTGATCCTTTTGTTTTTACCCTCGGTTTCATGGTAGGTCTTTCAAACGGTGCCATAACTTTGTTCACATCATCTTAACTTTAATATGTCACAGATCAAGTATCTAATTATATGCTTTCTTGCCTCCTATGATCTTTCACTGCTGGTCTCCTGTCAACACCAGTTTTTAAATTGAATTCCTTTGGCAGTCATGCCCCTGAAATTTTTATATATGTATATACAATTTTTTTTTTGCCTTGGAGTTTGTCCATAGATTTTAACATCTGGGTTTTAATCAAGATTTTAACTTTGTTTTCCCAGTGACTTCCAATGGTAAATTTACTACTTTCTCTGGCATCCCTTTGAAAAGGAGACATGAAGGGAATTTTTTAATTCCTCATTAATAGAAATATAATTACTGTAGTATATTGAATAATATAGACAATATATGAATAATATAGACATTTTGGCCCCTTAGAATAAGATGGTGATTGCTCTTCAGGTATGGGGGGAGGAAATCACACTTTTATATGAAGTGTTTTATTTAATGCTTACTAATAAATTTTCCTCAGAGTCAGGGCATAAAGTAAGCACTGTTGTAAGAGGGTTAGACCCTTATTTACTCTAGTATCTGTTTTTATTTTGTTATATTATTTCATGAAATGGTGTTATTGAGATCTAAGAAGTGATTAAAAACATACATGCCCTATAAAGTCATGTATTTTTTCAGTCTTTTCCAGAAAATTGCTTACATTTTGCTAAGAGTGTTTATACCTAATCATTGCTGATATTACATGGTAAGACTTGGCATTTAGAAAACAAAATGTGAGATAACTCAAGTTTAGTTCAGCTCAATCAATGATTCTTAGGTGCCTACAGTGTAGCAGAAAATGTGCTTGCTTACCATTGAGAATATGAAGATGACTAACACATGCCCCCTTCAAGAGTTCACTATCTATTAATGGTGAAATAGAACACTGGCAAAACAGGAGGGAGATTATTTATTAAAGAAAGGAGTCATAGTGGCAAAATAATTTTGTCTCTGAAAAATTTCAGTGAAGATTATCTCCAAGAAATGTATTAATTGATGATCTCTGTTCAATTAAATTGTGTGATACATACCAGAATAAAAGTTATTATCTCAAAGGAAACAGTAAGGAGGGAGTATAGCCTCATAATCTGGTGTCAGGAGGCCTCTGTGTGACTCTTGGCTCTACTTCTAAATGTTGTGTGACATTTTTACATATCTGTAAGGTGGGGATAATATTACATATTTGTTCAAATTTATTATATTAATGAGATTAGCTATTACATAATGGTGTGATAACATAAGCCTTCAAAAACTATCGCTTATTAATTTGATCAGTATTAGTAGTAACTAACTGCGCAGAGACCTCTATCATGATCATCTCCTGGCTCCTTCTCTCAAAGTAGCCAGGAGATGATCATGATATAGAGCAATTTTTTCTTCTCTAAAATCCCATGAGGAATGAAAAGTAATTGGATGCTCTTAGGAAGATTTTCAAAATATTCATGGAGCAGAGTAATTCTGTAGAGCAGTGATTCTCAGAGTGTGGTTCTTGGAACAAATGCATTAGCATCATCTGAGAACTTGATCAAAATGCAAACTTAGGGTCCCATTCCAGATGTTTGGAATCAGAAATTCTGGGAGTGATGCCCACTGATCTGTGCTGTAATAAAGTCTTCAGGTGTTTCTAAAGCATGATAACATTTGAGAACCACTGTTATGGAGAATACTGACATCAATATCATGTCTCATTAGACAAGTCAGTTGTGACCAATCTTTTACAAAACACTTCTTTATTACTAAGTCTGTATTTAGCAGTATACCCCAATTTACTCTTACATGGAAACTTTCAAAGCCATTCATTATAGCAATTTTCCTTTTCATTTATTAAAGAATTACTTTAGCCACTAGGGAAGAAGAGGAAAAAAAGTTCAACTGGTAAAATTTTGTATAGATTGACATATAAAGTAACAGAATATTCTGAGAATTTTTATGTGATAATGACTTGAAGGTAAGAACATTTTTTGGTTTCTCCTGATCATAATGTTCTTGTTCCTATTATTTTTTCCTCAGCTGATTTTTTAAACATCTTCTGGGAAGTAACTGTTCTGTCCAAAATGCCTTTTTTGTTTTCATTTGGCAAGGAAGACAAGAAATATTCATAAACCTACCAGATGGAGACTGCTTGAGAATTTGAACACTGTTTAATACAATTTTGCATCCATAGTGTCTACCAATGTGCCCTGTACATGTGTTTCATAAGTATTTGTTAAATTGCATTAAAATTATACTAGTACAAAGCCAAAAGTGACTGATGCCATAGATGAAAAAAGGTAAAAATAATCTAAGACTTCATAAAAGAGAGAGTTCACTTCCAGCTGGAGGACTAAGAAATATTTCACAGTAAAGATGGAATTTAAGCTAATCTCTTGAAGAATGAATAGAATCTAGACCTGCTTGGATGGAGGAGTTGGCAGGCATAGGGAATTCTAGGCAGAGTGAACAACATTTTGCAATACACTGAGAGAGGAAGTGCAGGATAGGTACTTGGAGCAAATAGTTCTGTGTTACAGAACAATTATGGAAAATAGCATTATAAAATTTTTTGAAGCCAGACCATTGATGAATAACAAACTTGGAGTCCAAACATTATTCTATGAGTAGTATACAGCCATGTTAGGTTTTAGAATAGGAAGTGAATGCTTAGAGCTATGCTTGAAGATTAATCTGCCACCTGTAAACTAGACTGAAGAAGGAGCTGTTGAATGTGAGAAGAGGAGGGAAATCTTGATTTGAGAGAAATAGGGAAGCTCAATTAACAACTCAGTGTTTGATGAGGTGTGAGGATCAAAGAATGGTAGAGAGATGTCATTTAGATTTAAAACTTGGGTCATTAGGAGAAAAGTGACAAAACAGAGGCTGAGGAGGTTTAAATTTTGAACATGATGAGTTGGATTTGCCTTCAGACCAAACAGGTAAAGAAAGCTAGTAAGTAGTTAAATATTAAGTATTACAGCTTTATAAAGAAGTCAGGTTGGACACGCAGATTTAAGAGCTATTTATTTAGAAATGATTATTATATTTATTGAATATGATTTTCCAAGGAACAAGTGCAGTAAAAGTCAAAGATATATCTTTGGAGAATATCTGCATAGTGTGGAAGAAGAAACAAAGAAGAGAATATCTGGAAATATCAAATAAGCAGATATAAAATAGGATAAGGGATGAGAGAATGCCTACAAATAGATGATTATGAAGTCATCAGTGACTATCAGTCAAGCAGTTTGGCAGAAATAATGTTGGAAACCAAGTTCTCTAATATTTAGAGGGGATGAACTATAAAGGAATAAAAGCAGACATGAGAATTTGTCTTTTAAGATGTCTGGCTGGATTGAAAGAGTGACATTAGTGTCATGGTGGCATAAGATGTCCCTCGTTTTTGTGCCCCATTTTAACAATTAAAACTCAACATTTATACACGAACAAATGTGCCTCTGTTAGAGTTGTGGGATCTATCACCACACACCAAAGGACCTGGGAAAAGTCTTGCCCATCTGGGCACTGAGTAATAGGCAGATAGAACTTGGTATAGGCTATGGAACCAACAGGAGCCTATGAACTGGCCTCAGCCTCTCTTGGCTGTGTTCGGGGTACACCTGGAGAGTGCTGACTAGGGAAGACACCCACACATGAGAGACCCTTTGTAGAACTCCATGTTTCCAGAGTAGAAATGCCAGCACTCCACTGGAGAAAAAAACACAAGTTTGGATGTTTTAGAAAAGGTAAAAAGAACTTTGCCAGTGCTGTGCCTCCTCCTAAGTAGCATGGCATAGGCTAAAGAAGCTGGTGGCAACCTTTCCTGTGGGGAAAAGGAGAGCAGTGAGCTAGTGCCTGGCTATTCCAACTGTGCTGACACCATGGAAGAAACCCATTTGTCCCCTGTGAAACCTCAGAGTATTGAGGTAGAACCTTCATGACTGGAGGAGGGAGGAGACTAGGGAAAAGGCAGATAATATATCAGAGAGCATAAAAGGGAAGTGGTTCCTGCCGACCACATTCTAAACTTCAGACGGGAAGCCTGCCTATGAGCTGCTGGAAAAACCTCACCTGAGAATCACCCCACCTGGCCCATGGATACTCCCAAAGCTCCAAGTGCCAAACCCACATCCTCTCCACTCTGAGGCTATCTCCTTACGTGAGCTCTGGCTCCCTGTGAGGCTCCAGGGGCAGCAGCGAGAGCAAGCTCTGGTAGACAGGGAATGAGCATGGAAAGCAGTTCAGAATCTATAGGCAAGAGAGAAACCACAGATTTGAGCTGTAGCACCACCTTTGGGAACAAGAGATTCCCATCATCTGGCTTGATGAGTTGTAAGATTGAGAGAAGACATACAAGCTTAAGAATTCTGCCACAGTCAATACCCATTTACGCTGAAAACTCTCAACAAAGTAGGTATAGAGGTAACATGCCTCAATATACCAAAGGCCATGCAGGACAAGCCCACAGACAGCATGATACTCAATGGTAAAAAGCTGAAAGCTTTGCCAGTAAGATCGGGAACAAGAAAAGCTTGCCCACTCTCAACACTTTTATTCAAAATATTACTGGAAGTCTTAGCCAGAGCAATTAGGCAATAAAAAGAAATAAAAGGCATCCAAATTAGAAAAGAAGTAAAACTGTCACTATTTTCAGATAACATGATACTATATACAGAAAATCCTAAAAGACTCTACCAAAAAAAGTTAAAACTAGTAAATTCATTAAAGTTGCAGGATACAAAAATCAATACACAAAAATCAGTTGCATTTCTATGCACTAACCAGCAAACTATCAGACATGGAAATTAAGAAAACAATTCCATTTGCAATTGCATCTAAAACAATAAAATATCTAGGAATAAATTTGACCAAGGAGGTGACAGACACATACACCAAAAATTCTAAAACACTGATGAAAGGAATTGAAGACACAAATAAATGGAAAGATTTTGTGCTCATGGATTGGAAGAATATTGTTAAAATATCCATACTACCCAAACCAGTCTACAGCTTCAATGCAATCCCTATCAAAATTCTGATACATTTTAAACAGAAATAGAGCACGTAATTCTAAAATTTTCATGAAACCATAAAAGACTCCGAATAGTCAAAGCAATATTGAGAACAAATAACAAAGCTGGAGGCATCACGCTTTCTGATTTCAAATTATATTACAAAGCTATAGTTACCAAAACAGCAAGGTATTGGCATAAAAATAGAGCCATAGATCAATGGAATAGAATAGAAAGCCCAGAAATAAACCCACATATAAAGAGTCAATTAATTTATGAAAAAGTAAATAAGAGTATATAATGGGAGGAAAGAAAAGACTCTTCAAAAAATGGTGTTGGGAAAACCGAACAGCCACATGCACAGGAAAGTGGACCACTATCTTACATCATACATAAAATTTAATTCAAAATGGGTTAAAGACTTAAATGTAAGACCTGAAACCATAAAACTCCTAGAAGAAAACATAGGCAGTAAGCTCCTGGGCATTGGTCTTGGCAACGATTTTGTGGATCTGACTCCAAAAGCAAAGGCAACAAAAGCAAAAACAAGTAAGTGTAACCTCATCAAACTAAAAAGCTTCTGCACAGCAAAGGAAATCATCAACAAAATGAAAAGGCCATCTACTGAATGGGACAAGATATTTGCAAATGATATATCCAACAAAGGGTTAATATCAAAAATATATAAAGAACTCATGCAACTCAGTAGCAAAAAAGAAGTATCCTATTAAAAAATGGGCAGAGAGTCAGAGTAAACATTTTCCCAAAGATATACACATGACCAATTGGCACTTGAAAAGATACTCAACATCAATAATTGGGGAAATGCAAATCAAAACCACAATGAAATATCACTTCACACCTGTCAGAACAGCTATCATCAAAAAGACAAGAGATAACAGGTGCTGGCAAGGACATGGAGAAAGGGAACCCTTGTGCACTGTTGTTGGGAATGTAAATTGATGTAGCCAATATGGAGGTTCCTCAAAAAATTAAAAGTAGAACTACCATATGATCTCGTAATTCTACATCTGGGTATTTATTTGAAGAAAATGAAAACACTAATTCGAAAGACATATGCACTCCCATGTTTACTGCAGCATTATTTACAATAGCCAAGATGGAAACAACCTAACTGTCCATCAGCAGATGAATGAAGAAGATGTGATATATATATATATATATATATATATACACACACACACACATATACATACATATATACACACACATATACATATAATATATACACGTACATATAATATATACACATATATATAATATATACATATATACACACACATAAATACATACATCCACACACAAAGAGGAATATTATTCAGCCATGAGAAAGAAGGAAATCCTGGAAATCCTGCCATTTGGGACAACATGGATGGACCTTGCAGTCATTATGCTAAGTGAAATAAGTCAGACAGAGAAAGACATACACTGTATGGTATCACTTATGTGTGGAATCTGAAAAACAAAACACCAAACTTTCAGCTATAAAAATAAATGTCATGGAATATAATGTACAGCATGGTGACTATAGTTAATATTGTATTGCATATTTGGAAGTTGTTAAGTCAGTAGATTTTAAAAGCCCTTATTTTTTAAAAAAAGAATTCTGCCAGAAGAGGCAGCAAGAAGCATGGAGCAGGTGTACCCATACAAGGTTGGAGAAAGCTCCAGATATAAGCAAGATCAATGAAAAGTATCTCCTCCCTGATGGCAATTAGTAGAAATTAGAGGATGTATTTGCTACTTCAAATACAAAAAACAGCAATGGAAAACTCAAAGAAACATCAAGAATGAAGGAAACATGACATAATCAAAAGATCACAATAATCATCTAGTAACTGAACCCAAAGACACAGAATTCTGCAATTTACCTAATAAAGATTTCAAAATAGCTGTTTTGAGGAAACTCAATGAGGTATAAAACAACAAAGACAATTCAACAAAATCAGGCAAAGGATATATGGGTAAAATGAAAAATTTAACAAAAAAGGTAGAAATCATATAAAAACCAAACAGAAACTCTGGAGCAGAAGAATTCAATGGATGAAATGGGGAAAAAAACTTTCAATAGAGAGCATCTCCAGCAGAACAGACCAAGCAGAAGATAGAATTAGTGAGTTAGTGAAACTTTGAAATAACTCAGAGGAGAACAAAGAAAAAAGAATGTAAAGAAAGCCTACATGATCTATGAGACACCATTTAAAAAATCAAATATCACAATTATTGGAGATCTGGAAGGAGAAAAGAGGGAGAAGGGGATAGAAATTTTAAAGATATAATAACTGAGAACATCTCAAACCTGGGGAAAGACTTGGACATCCAAGTTTACAAAGCTAACAGTTCACCTCATTTTCTCAATTCAAAACAAACTTCTCCAAGATATATTAACCTGTCAAAAATCAAAGAAAAAGAGAGAATCTGAAAAGTAGCAAGAGAAAAAAAAAAAAAGATTGTAACCTACAAAGGAACCCCAATTAGGCTATTAGCAAGTTACATAGCAGAAACTTTATAGACCAGGAGAGAGTGGAATGATATATTCAAAGTGTTGAAAGAAAAAAGTTGCCAGCAAGATAACTATCTAGCAAAGTTATGATTCAGAAGTGAAGGAAAAATAAATACTTTTTCAGACAAACAGAAGCTGAGGGAATTCATCACCAATAGACTTCCTTAGAAGAAATGCTGAAAGGAGTTCAAGCTGAAATGAAAGATGCTAATTAGTAACAAGAAAGCATATGAAAATATACAAAACACTGGTAAGGGTGAATATACAGTCAGATTAGAAAACTCTAATTCTGTAATATGATGGTGTGTTAATGACTTAATTTTAGTATAAAGGTTAAAGAAAAGGAATATTAAAAATAACTATAGCTACTATAGTTTGTTAACAAATATATAAAAGAGGTAAACTGTGACATCAAAAACATTGAAGGGGAGGAATAAAAGGGTAGAGCTTTTATATATAGTTCTGTTAAATAGCTATCAGCTTATAATGGACTGTTTTATCTAAAAGATGTTTTATGTAAGCCTCATGGTAACCACAAAGCTAAACCTATAGTAGATTCACAAATGATAGAAAGAAGGAAATCAGAGCATACCACCACAAAAAGTCACCAGTTCACAAAGATAGGCAGAAAGAGAAAAAAAGGAATAATGGAACTATAAAGCAGCCAGAAAGTGCCTAGTAAGATGACATTAATAAACCCTTACATATCAATAATTACTCTAAGTGTAAATGAATTGAAATCACCATCAAAAGGCACGGCGTGCTTCCATCCAGCCACCGGATGGATAAAAAAATAAGGTGCAATTAACTATGTGCTGCCTACAAGACCAGCTTCAGGGAATCTGAGACCATTTTAGTTTCATGACAGTTACTCTTTAGTGGGAGCATCTTTTTCATATCTGCCATATGCCTTCAAGTTGCTCACTGACTCCTTACACTTCCAGTTAGCAAAATGTAGTTTTAAATGTATTAACATGATCCCAGTATATGTTTGATTTTTAGGAGTGACTGAGGAATGGTTTTCCAAATTTTCCTTACTATCTTCATTAGGAAATAATTCCATAAGCATTTTTAAAACTTTTACAATAGGTTACATAAGCAAGTTCTAAAACATATGACTCATTTATAGCTTGAGTATTAAAGAAACTAACTTCAGTTTTGCTTAAAATGAACAGGAGACCATAAATGTGTAACAGAAAGACCATAAATGTTACCATAAATGTATAACAGAAAGCTACCAAAAGCTTAGTATAAGGAGAAACCTTAGAATTTATTTAATTAAACCTGCTTTTTTCAGAGTTTGTATTAATGAGATAAATGAAAAATAAAAACATGTAAAAACAAATTTTTTATTTTATATTGGAGTATAGTTGATTTACAATGTCGTGTTAGTTTCAGGTGTACAGCAAAGTGATTCAGTTATGCATATACATATATCCATTCTTTTTCCATATAGATTATTACAGAATACTGAGTAGCGTTTCCTGTGCTATACAGTAGGTCCTTGTTAATTATCTATCCTATATATAGTAGTGTGTATATATTATCTGGAGAAAACCATAATTCGAAAAGATGCATGCACCCCAATGTTCACTGAAGCACTATTTACAATAGCCAAGCATGGAAGCAACCTATGTGTCCATCGACAGAGGAATGGATAAAGAAGATGTGGTACATATATACAATGGAATATTCCTCAGCCATAGAAAAGAATGAAATAATGCCATTTGTAGCAACATGAACGGACCTAGAGATTCTCATACTAAGTGAAGTAAGAGAAAGACAAATACCATATATCACTTACATGTGGAATCTAAGAACAAGATACCAATGAACTTATTTATAAAACAGAAACAGACTCACAGACTTTGAAAACAAATTTATGGTTACCAAAGGGGAAATGTTGCTGGGGGGAGGGACAAATTGGGAGTTTGGGATTAACATATACACACTACTATATACAAAATAGTTGATTAGATAATTTAAATGAGTTATATAAGACATTCATAATATAATCTATTTGAATGATATCCCCCCTAGTGTTGTGCAATGTACAACAAGACTGTATTCAATGGCTCTACTCTTAGACCTAAAATTGCCGTCTCCTCTTGAATGTCAAGTTTATATGTTTAATTGCCTATTTGGTTCAGTTTGGAGATATAAAACTTAAGAGACATTGGCATACAGATGATATAGGTATGGGATCATGGGACCAGGGACATTTTGTAAGGAGACTGTTCCTATAAAGAAGAGGGGCTACTGAGGACAGAGTTGTAGGGTACTTCAACAATTAAAGGTCTTGCAGAGGAAAAGAATCTTAAAAAGTGATGGGAAGAGTACTCAGGGAAGAGCAAAGGAGGCAAGTGTGTGGTCATGGAATCCTAGCATAAACAGCATTTCATGAAGACAGAAGCAGCAAACACAGTCAAATGCTGCTAAGAACGCTGGCTTTTGCAAAAGTTGGTGTCTAGTAACCTTAAGCAGTTTCACAGAAGTAATGGGGATAATGCATCAGGCTATTTATTTACAACAGGGAATCCAAATTAACATAATATAGATTCAGAGCTTAGGCACTACATGGATAAGACGATAGTCCCTGGTGTAAAATACTTTACTTAAGCAATGGGGTACATATCATAGCTCATTTAGGGCTAGGGCTATATCTTACACATTTTCTTAATCTTTTGGCCTAGAACAGAGATTTACACATAGTAGTACTACATAGTTCATAAAAGAAGAGAAGACAAGCTTATCTCTAAGTACTTTTTAACTCTAACCTTTTATAAGCCTATGTTAAGGCCCTTTAAAAATATGTGCACCTTGTAGAAAGACCAAAATAAATATGGAATAGTGAGAAAAATAAACAGAATGCTATAAAGGGAAAAACATTTTACCAAGAACAAAAAGGTTAAGGAGAGAATTTGGTGTAATTTTTCTCAAGTTCAGCTGCCTTTTGTGCTTTTAAAAAGGACGTATTTCTAGACAAGTAGGGCACCTACCAGGCACCGGTGGGGGACCACGGACATCTAAAGGGACGGGAGGAACCCCCAGTGACCAAGTAGGACGTGGGGGGTGGGTGGGGAGAGTGAAGGAGGAAGAGAAGTGGAGGCGGGACAGGACTGGCTCCCCTGAGGGGTGGCTGGGGGAGGGGAAGGGATCCCACGCCTGAAGCAGGAAATTGGAGAATCATTGGGAGGGCAGAGGATCAAAAAGGAGTGTGGCCAGGTTTCCCCTGCTCACTTGGACCCCCAGGAACCTGCTGAGATCTCGGGCCTGATCCTCTGCCCACCAGGGTCCCTTCCAGCCACATGGGTCCTAAGAGTGGGAGGGAGGGAAGGGGGAGCAAAAGTAAAGGCCAGAACAATGGGACCAGCACCCTGAGGGGTGGCTGGGGGAGGGAAGGAGTTCCTATACCCAGAGGGACCACTCACAGTTAGGAGTCCAGCGGTGATGGGGGAGACTATGGGGGAGGGGCGTGAAGGGATGGAAGGGAACGAGGCCAGTGCTTTCCCTGTCCACTTATGCACCAGGAAGCCTGTTGGGTCCTCTGCCTTCAGAGCCTCCCTCCTAAAGCTCACAGCCCAAGCCCCGCCCCTACACCCACACCCAGGGCGCCACCTCTACACTCCAAGACCCCCTCCAACGAGATGGGCCTAAACACCACCCACACCCCCTCACCCAGGGCCCTACCTCCAACTCGGGAACTCCACACTCCAGAGGCCCTCCTTTCCACATGCTGCCTCCCCCTCTTCTGCACAGGTCCTAAGAAGAGGTCACGCCCCATGCTCAAACGTCACTGCCCCCACCTGCCTAGGTCCCACCATACCCAAAACCCTGCCCCTGCCTAAGTTCCACCCCTGCCGAAACTCTGCCCCTGTAGCCAAGGCTTTTTTTTCTTTTCTTTTTTCCTCTTTTATATTGGCGTTCTGTATTAACTTGTTGATTCATTGTTGTTGATTCTTTTATATTTTTATTTTTCCTAGTAAGTCTTTTACTTTTCTAATTTTATTTTAGTTTTATACTATGTTAGTGATCACTACTTTTGGCCTACTCCCCCACCCCACCCCCCCTTCTTTTTTTCTGTTGTGGTTTTATTTTACCTTGTTGCTGCTATTTCATTATAATTTTATTTTTTCTAATATATTTTTTATCTTTCTAATTTTATTCTTTGATATTGTACTGCTCGGTTTTTTTCTTTCTTTCCTTTTTTTTTTTTTTTTTTTTAATAACTGTGCCATGAAGCTTGTGGGATCTTGGTTCCCAGGCCAGAGGTTGGGTCCGAGCTACTGTGGTGGGAGCTCCGAGTCCAAACAGCTGGACTAACAGAGAACCTCAGACACCAGGGAGTATCAATTGGAGTAAATCTTCCCAGAGGTCCACATCTCAGCACCAAGACCCAGCTCTATCCAACTGTATGCAAACTCCAGTGCTTGACATCTCAGGCCAAACAACCAGTAAGACAGGAATACAGCACCACCCATCAAAAAGCAAAAAAATGAAATGAAAAAAAGATTTGTTACAGACAAAGGAGCAAGGTAAAAACCTACAAGACCAAATAAATGAAGACGAAATAGGCAACCTACCTGAAAAATAATTCAGAGTAATGATAGTAAAGATGACCCAAAATCTTGGAAACAGACTGGAGAAAATAGAAGAAGCATTTAACAAGGATCTAGAAGAACGAAAGAGCAAACAAACAGTGATGAACAACACAATTACTGAAATAAAGAATACTCTAGAAGGAATCAATAACAGAATAACTGAGACAGAAGAATCGATAAGTGAGCTGGAGGATAAAATAGTGGAAATAACTGCCAGGGAAGAGAAAAAAGAAAAAAGAATGAAAAGAATTGAAGACAGTCTCAGAGGCCTCTGGGACAACATTAAATGCACCAACATTCGAATTATAGGGGTCCCAGAAGAAAAAGAGAAAAAGAAAGGGTCTGAGAAAATATTTAAAGAGATTATAGTCAAAAATTCCCTAACATGGGAAAGGAAATAGTCAAGTCCAGGAAGCACAGAGAGTACCATACAGGATAAACCCAAAGAGAAACATGCTGAGACACATATTAATCAAACTATCAAAAATTAAATACACGGAAAAAATATTAAAAGCAGCAAGGGAAAAGCAACAAATAATATACAGGGGAATCTCCATAAGGTTAACAGCTGATCTTTCAGCAGAAACCCTGCAAGCCAGAAGGGAGTGGCAGGACATATTTAAAGTGATGAAAGGGAAAAACCTACAACCAAGATTATTCTACCCAGCAAGGATCTCATTCAGATTCAACGGAGAAATTAAAACCTTTACAGACAAGCAAAAGTTGAGAGAATTCAGCACCACCAAACCAGCTTTACAATAATCCTTTAGGAACTTCTCTAGACAGAAAACACAAGAGAAGGAAAAGACCTACAATAACAAACCCAAAACGATTAAGAAAATGGTAATAGGAACACACATATTGATAACTACCTTGAATGTAAATGGATTAAATGCTCCAGCCAAAAGACATAGACTGGCTGACTAGAAACCAAAAAAAGACCTGAATATATGCTGTCTACAAGAGACCCACGTCAGACCTAGGGAACATACAGACTGAAAGTGAGAGGATGGAAAAAGATATTCCAAGCAAATGGAAATCAAAAGAAAGCTGGAGTAGCAATACTCATATCAATCAAAATAGACTCCAAAATAAAGGCTATTACAACAGACAAGAAGGACACTACATAATGATCAGGGGATCAATCCAAGAAGAAGATATAACAACTGTCAATATTTATGCACCCAACATAGGGGCACCTCAGTACTTAAGGCAAATGCTAACAGCCATTAAAGGGGAAATCAACAGTAACACAATTATAGCAGGGGACTTTAACACCCCACTTTCACCAATGGACAGATCATCCAAAATGAAAATAAATAAGGAAACACAAGCTTTAAGTGATACATTAAACAAGATGGACTTAATTGATATTTATAGAATATTCCATCCAAAAACAACAGAATACACTTTCTTCTCAAGTGCTCATGGAACATTCTCCAGGATAGACCATATCTTGGGTCACAAATCAAGCCTTGGTAAATTTAAGAAAATTGAAATTGTATCAAGTATCTTTTCCACCCACAATGCTATGAGACTAGATATCAATTACAGAAATAAAAATGTAAAAAATACAAACACATGGAGACTAAACAATATGCTAATAAATAAACAAGCAATCACTGAAGAAATCAAAGAGGAAATCAAAAAATACCTAGAAACAAATGACAACGAAAACACACGACCCAAAACCTATGGGATACAGCAAAGCAGTTCTCAGAGGGAAGTATACAGCAATACAATCCTACATCAAGAAACAAGAAAAATCTCAAACATCTTAACCTTACACCTCAAGCAATTAGAGAAAGAAGAACAACAACAACAACAAAAAAAACCCAAAGTTACCAGAAGGAAAGAAATCATAAAGATCAGATCAGAAATAAATGAAAAAGAAATGAAGGAAACAATAGCAAAGATCAATTAAACTAAAAGCTGGTTCTTTGAGAAGATAAACAAAATTGATAAACCATTAGCCAGACTCATCAAGAAAAGAAGCAAGAAGACTCAAATCAACAGAATTAGAAATGAAAAAGTAGAAGTAACAACTGACACTGCAGAGATACAAAGAGAGATTACTATAAGCAACTCTATGCCAAAAAAATGGACAACCTGGAAGAAATGGACAAATTCTTAGAAAAGCACAACCATCTGAGACTGAACCAGGAAGAAATAGAAAATATAAACAAACCAATCACAAGCACTGAAACTGAAACTGTGATCAAAAATCTTCCAAAAAACCACAGCCCAGGACCAGATGGCTTCACAGGCGAATTATCAAACATTTAGAGAAGAGTTTACACCTATCCTTCTCAAACTCTTCCAAAATACAGCAGAAGGAGGAACACCCCCAAATTCATTCTTCAAGGCCACCATCATCCTGATACCAACACCAGAGAAAGATGTCACAAAAAAAGAATACTAAAGGCCAATATCACTGATGAACATAGATGCAAAAATCCTCAACAAAATACTAGCAAACAGAATCCAACAGCACATTAAAAGGATCATACACCGTGATCAAGTGGGATTTATTCCAAGAATGCAAGGATTCTTCAATATATGCAAATCAATCAATGTGATACACCATATTAAGAAATTGAAGGAGAAAAAACATATGATAATCTTAATAGATGCAGAAAAATCTTTCAACAAAATTCAACACCCATTTATGATAAAAACCCTCCAGAAAGTAGGCATAGAGGGAACCTACCTCAACATAATAAAGGCCATCTATGACAAACCCACAGCCAATATCATTCTCAATGGTGAAAAATTGAAAGCATTTCCACTAAGATCAGGAACAAGACAAGGCTGCCCACTCTCACCACTATTATTCAACATAGTTTTGGAAGTTAGAGCCACAGCAATCATCGAAGAAAAAGAAATAAAAGGAATCCAAATCGGAAAGAAGAAGTAAAGCTGTCACTGTTTTCAGATGACGTGATACTATACAAAGAGAATCCCAAAGATGCTACCAGAAAACTACTAGAGCTAATCAATGAATTTTGTAGAGTAGCAGGACATGAAATTAATGCACAGAAATCTCTGGCATTCCTATACACTAATGATGAAAAATCTGAAAGAGAAATTAAGGAAACACTCTCATTTACCATTGCAACAAAAAGAATAAAATACCTAGGAATAAACCAACCTAAGGAGACAAAAGACCTATATGCAGAAAACTATAAGACACTGATGAGAGAAATTAAAGATAATACAAACAGATGGAGAGATATACTGTGTTCTTGGATTGGAAGAATCAATATTGTGAAAATGACTATACTACCCAAAGCAATCTACAGATTCAATGCAATCCCTATCAACTACCAATGGCAATTTTCACAGAACTAGAACAAAAAAATTCACAATTTGTAGGGAAAAACAAAAGACCCTGAATAGCCAAAACAATCTTGAGAAAGAAAAACAGAGCTGAGGAATCAGGCTCCCTGACTTCAGACTATACTACAAAGCTACAGTAATCAAGACAATATGGGACTGGCACAAAAACAGAAATATAAATCAATGGAACAGGATAGAAAGCTGAGAGATAAAACCATGCACATATGGTCACCTTATCTTTGATAAAGGAGGCCAGAGTAGACAATGGAGAAAAGACACCTTCTTCAATAAGTGGTGCTGGGATAACTGGAAAGCTATATGTAAAAGAACGAAATTAGAACACTTCCTAACACCATACACAAAAATAAACTCAAAATGGATTAAAGACCTAAATGTAAGGCCATACACTATAAAACTCTTAGAGGAAAACCTAGGCAGAACACTCTATGGCATAAATCACAGCAAGACCCTTTTTGACCCACCTCCTAGAGAAATGGAAATAAAAACAAAAAAAAACAAATGGGACCTAGTGAAACTTAAAAGCTTTTGCACAGCAAAGGAAACCATAAAGAAGATGAAAAGACAACCCTCAGAATGGAGAAAATATTTGCAAACAAAGCAACTGACAAAGGATTAATCTCCAAAATATACAAGCAGCTCAGCAGCTCAATATCAGAAAAACAAACAACCCAATCCAAAAGTGGGCAGAAGATCTAAATAGACATTTCTCCAAAGAAGATATACAGATTGCTAAACAACACATGAAAGGATGCTCAACATCACTAATCATTAGAGAAATGCAAATCAAAACTACAATGAGGTATCACTTCACACCAGACAGAATGGCCATCATCAAAAAATCTACAAACAATAAATGCTGGCGAGGGTGTGGAGAAAAGGGAACCCTCTTGCACTGTTCGTGGGAATGTAAATTTGTACAGCCACTATGGAGAACAGTATGGAAGTTCCTTAAAAAATTAAAAATAGAAGTACCATATGACGTGGCAGTCCCACTACTGGGCATATACCCTGACAAAACCATAATTCAAAAAGTTTCATATACCACAATGTTCATTGCAGCACTATTTACAATAGCCAGGACAGGGAAGCAACCTGTGTCCATCGACATATGAATAGATAAAGAAGATGTGGCACATATATACAATGGAATATTACTCAGCCATAAAAAGAAACAAAATTGAGTTATTTGTAGTGAGGTGGATGGATCTAGAGTCTGTCATACAGAGTGAAGTACGTCAGAAAGAGAAAAGACGCAAGAGGGAGGGGATATGGGGATATACGTATGCATATAATTGATTCACTTTGTTATACAGCAGAAACTAACACAACACTGTAAAGTGATTATACTCCAGTAAACATGTTAAAAAATTGTATTTCTACTGTATATATACATATCCCTAGGTCACTCTCAATATTGGTATTTTTTTCTTCATTGTTCCCTTCTCACCTTTTGTGTTTCTGCCTTTTCTTGTCTCTTTCCTTCCTTCTCAGAAAGAACAATGGAGGAAGAAAGTGAGAATTTCAACAAAGAGAAAATATTTTTAAAAGTACCTAAAGAACCAAATGGAAATCACAGAGTTGAAGAATATAGTAACAGAACTAAAAAAATTCAATACAGTGCTTCAAGAGTTGACTAGATTGAGTAGAAGAAAGAAAGAATCAGCAAACTCAAAGACAAGGCAAGAGAATTCATCTAATCAGAGGAGAAAAAGAATAAAGAAGAGTGAAGAGAGCTTAAAGGATTTATGGAACAACACAAAATGAACGAGTAGCTACATTATAGGGTCCCAGAAGGAGAAGAGAGAGAAAAAGGGAGGAAAATCTTATTCAAAGAAATAATGGCTGAAAACTATCCTAACCTGAGGAACAGCAGATATCTAAATCCTGGAAGTCCAGAGAGTTCCAAGTAAGATGAAATTAAAGGGACTGACATCAAGAAACCTTATAATTAAACTGTAAAAAGTTAGAGACAAGGAGAGAGTCTTAAATGCAGCAAGGGAAAAGCAACCTGTTACATACAAGCGAACCACCATAAAACTATCAACAGATTTTTCAATAGAAACTTTCCAGGCCAGAAGGGAGTGGCATGATATATTCCAAGAGCTAAAGTGAAAGAAAAAAAAAAAAGCTGCCAACCAAAAATACAATAGCCAGTAAAGTTTGTCCTTCAGAATTGGAGAGGAAGAGTTTTCCAGAAAAGCAAAAGCTGAAGAAGTTCACTACCATTAGACCAACCTTACAAGAAATTTTAAGGTGCCCCTTCAAACTGAAATAAAAGGATGCCAATTAGTAACAAAAAAAAAGTTTGAAATTATAAATCTCACAGATAAAGGTAAATATATACTGAAATTCAATGTTTTGTCATGGTGGTAGGGATATCACTTATAATTCTAGCATGAAGTTAAAATAACAATACCTACAATAATTTTTTAATGGATATACATGCTAAAAGATGTAAATTATGACATTAAAGCATAAATTGGAGGAGGAGAGTAAAAATGTAGAGCATTAGCATGCCTTCGATCTTAAGTTGTTATATAATCTATAATAGACTATTATAAATATAAGATGTTTTACATAGCCTTGTAGTAACCACATACAAAAAACCCTAGAGTAGATACAAAAATAATAAAGAGAAAGGAATATAAGTATACTACTACAGAATATCATTAAAGAGTAAAGAGCATAATAAAGGCACAGAGGAATTACAAAAGAGCCAGAAAACAATGAACAGAATGGCAATAGCAAGTCAATACTATCAATAATTACTTTAAATGTAAATGGACTAAATTCTCCAATTAAAAGAGTGGCTGAATGGATTAAAATAAATAAGACGAAACTATATGATGCCTATCAAGACTCACTTCAGCTTTAAGGACACACATAGACTGCAAATGAAGGGATAGACAAAGATAATTCCATGCAAATGGAAAGCAAAAGAAATCTGGGGTAGCTATACTTATCAGACAAAATAGACTTTAAGCCAAAGTTTGTCATAAGAGACAGAGAAAATCATTACATAATGAAAGGGGTCAATCCAACAAGAGGATATGACAACTGTAAATATTTATGCACCAGCATAGGTGCACTTAAATATAAAAAGCAAATATTAACAGAACTGAAGGGAGAAAATGACAGCAATACAAGAATAGTAGGGGACCTCAATATCCTCCTTTCAACAATGGATCAATATCTGATCCATTAGAAAATCAGTTAGAAAATCATTAGAAAATCAGTTAGAAAATCAGTTAGAAATATTGGACTTAACATATTAGGGCACATGGACTGAAAAATTAACAGAACATTCTATCCAACCACAGCAGAATATATATTCTTCTCAAGTGCACATGGAAAGTTCTCTAAATAGATCATATGTTAGGCCACAAAACAAATCTTAAGATTGAAGTCATAATCAAGCATCTTTTCTGAACATTGAAAAATGCACAAACATGTGGAGATTAAACAACATGCTACTGAACAACCAATTTGTCAAAGAAGAAATCAAAAGAGATAAAAAACTATCTTGAGTAAAATGAACATAAAACTTATGGGATGCAACTAAAGAATTCTGGGAGGGAAGATTATAGCAATAAATGCCTCCATTAGGAAAAGAAGAAATATCACAAATAAACAACCCATCTTTACACTTTAAGGAACTAGAAAAGAAGGAACTAAGCCCAAAGTTAGAAGAATGAAAATAAAGATCAGAGTGAAAGAAGGAAATAAAGACTAAAAACACAATAGAAAAGAGAAATGAAATGAAAAGCTGTTTTTTGAAAATATAAATAAAACAGAAAAACCTTTAGCTAGACTTACTGAGAAAGAAAGAATAAAGAGAGGACTGAAGTAAAATTTGAATGAAAGAGGAGACATTACAACTGATACCAAACAAAGTATCATAAAAGCCTGGTATGAACAATTGCATGCCACAAATTAGACAAAGTAGAAGAAATGAATAAAATTCTTAGAAACACACAACCTCCCAGGACTGATTCAGGAAGAAATAGAACATCTGAATAGACCAATTACTAGCAAGGAAATTGAATCAGTAATCAAAAATATCTCAAACAAAAATCGAGGACCAGATGGCTTCACAGGTGAATTCTACCAAACATTTAAAAAATGATTAATAACACTACCTCTCAAGCTCTTCAAAAAAGTGAAGAGAAAGAAAAATTCCAAACTCAATTTATGAGGCCAGCATTACCCTGTTACTAAAACCAGACAAGGACACTACAGAAAAGAAAAAAAAAATTAGAGGTCAATACCTCTGATAAACACAGATGCAGAATTATTCAACAAAATATCAAACAAATTCAACAATACACTGAAAGGGTTATACACCATGATCAAGTGGGATTTTTTCCAGGGGTGCAAGGATGATTCAACAGTCACAAATCAATCAATGTGATGCATCACATTAACATAATGAAAGATAAAAATCATGTGATCATCTCAACAGAAAAAGCATTTGACAAAATTCAACCACCATCCATAATAAAAACTCTCAACAAAAAAACTGGGTAGAGAGGAAAACTTCCTCAACATAATAAAGGCAATATAGGACAAACCTACAGCTAACGTCATGCTCAATGGTGAAAAGCTGAAAGCTTTTTCTCTAAGATCAAGAACAAGGCAAGGGTACCCACTCTAAACTTTTATTCAACATAGTCCTAGAAGTCCTAGCCACTGCAATTAAACAAGAAAGAAAAGATATCCATACCAGTAAAAAAGAACTAAAACCATCCATTTACAGATGAAATGATATAATATATAGAAAACCATAAAGATTCCACCAAAAAATTGTTAGATAAATCAATTTGGTAGATTTGCAAGATACAAAAATCAATGTACCTGGGGCTTCCCTGGTGGCGCAGTGGTTGGGAGTCCGCCTGCCGATGCAGGGGACGCGGGTTCGTGCCCTGGTCCGGGAAGATCCCACATGCCGCGGAGCGGCTGGGCCCGTGAGCCATGGCTGCTGAGCCTGCGCGTCTGGAGCCTGTGCTCTGCAACGGGAGAGGCCGCAACAGTGAGAGGCCTGCGTACAGAAAAAAAAAAAAAAAAAAAAATCAATGTACCAAAATTAGTTGTATTTTCATACTTTAACAATTTCTAAGAGAAATTAAGGAAACATTTCCATTTGTAATTACATTAAAAAGATTAAAATACCTAGGAATGAATTTAACCAAGAAGGTAAAAGTCCTGTACACTGAAAATCATGAGACATTGATAAAAGAAATGGAAGGTGACATAAACAAATGGGAAGATATTCCATGCTCATGGATTAAAAATAATATTGTGGGGCTTCCCTTGTGGCGCAGTGGTTGGGAGTCCGCCTGCCAATGCAGGGGACGTGGGTTCGTGCCCCGGTCCGGGAAGATCCCACGTGCCGCGGAGCGGCTGGGCTCGTGAGCCATGGCCACTGGGCCTGCGCGTCCGGAGCCTGTGCTCCGCAATGGGAGAGGCCACAGCAGTGAGAGGCCTGAGTACCAAAAACAAAATAATAATAATATTGTGAAAATGTCCATACTACCCAAAACAATCTACAGGTTCAGTGTAATACTTATCAAAATTTCGTGGCATTTTGCACAGAAATAGAACAATCTTAAAATTTGTGTGTAATCACAAAAGACCCCAAATAGCCAAAGCAATCTTGAGAAAGCAGATCAAAGCTAAAGACAACCTACAAATTGAAAGTATTTGCAAACCATATCAGAAAAAGTGTTAATATCCAAAATATGTAAAGAACTCATACAAGTCAATAAAAACAAATAGAAAAAAATATGAATAAAAAATTGGCAGAGGAACTGAATAGACGTTTTCCCAAAGGAGACATCCAAATGACCCACAGGTACATGAAAAGATGCTCAACATCACTAATTACTAGGGAAATTGCACAGGTACATGAAAAGATGCTCAACATCACTAATTACTAGGGAAATTACTAGGGAAATTACTACCATCAAAACTACAATGAGATGTCACCTCACACCTGTTAGGATTGCTATCATCAAAAATACTAGATATAACAAATGTTGGTGAGGATGTGGAGTGAATGGAACCCTTGTGCATTGTTGGTAGGAATGTAAATTGGTTCAACCACTATGGAAAGCAGTATAGAGTTTCCTCATGAAATTAAAAGCAGAACTACCATATGATCCACTCTGGGAATATATCCAAAGGAAATGAAAACAATATATTGAAGAGATATCTTCACTCCCATATTTATTGCAGCATTATTCACAATTGCCATGATTGAAAAAAACCTAAGCATCTGTCAACAGATCAATGAGTAAAGAAGATGTGGTACATACAAATAATAAATTGTGCAGCCATGAGACAAAAGGAAATCCTGCCATCTGCCACAACATTATGGACCTGGAGGGGTGTTATGCTGAGTGAGATAAGCCTGACAGAGAAAGACACATACTGCATGGTATCACTTATACATGGAATCCAAAAAGAAAAATCAAACTCATAGAAACTGAGTTGAAAAGTAGTTGCCAGAGTTTGGGTGGTTGGGGAAATAGGGAGAGGTGGTAAAAGGGTATAAGCTTTTAGCCGTAAGATGACAAGATCTGAGAATCTAATGTATTACATGGTGCCTGTAGTTAACAACACTATTGTACAATAAAAGTTTGGTGAAGAGTAGAAAAAATGTAAATATGTGAGGTTATGTATGACTAGATGACAGAAATCCTTTCACAATGTATATGAATATCAAATCATGATATATACTTTAAATATGTTACCATTTTTTCTCAAATATATGTCAAGCAAAGCTTAAAAATGAAAAAAGGGAGTAAGCGCAACCAGAGTTGATCAATTTCAGAATAGAAGGAAAACTCATGTCGTTTCAAAGGAAATAATAAATTATAAGATGCACAAGAGAGAAGAGATTCAAGTAAAAATTTAAGAATACTGAAGAAAGGCATGATAACTTCCAAGAAACTGAGAATGAAATAAAGGAAGAAATAAAAAGGGTCAAAGAGAAAGTGGCTGAAAGGAAGTCAAGCAAAGAGGGTTTAATATACACATCGCTGGAGTCTCTAGGGGAAAAAAATCTATGGAACAGAATATTTAAACTCCTAATCCAATAAAACTTTCTGGATATAAGAGAAAACACAAATTCTATAAATCAAAAGTTTCTACTGTATATCTATTAAAAATATTATCAGGGCTTCTATGCAGATGATTAACTTATAAGATTTTAAAAAATTAACTTGATATCAGACTTCTCAAGCAAATGAAAATACAAGGTTACAGTAGACCAGTATTTTTAAGAAATCAAGGAAACCAAGATTTGTGAACCAAGAATGTTGTGTTCAAACTGTCCTTCAATTATCAGAACTATAGAAAAATAGTTCTAAACATGTAAGTAATCAGGGAATATTGTTCAGAAATATCCCTCTTGAGGAATTTACTAGTAAATAAGTGTCATCCAACCTAGTAATAACTAGGGAAACTTTAGCAACATAACCCGATGGTGAGCATAAAACATTTATAAATGGTGAGCAAACAATATATCTAATTATAAAGCCAAGACAAAAACACAAGTGGGAAGATAGAAGGAAGAACATTTGTGTTATGTGACATTTATAGAGTAAGAAGACTGCAACTAAAAATAAGAAAGAGAAAGGGAAAAGTGGAATAGGCTGCTGTTGTTGAAAACATGATAGGTGGGAATCAAAGGATGCAATTTAAAAAGACTGCATAAGAAGGTAAGAAAGAAAAATATTAGGGGCTTTATAAAACTATAAATACAAAGGTAAGCACTAAAACAAAAATACAAATCTTCGCAAATTCCGAGAAAATTTTATAAAATTAAAGAAGGCATGTCCAATAGAGAAAGAAAAATGGCAAATAAAATGTAATATAGTAATTACTATATAAAATTATGATACAGTTGAGAGCAAATATATAGCAGTGCAATCAATAAGTGTAAACTGGATGAACTTTGCTGTTAAAAATATTTTCAAGTTTGAAAATCCAAAAGATATATACATACCTATGTACATACAAAAATACATAATTAGGGAGTGGTGGAGATTGAAAACCACCAAATGCCATAGTAGTTAGGTTGAGGCAGTAACTTAATAATTATGAACAGATGATAAATCTTAGGGGTAGTGGATTGTCTGATGAGGAATAAGATGTTTACATTGTTTTTAAAGTGTCTCCCCACAAGACAAGAGCAAGATTAGGCGCAAGGGGGAAACAGACTATAATCACAAGGAAGTATCAGACAAAGTCAAACTGGATATCATCTGTATAAAATGACTGCTCTGTATTAAAAAATTAATGTCATGAAAGCTAAAAGCTAAGGAATATGTTTTAGATAAAAAGAGACTTAGAGATATGGCAGCTAAGTACAATATGTGATTAGACCAGAACATGTATTGAAAGGAGGGAAAAACATTATAAAGGACATAATACCATTCACAAAGTTGGAATGTGGATTATAGGTTAGGTAAGAGTACCGTATTAATATTAACCACCACAATCAAATTCAGAAAATTTATCTAAGAGAATGTCCTTGTTTTTAGGAAATTCACACTGAGCATTAAGGATTAAAATAGTCTAATATATGCAGCATGCTTTCAAATGGTTCAGAAAATATAAATAGTCTGTGTGTGCATGTAGAGACAGAATAATCAAGTGTCAGGATTTAACATTAACCAATGTTAAAATTTGGTAAGTCTGGGTATAGGGGTTCCGTTCATTATTCTTCCAGATTTTCTTTTTCACTTATTTCAAAATTTAAAAAGTTATAAAGGGAGTAATGTTTCAATAAAGTTTTATTCTTTGCTCTTATTTTTTCAGTTAGATATTTTAACAATTTTCCTCTCTCTCTCTCTCTGACATGTGACTAAGCTTCATTTTACTGTGACAACTTTAAGAGTACTAATTTTCTCATGGATCACATGATCGTGACAAAAATCACATTCCCTACATAGTCCCAGTAAAACGCATGTAATTTCATATAATACTGCTGTGATTCTAAGAATTTTGATGTAATCTAAACAAAGGAACATCACCTGGGTACACAACCAAGTTACTAGTATAACTCTTTATAATACAGGATTCTAGTATCCAAAGAATGCACACCAACAGCTCAAACTAAGGGGTGTAACTATTTTTATTATTTAACAGTATGTAAATATGGATAGCAACCAGCTTCTCACACAGCCTAACGAACTGCAGGTTAGTTCAGATAGAGTAATGTGTAGCACAACCTCAGAATTCAAATATGTTCAATTATAAGAACTCAAATGCAGTAACGAAAAAAGATACTAATATTAGAGATGGAAAATTCAACTTTCAGGTCTTACCTGGGGGTATGTTCACACTACCTAGTTACACATATTTCATATTAATATGAGTATATATTTACATAGAGTTTTATAAGTTATAAAGTATATTTATACACATTGTGCCATCTTAATTTTAAACTAATATTTTAAATGAGTCTGAAATCATCACCCATTTTACAGTTTAGGAAACCAGGACATAAGTGATTAAGTATTTTGCTCAACAATGTCTATTAAGTTACAGGAACAGACAGCTATTGAACTCAGTTCTTATTTTAAGTTTACTGCCTTATATGCCATCCTTAAGAAACTAGTGGAGTCACCTTAAGATCTTTTGTTTATATTTATGACAACAGGAATGAACAAATAATTTAGAATGCTTTTCAACAATTCATGTCAAAAGCAAAAGGACTCTAATTGTTAGCAAAGATGCAATAGCAACAAACAGTTACACAGAGTACTTGGCATATTCTGACGGCATGCAATTCAACTTCATATAGATAGCAGGCCATGAGAACGCTTTTCATGTCTCTGTGATATCTAATACTATTCTAGTAATTGCATCTATTTAGAGTTGAGGAATTGAAGCATAGTTTAATATACTCAAAATATAGTAACAAGCCAGGCATCTTTATATGACCAGCATGTTAAAGAATATTCCAGATTGGAGATTTTGATTGAACCAATCATTTGCATTTGCTCTTTGGGGAGGTATATTTGGAATGATGGATACTTGGACCACACAACTGATTGCACTGTTGGATAAAGGGCTGTAGATTTCCTGTGGGTTTTGGAGCTTAAATAGTGAACTGTTCTCCAACCCTTAAAATATAGACCCCTGCCTTTGTCCAATAACATTAGTATATATTTATCTTGTGAAAGGACAATGTACCCTCTAAGCAGTTTCAGATTCCTTCATCTTTAAGTGTACATACTTTTTGAGAAGATAGACATGTATAAAGGAAGCAAATTTAGCTGTGTAAGAGATTAACAATACTTAACCTTCTTATATTTCAGTTGAGTTGATGGTAAGGATTAATTCATGGATGCCAGTTCCAAGTTGAGCCTGGTATTCTGTCAAATCCAGTAAAATGAAGTGGTTATGAGCATGAAATTTAGAAGCAGATTTCTGGATTTGAATTCTTGTCCCATGCTTATCAACTGGGTACCTGGGACAAGTTAATTAACCTCTCTGAAACTCAGCTTCCTCATCTATAGATTAAAGGTAAGGATAGAATCAATATCATAGGGTTGTTTTGAAGGTTGCATGGGTCCATATATATATATATAAGGAAACTGATATATAAAAACAGTGCTCAGCATATTATAAACAATTAAAAAATTACTGTCTACTTGGAAGTGCCAATGTAGAAAATCAAAATCAATGCCGCTTACATCATAAATCCTCAGGGAGTAAGCAAACAAAGGTGAGACAAGCATTTCTGGGGCATGTGCAGTTCTGATAACGAAGGCGTTCATGTAGTCCTACTTGAGTGTACAGAACCTGGGCCACCACGTGGAGACGGGGCACCAAAGAGAGCCATTAAGAGAGCTCTAGATATGACAGTACGTCAGCAGCGGGATGGCCGTAGCTGTGGCGGCGGCTGCAGAAGCCCGAGCAGCCGCGGCCGCAGTGGAGGCTAGAGCCCGAGCGGCGTCGGCGGCGGCACCCCGGGGAGTTTAAGATGGCGGCAGGGGGGGGCGGCGGGCCTGCGGGAGGAGCAGCGCTATGGGCTGTCGTGCGGGAGGCTGGGACAGGACAACACCACCGTACTGCATGTGAAGCTCACCGAGACGGCGATCCGCGCGCTCGAGACCTACCAGAGCCACGAGAATTTAATTCCTTTTCGACCTTCAATTCAGTTCCAAGGGCTCCAAGGGCTTGTCAAAATCCCTAAAAATGATCCCCCCAACGAAGTGCATACCTTTAACTTCTATTTGTCAAATGTGGGTAAAGACAACCCTCAAGGCAGCTTTGACTGCATCCAGCAAACCTTCTCCAGCTCTGGAGCATCCCAGCTCAATTGCCTGGGATTTATACAAGATAAAATTACAGTGTGTGCAACAAATGACTCGTATCAGATGACACGAGAAAGAATGACCCAGGCAGAGGAGGAATCCCGCAACCGAAGCACAAAAGTTATCAAACCTGGTGGACCATATGTAGGGAAAAGAGTGCAAATTCGGAAAGCACCTCAAGCTGTTTCAGATGCAGTGCCTGAGAGGAAAAGATCAACCCCCATGAACCCTGCAAATACCATTCGAAAGACACATGGCAGCAGCAGTGTTTCCCAGCGGCCATATTGGGACAGGGTGATTCACTTACTGGCACTGAAGGCCTATAAGAAACCTGAGCTGCTAGCTCGACTGCAGAAAGACGGTGTCAATCAGAAAGACAAGAACTCCCTCGGAGCAATTCTGCAACAGGTAGCCAATCTGAATCCTAAGGACCTCTCATACACCTTAAAGGATTATGTTTTTAAAGAGCTCCAAAGAGATTGGCCTGGATATAATGAAATAGACAGACGGTCATTAGAGTCAGTGCTCTCGAGAAAACTAAATCCATCTCAGAATGCTGCCAGCACCAGCCGTTCAGAATCTCCTGTATGTTCTAGTAGAGACGCTGCATCTTCTCCTCAGAAACGGCTTTTAGATTCAGATTTCATTGATCCTTTAATGAATAAAAAAGCTCGAATATCTCACCTGACAAATAGAGTGCCGCCAACATTAAATGGTCATTTGAATCCCACCAGTGAAAAATCTGCTGCAGGCCCCCCGCTGCCCCCTGCAGCCGCTGCCATCCCCACGCCTCCACCGCTGCCTTCAACCCACCTGCCTGTCTCCAATCCTCCTCAGACTGTAAATTCTCACTCCAATTCCCCTAGCACTCCAGAAGGCCGGGGGACTCAAGACCTACCTGTTGACAGTTTTAGTCAAAACGGTAGTATCTATGAGGACCAGCAAGACAAATATACCTCTAGGACTTCTCTGGAAACCTTACCACCTGGTTCAGTTCTACTAAAATGTCCAAAGCTTATGGAAGAAAACCATTCGTCTCACAAAAAGTCCAAGAAGAAGTCTAAAAGACACAAGGAAAAGGACCAAATAAAAAAGCACGACATTGAGATGATTGAGGAAAAGGAAGAGGACCTTAAAAGAGAAGAGGAAATTGCCAAGCTGAACAACTCCAGTCCGGATTCCAATGAAGGAGTTAAAGAGGATTGCACTGCCTCCACGGAAGCTTCTTCAACAGTTGAACTCCCAGATTATTTGATAAAATATATTGCTATTGTCTCCTATGAGCAACGCCAGAATTACAAGGATGACTTCAATGCTGAGTACGATGAGTATAGGGCCTTGCATGCCAGGATGGAGACGGTGGCTAGAAGATTTATCAAACTGGATGCACAGCGAAAGCGCCTTTCTCCAGGCTCAAAAGAGTATCAGAGTGTTCATGAAGAAGTCTTACAAGAATATCAGAAGATAAAACAGTCTAGTCCCAATTACCATGAAGAAAAATACAGATGCGAGTATCTTCATAACAAGCTGGCTCACATCAAAAGACTAATAGGTGAATTTGACCAACAGCAAGCAGAGTCATGGCACTAGAGCTCTGCTTGGACCAGAAGATGTGAATAAACTTAAGCTTATTTATTTAAAATTCCAAATGAATTGCTCTCAAATTCTAAAAAATGAAACTTTGCCTGTTGGAAGTTTCAGTATTAGTAAACTTGAGTTACCTTCCCCCGCCGCCCCCCGCCGCATTTTACTTTGTTTCCTTGCATTTTTGAAGCTGCTTTTTTCTGGTCCTTTTTTCCTACTTAAGACTTGTGTTTGTCAATAGAAATAATTTTTTTTGTAGATATTGAGGATCCAGTGTCTGTACTTCAAATCAATTTTTTTCCTTAAAAAACTGTGTTTGTCATTAGAAATGGTTTTTTTTAGATATTGGGGATCTAGTGTCCACACTTCAAAGTTATGTGTGTTTAAAAAAAACAGTAATGTACAAGGTGAAATGCTTTTGGATAAACATAAGCCTATTTTCTGACCTTTCTTAATATGAACTCTTTGCCTTAAATGGTAGAACATTTAGAAATTTGCACAAAATACAAAAAAACTTAAAACATTGTTTTGGAGGGTTAAGAAATAGAAAGGTGTGTATGTGTATAGATCTATATACACATGTGTATATATAGTCTGACTTGATCTAGAACAGTAAATCTGCCCTGCAAATTAACCCCCCATTGCAATGGTTGCCTTAAGGTGTTTGCTAGTTGTGTACCTAGTGTGGTTAATCATTAGCTACACTGCTTCCCACTTGATTCGAGCAATGGGAAGCACATTGTGGCCTACCAGCGTCTGAAAGCGTGTGCTCAACCTGTATGTGTGCAGAGGTGGTGTGGATGTGAGCGTGCATGAAGGAAAAAAGCTGCTACTCTCACTAGGCCAAATGCTCAGGTGAAACAACTGATGAGTGTTACTGTAGGTTTTTTTTTTCCTATCAAATTGCTACTTCTATCGTGGAAGACAAAAGCATTTCCATTTCAACAGTTTGTCAACTTTATTAATGTTGGGCAAAATTGATATGTTATGAAAATGAAACAGATCTATAGTTTGGGGCAAAAATTATAAAATTAAACGTGTAGGTAACCTATTTATATACTGCTATAAAGTATTTTTTGAAGAGAGATATGCAAAGAAGCTATTACCTACATGAAATGTATATTTAAAGATTTTTTTTTTTTCATCCTGGGTGCCAGGAATATAAAAAAGAGTGGATATATTTAACCATAACATACTGTGATTCATCAAACAGCACAAACTTTCATTTCATGGAGTTTATCTGTTGACGTTGATTTAAACTATCATTTGTTTTATCATGTGGGAACATAAGTTATGTGGTCAAAAATATAAGGATTTTGAACTAATGTTGATTCAAGTTGTGTTGTCTTATCGTATTGTTTTTCAAAGTGCTGCCAGTTTAAAAGGGAAGCATTATGTTTACAAATATGTTTTGAAATGTTTGCCAAAATTTTGGTGGTATCTTTAATAAAGATGTTTGTCTCCAGCATCCAAAACAATAAAAAAATAAAATAAAATAAAAAAAAAAAAAAAGAGAGCTCTAACTCGGACCTGAGTCAAACCATAAAAATACCCAAATAGAGGTAATGGATGCCCAGACCCCAAGCTAATCTCAGCGTGAACAAGGGATAGTGAAAAAGGTATCACTGAAGGCAACTGGGTGGCAAGGCAGTGTGTTCCTGCATTCTAGGCATCAGTTTTGCAGGACTGATTTATTCCTTTCACATGCTAGACTCCGAGATTCTCAAAGGTAGCAATTATTCTTCTTCTTTTACTTAAAAAATATCCCTATGCTTGGCATGTTACCAGATGCTTAATAATTAGGGTAAGCATATGACCCAGTTTGCTTTGGAAAAGCCCAACTTATACCTATAGTCCCAACATAATTACTAATAGCATTTCCATTTCACTCTCAAAAGTATCTCAGCCTGGATAATCAATTACACATTTTTCCTATTAATAGTGGTAGCTGAATGAACAAATTCTCCCAATCCATATATCTATCTCCTACATCTAATTTATGTTCCCTGTCTTTTCAGTATTTTCCACTACAAATAAATAAGTGAAGGGTGTATTATATTCTGTTAGGAATAGGCCTTTCATATTTTTATTTTAACTTCTTTATTTTTCCTTTTTAGCAAATTGAGACAGATTAGTGGAAAGTTGTATATGTTATTTAATAGAAAACAGCATATCTTTAAATATATTTAACCCCCATGAGAGTTAACATAAATATAAAAGAAAAAGCCATTTCAGAGAAGGTATATGAAGAGGCAATTTTACAATCTAGTAGAGGCAGTTGCTATCAAAATCGAGCAAAAAACAGTTTACTTGATCACAGTTCCACATGTCTGAACCATCTGTGGGCAGCTGTTGTTTCAAGTTATTTTGTTAATGCAATAACATTTGAAGAATGTACTATTACAATCACCAAATAGATTCAAATATACAAAGAGGCTTCTAAAATTTGTTTTTAAAAGAATTGCAATACTTAAATTAGCTCCAAATTGGAAATGTCCATAATTTCATGGAAGCAACTCAATAACACTGTAAGAATTATATTTGCTAGTACACTCAAACATTACTACTATCAATCCTGTTTCTGCTTCCTCATCTATTCATTTTGCCAGATATAATTTGATTCAGTTAAAAATTCTGCAGATATTTTATTATCTTTTACATAATTTAGTCTCAACTGAATTCCAACCAACCAGAACATTGCCTTTCTTTGTTGCAATGACACACTCAGTTGATAGTTATTAAAGGCATTGTTCAGACTCATTTATAACATGCCCGTTGGAAATCTGTGCCAAGAGAAGAAAAGTTAGAACCCATTCTAGGGGCTTACAATGTCACTATTTTTCATAAAAATCATCAAAACAACAGTGTTGGTGAAGGTCTGGTTTCTCCTTCCCCACCAGCTCTCTCCCCATCCTTTAGCTTGGTTCCTTCTATATAGCACTTCTTATCACATTTGTATCATTTAATTGCAAACAAAAATTATATTAATTTTTGTGGGATTAAGACCACAAATATTAGTCTGAATGTTTTCCTTCACCTTCTCTTTATCTTTTTCCTCCAAAAACGTCAAGGGCAGCTCCATTGTTTATCTAATTTGTGGGTAAGTTATAAGGTTGAATGTAATAAAGCTGTCTTACACTTTAAATTCTTAAAGGAGCATAACTACACAAGTATGATTTTTAAATATCCATATATTTTAGCCATATAAGTACTCATTGGTTAACTGCTAACATTTCAATGGACATGAAATGTTTTTACCTGGCAAATCCCCTTTAAATTTTGAAAAATCACTAAGGACAAAATTCAGTAGAAACGTTTTTATTACTATGTAAACATGTTCGCTACATGTAAAATGGTGTTGCGCTCATCTGCTTTAAATTCCTATTTTAAAGTCCTTTGCATCGTGGATGTCTGGAAAGTCTGTAGATTTAAACAATCTATTTTCTCTTTATGTCTTTATTCCACCAAGTTTAAAAGATAATATGTTACACCACTGACTTTATAAACTATTCTTGACCACATATTTTGGATGCACTCTTAAAACATACTATACTGGAAGCTGGAAACTGGTGATTGATTTTGATTATAGATATAGAATAATGTAATTTAGAGAAACTGATTTATCGGTGGCTGATTACCTCCATGTTGGAAAGGCTTACATTTAAATCTTTTCTGAAGACAAAGAAGCAGGCATTAACTGCTTTGAAAGCCTGACCACTGATACAAAAAAGGAATAATTTTTCTACTGTATTTGGTTTGATCATGCAAATTAGGATGGAACTAGTAGATTTAGTTGGCCCCAGTGGTGTTTTAAGGTTACATTCTATAGTAATAATTTGATTATTCGCCCCTTTTTTGTTCTTAATTTGATATTGCTTTGCTAGATTGAAAGTTATTTTCTAGCCAAATAGTAGATTCTGCAAATAGATGGGTTTGCTACTCATATAGGCATAACCTGTGATCAGCTAAGTTTTATTGACAGAAAAATCATAGACCACAGCAGAAGTTATTATCTGAGACCCAGCCTGTTGACCTAACACTGTAAGGAATTTTACGTGGCTATACTTGTGACCATCTTTGTGGGGAGTGGGTTCTGAGCTTTGATATAACCCTCAACAAAGCTCAAGACCCCAAAATGCTTGAGAACAAGTCAACCACACTTTATTACCAAGGCACCGTCCATTCAATTGCCTGTGTACCTCCACCATATATTTATTGAACATGGCAGACCACTGGGGAAAATAATGGTTAAGTACAGACTCTGTACTTTAATAGCTTACAGGCTCTTAAAGGAGACAGAAGAGTAATTATTACAGAATGTGATAAAATCTATGATAGAGGTATCTTCAAAATACTGAGAAACTATTCAAGACCAGAGTTGATCGTGCTGAAGAGTGGAGATCTCACAGAGAACATGACATTGACCTATATCTTGATAGGTAAAAACGAACACAAGAGGATTCTGACCTTTGGGAACAGGACAGGAAAATGGTAGAAGACTAGAGGTGTGAAAAATTTGAGGAACAGTAAAAGCGGCTGGAGTATCGTGTAAGGGGGTGCAGTAGATAACTAGGCCAGAAGTACGAAGGGACAGAGAGTCAAGGGATTTATGTGGCAGGTTAAGTAATTTAGTAAGATAATAGTTATCAATTTGGGGGTTCATGTATCCTTTCCAGTGACCTTGGAAGAAGTCTAAATACTATTGGCAATACTTCCAAAATCCTATAGATATTTGCACAAGATAAAAACATTTAGCTTTGTGCTGAGATTTTATTTAAAAGGCACTATTAATTAATGCATTTAGGGAATCAAAATGTTTCAAAACATGGGATTTATGATGGAAAAAAGATATCTTTTGCAAAGTTTGCAAAATGTTGCTATTGAATCATTGAAGTAGATGGATTCTAGATTTAAGGATTTGTGTATACTTGGATGTGGAGATCAAGGGAGAGTAGATGAATGAAATTAACCCCCATCTTTCTAACCTAATCATAGATAGATAAAGATATTCTCCTCTAGATAGATAGATATTCCATTCACTTAGGGAATAAAAGAAGCATTCAATAGACAACTTCTATAACCCACTCCTGGAGATTAGGGCTGGGTATATCAATTTAGTAGGTTATTGGGAGAGTATAAAATAAGAAAAAAGGAATCCTTGGTGAACACACTTAAGAGATAAATGGACATAACAGCTAAATGCAACGTGTGATCCTTGATAGATCCTACACAGAGCAAGGTGGGGAGCTACAAAGGACATTACTGGGCAATTGGGCAAGTTGAAATATGGATTATGTATTAGATAATAAAATTACACAATGTTAAATTTCTCAAGTGTAATTGTTCTCAGGAGATACATTCCAAAGTAGTCAGAGTAAAATGTCAAAATATTTGCATTTAACCCTCAAATGATTCTGAAAAAATATACATACACCATAAATGTGTATGTGTATGGAGGAGGGGTGTAGAAAGAGTGAAATTAGGAAAATGTGGCAAATTATTAACAATTGGTGAATCTAAATGAAAAGTATGTGAGTATTCATTACTGTATAGTATTCCTGCAACTTTTTCTGCAAGTTTGAAATTTTCAAAATAAAAAAGGAAAAAAAGGGGTAGATATAGAAAAAAATGAACTGGTGAAAGAGAAAAATTGGTGTGAAAAGCAAGAAAGACAGCATTGGATTGTAGTGTTGGTCAGAGTTAGCCACCATTGATGCTCTTGGAAGAATGTTTGTCTCTGACAGGAAGGAAAGAGAAACAGTTTAAAGGGAAGGGACCATTTGTAGGAAACCATCTGAAGATTGATATGTTAGTGAAGGAAGGAGACTTGGAAAGAAGGACACCAGCTGTAAAAGTTTAGCTACAAAGCCCAGGAGTAGTTACTGCTTAAAAGCAGATGAATATTTTGAAGGAGGACTGTACAAAAACTTGCTCTGAAAACTATTTTAACCAAAAGAGTTTTGAAGGCAAAAATCCGTTGAAATTTTTCCTTGATGAATTTTTATTTCAATTGAGAACATTTCAGAGTTCATTAGTTCGTATTTGATACAACTCTTTCAAAAGAAGCCATTTCTTTCAGAGAAGATTTTATCAGCTTCTTAATGGTAATAATAATGAAAAGATGCTCAACATCACTAGTTATTAGAGAAATGCAGATAAAAACTACAATGAGATATCACCTCACACCTGTCAGAATGGCCATTATCAAAAAATCTAGAAAAAACAAATGCTGGAGAGGGTGTGGAGAAAAGGGAACCCTCCTGCATTGTTGGTAGGAATGTAAATTGATACAGCCACTATGGAGAACAGTCTGGAGGTTCCTTAAAAAATCAAAAATAGAACTACCATATGACTCAGCAATCCCACTACTGGGCATAAACCCTGAGAAAACCATAATTCAAAAAAGACATGTACCACAATGTTCATTGCAGCTCTATTTACAATAGCCAGGACATGGAAGCAACCTAAATGTCCATCGACATATGAATAGATAAAGAAGATGTGGCACATATATACAATGGAATATTACTCAACCATAAAAAGAAACGAAATTGAGTTATTTTTAGTATGGTGGATGGACCTGGAGTCTGTCATACAGAGTGAAGTAAGTCAGAAAGAGAAAAACAAATACTGTATGCTAACACATATACATGGAATTAAAAAAAAAAAAGTGGTACTGATGAACCTAGTGGCAGGGCAGGAATAAAGATGCAGACAGAGAATGGACTCGAGGACACGGGGTGGGGAGAGGGGGAAGTGGGGCGAAGTCAGAGTAGCATTGACATGTTTATACTACCAGATGTAAAATAGATAGTGAGTGGGAAGCAGCAGCATAGCACAGGGAGATCAGCTCGGTGCTTTGTGTCCACCTAGAAGGGTGGGATAGGGAGGGTGGGAGGGAGGCTCAAGAGGGAGGGGATATGGGGACAGCAGTGTGAAGCAATTATACTCCAATAAAGATGTATAAAAAATACAATAGGGGCTTCCCTGGTGGCACAGTGGTTGAGAGTCCGCCTGCCGATGCTGGGGACACGGGTTCGTGCCCTGGTTCGGGAAGATCCCACGTGCCGCGGAGCGGCTGGGCCCGTGAGCCATGGCTGCTGAGCCTGTGCGTCCGGAGCCTGTGCTCCACAGTGGGAGAGGCCACAACAGTGAGAGATCCGCATACCGCAATCAATCAATCAATCAATAAATAATAAAATAATAAAGATTATAATTAGCATCATTTGAGTACGTGCTATCTTCTAAGTACCAGGCAAAGAGCTTTGGCTATATAGCCAGGTTTGATTCTTGCAAAAATCCTATTTGGAGATATAAGTTTTATTGCTATTTCGATTTTGCCAATTTTACAAGGGAACTAGATAAAGGAGATATAATTACATAATCACATAGCTAGGAGGCTGCAGAATCAGGACTCAGACCAAAGTATCTGAATCTAAAGCCTGTGATCTAAAACACAGGATGTTTATTTTCTTTGAGAAGTATTAAAATCCTAAATAGTATTACCAACTTCTCACGAGTTGAATATCATAATTTCAATGGCTTATTTTAGATTTACTCTAATTTAAATCTCAGTGTAATATGTTCATAAGCTGCTCTCCCCACTTTTTTCCTAACCTGAAGCATTTTGAAAATTAGATTTTCTATTCATTCATTCATAAATATACATTTATTGGGGAAATTGCTTTGTCTATATACTCACAACTGATAAGATATGTTAGTGGGAAGTCTTGGGGGAGGAGGGAAGGAGAGAAATTAAGGATACTGATAAAGGGCAAAGGGCACAACTTGGAATAGTTCAGAAAACTTCCATGTTTCTCCTTCCCTCCCCTACTCCAGAACACAGAGCCACCAGTTTCAAAGTCCAGTTGGCCTCCTCCTCACTCCCACTCGTTTATCAAGGCTTCTTTTAAAGAAACACATCTTTTTTTTTTTTTTTTTTTTTTTTGCGGTACGCGGGCCTCTCACTGTTGTGGCCTTTCCCGCTGCGGAGCACAAGCTCCAGACACGCAGGCCCAGCGACCATGGCTCACGGGCCCAGCCGCTCTGCGGCATGTGGGATCTTCCCGAACCGGGGCACGAACCTGTGTCCCCAGCATCGGCAGGCAGACTCTCAAGCACTGCGCCACCAGGGAAGCCCTAAAGAAACACATCTTTAAAACTGAAGCCCTTGTTGTGAAAGAATCATACCATGTCTAAAAAAACACCACTTGAGAATTCATTCTTCCCACTGAACATGAGTATTCCCAAGAATTCACAAAGAACAAGAGGCCTAGATTGAAACCTTGGCAAGATTCTTGGCCAAACCAAATAAAACCAGCAGATGATGCCCAAGGCCAGCAGTTCTGGTAAGAAATGATGAGTTACTCCTGTAGGATACAAGATCCCAGAGTTCTGTTCTTTCAGCAGAGACCTAAAAGCCTAATTGAAACATGAATAAAAGAACAACCTTTATGTGATAACACATAAATATTTTTTTCAGTGGGAATCACATTCTAATGGCGTGATACTTTCCATAAATTCAGCAGAAATGCGTCAGGAGGTTACACATGATTACCAGTGAAAAATCAGGGTCAAACATTGTCTGCTGGTTGAGTAAACTCACATATTTTCACTAAGGCTTTTTCAATTTCTTGTATGAAATTACTCATATAAAAGCAGTTTCAATTTCTTATATGAACTATTATACCTGCTCAATTAGGCCTTATTCCAGGCTTTAAGAAATGGTCAGGCTAGTGACAGGCATTGAGTGAAATGATAAATCAGCCATAGGTGATGGATGGACCACAGGAAATAGGATGAAGAAGAAGGGAGGCAGGAATGATTTAGAAGTCCTACCCTAGAGAGACCCAGGAGACTGACAGTTGTATTAATTTGACAATGCACAACTGAACAAAAAGTGAGTATCTGGTTAATTTTGGTTTCGCACAGTCCAAATAAAACTTATTAAATGTTTGAACAAGTTCACTTAAAAAAAAAAAAAACTAATTTAGGGCTTCTCTTGTGGCGCAGTGGTTGAGAATCTGCCTGCCAATGCAGGGGACACGGGTTCGAGCCCTGGTCTGGGAAGATCCCACATGCCACGGAGCAACTGGGCCCGTGTGCCACAACTACTGAGCCTGCGTGTCTGGAGCCTGTGCTCCGCAACAAGAGAGGCCGCGGCAGTGAGAGGCCCACGCACCGCGATGAAGAGTGGCCCCCGCTTGCCACAACTAGAGAAGGCCCTCGCAAAGAAACAAGGACCCAGCACAGCCAGAAATAAATAAATAAATAAATAACACTAATTTAAATGATGAAACCACCTTGAAAAACAGCCTTGCAGTTCCTCAAAAGATTAGAGTCACCATATGACCCAGCAAATGTACTCTTTAGTTATATACCCAAGAGAAATGAAAATATATGCCCACACAAAAATTTATACAGACATTCATAGCAGCATTTTTCATAAGAATCAAAATGTGGACACAACCCAAATGTTCATCACCTGATGAACAGATGAAATATGGTATCTTATACAACGAAAAGGGATGAATTACTGATACATGCTACAACACGGATGCACCTTGAACACCTTATGCCAAGTGAAAGAAGCCTGTCACAAAACACCACATATTCCATGACTCTGTTTACCTGAAGTGTCCAGAACAGGCAAATCTCTAGAGAGTTACTAGTGGTTGCCTAGAGCTAGAGAGATGGGGTTGGAGGGTGACAGCTAAAGGCAGTGGGTTTCTTTGGGGGATAATGAAAATGTTCTAAAATTGTGATGAAGGTTGCACAAATTACTCCAAATTACTGAAAAATCATTGAGCTGTACACCTTAAATGGGCGAATTGTGTGATAGGTAAGTTATCTCTCAATAAACCTGTTACCAGGAAGAAAAAAAAAAACCCCACCTAATTTAGCTAACAGAGGCAAAGAAGTATTTTTTTTTTAAAAAAAGAATAACTTCCCTTTTGTCTCTTCCTTTCCTGCTACTGGTGGCTCTTTGTGAAGATGCAGGCTTCAGACCCATTCTTTTTAAACCAAGTTGATCTCGTAGCAATGGATAGTGGAAAAATAAAAGTTCTAGAAGCATAGCTTACATCATCTATGATTGGGGAACAGCAAGGAAGAATACAGAAAATATGGGACTTGCAACAAGGAAACCTGGAGCTGAGACTTGACCCTACCATTAACCATCTTGTTGACCTTGAAAAGGTAAACTAATCTCTGTGAGCCTCAGTTTTACTGATTTGTACAATCTGATTGAATAACAGCAACAAGGACCTTACATAACTGTAGATCAAAAAACAGGTTCATTCATTCACTCAATGCTATGTTAGGGGTTACAACTGGGGAGTTGCAGATCCTTGGCGAGGCTGAGAGAAGTCAGCTCTAGATTTGCTTTGAGAGCAGATGAGAAAGCACCTGATCCTGATTAAGAAGTTAAGGAATTAACCTCTCAGAAGCTGATTCTCGAATAGGGAGGATTTAGACAGGCAAGAAGGTGTGGTGGTGGGGTTGGTGTTTGAACAAGGAAAAGCTAGACAAAGGCTCATAAGTGCCTATAAACAGGATGTTCAAGGAACTTCATGTAGTCAGGCATGATGAGAGCAGTGGTTCTCAAACTGTGATTCCCCAGACCATTAACATCAACATCACACAGGAATTTGTTAGGGATGCAAATTCTAAGTTCACACCACAGACCTAGTGAATCAGAGATTCTGGGGATGGAGCCCAGCAATCTGTGTTCTAATAAGCTGTCCAGGTGCTTCTGATGCCTGGTCAAATTTGAGAACCACTGGACTAGGGCCTTGGGTACTAGTAGCAAGAGGTGTGTCTGCCTACCCTAGTTGCATATTTGTACAGTTTACAAAAGCAGTTTTATAGGTCAACTTATAAGCTGTATAAATTACTTACTTTAGGCTATTTATTAGAAAACACAGAAAAGGCTAAAGAAAAATGTAATCTTACCATCTAGGCATACATATTGTTAGTATTTGGTGAATTATATAAATATAGCTTTTTTTTGCAACATTGGGCCATAATGTACATACTTTTTATTCCATTTTTCTTAACTTAATATTTTATGAGTTTTTCCCTATGAATTTTGAATTCTATCAGTCCTAAAACTCATAGAAAATAGTTTTAATGACTGCAAAGCATTTCATCATGTGGATAGACCATAATTTAATTTACCACATTACTGTTGGAGATTTAGATTGTATTATTTATAAAAGTTATTGAAACAATGATGAAAAACATTTTCCATGAGTATTTTTTCTGCATCTCTATTTTTCTATGGTAGATTCCTAGAAGTAGAGTTACTGTGCTGAGTACCTAATCTTCTTGTCTGTGTCTCTCCTTCTGGTAAGAGACCCACCTTCTCCGGCTACAGGACTGGCAAGTGTCCTAGACTAGGATGATTATGATGCCCATTCCTCCTACCACACAGACCATTCAGGGACAGTTCTGTGACTCAGGCTAGACCAATCAACTTAATGACTATGTTTCAGGGAAGCCATGCCCCTCCCCCTTCCAAGAGTAGAAAGAAACCAGTCAGCTGTAGGAAGTAATGAAATTAACCTGAAAAGAGCAGAGAGGCAGAGAGCAACCATATTTTCAATGTTTTCTAGTTTACTTACTCTTCCAAAACACTTTAAAAAATCTAGTTCAAGCTGGATTTATCAGTCCTGAGCAATACCTAGGGCCTTGAAGGGTATGAGTGCAATTGCATTAAAACTATATTTTAGTCTGAGAACATTGAATACCTTTACAGTATTTAGCCTTCCTATTTGGAAGCATTTTATGTTTCTCCAATTGTTTGGATTTTCTCTTGTAATCTGCAGTAAAATTTTGTAAGTTTCTTCATATAGGAGCAGCATATTCCTTATAAGGTATATTCTTAAACATGTTATTTTTGGTTGACTTGTTATAATGAGCTTCCCCCTTGTATTAGATTTCTAGTGCCACTGTAACTAATTACTACAAACTTAAAACAACACAAATTTATTATCTTACCATTTTGGGGGTCAGAGTCCAAAAAGCATCTCAGTGGGCTAAAATCAAGATGTCAGCAGGGATGTGTTCCTTCTGGAGGTTCACGGGGAGGATCTATCGCCTTGCCTTTCCAGCTCCTGCAGGCCGACCCATTCCTTGGCTACTGGCCCCCTTCCACCTCCAAAGCCAGCAACTGCCAACTGAGCCCTCCTCTCAACGCCTGCTATCTGCTTCTGATTCTTCTGCTTCCTTCTTCTCCTATTTAAAGTGCGTGTGTTTCCATTGGGCCCACCTGAGCAATCTCCTACTTGAAGGTCAGCGGATTAGCAAGCTTGTTCCACCTGCAACCTTAATTCCCCCTTGCCATGTTACTTATATTCACAGGTTCTGGAGATCGGAATGTAGACTTCTTTGGGGAATTATTATTGTACCTACTGTGCCCTTCATATATGTATCAATTGGCTACTGATTTTTGTACACATATGTATGTCTATATGTGTGTGTATATATTATATAAATATATAATTTTTCTGCTTTCACAGTAAAACTCCCCAAGCAATTGTGTCTCTATATTTGCTCTTGGATGTATTGCAATCATGCTTTCATTCTCACTATTCTTTAGAAACTTATTTCAAAGTTATCAATTACCTGCAGCCTGCCAAACCCAGGGATTAATTCATTGTTCTCATCAGGGGTTGCTTACTGCTATTCATGAAACCTCAATCTCTTGGCACAATGAAAGCTTATTTTTCTGCTCATAACACAGTGAAATGAAGGTTTTAATATGGGATGACTGGGATCCACACAGTCATTGTATGACCCAAGTCCTTTCCAAATGATGATTCTGTCATCCCCTTGAGCCCCAGAGTCCTCCCCTGAATCCTCTGTGTACAGCTAGCAGATGAGGAAAGAGAAAAGAGAAGAAAAGGGTGCATAGTTTGCTCTTTTCAAAGGAGATAGTGCTGAAACAATGTACATGATGGACAATAAAACTTCCACACCCCATTCGGCATAATTCAGTCACCTTGCCCCACCTAACTGTCAGACATGGTGGAAATTGGATCTAGCTGTGTGGTCAGGAGGAAAGAAAGATGGGGGTTTAGGGAACATACGGCATGGTGTCTGCTGCTAACCACTCATGTGCATTTGGTGCAATTCCTAACTGCCTTCCTGGGCCTACACTATTTCCCTGAGATCAACCCAGGCAGTGTCTGGAAAACTCAGCCAGTTCCAAAACCAATATAATCTGCACCAAATTTAGGATATCTGAGGTGATTTAATTCTGTACTTATTTTTCTCTCCCCACACCTTTCCTTCATCCTATTTTCCATTTATCTTTATTAGTTTTCTGTTCTTCTATAATAATAACACTATTAAGATAGACAGCATTAGTTTATATGTTGTTTGCCAAGCATTAGGGTAAGGATATATATATATGTTCATTTAATCTGCAAAAGAACAAATTATTTTCCCCCTAATTTCAAAGTAAAAGCTCTCTCTCTCTCCCTTTAAATTTCATTTCATTCGACCTCATAATTATTATCTGAAGGTCTTTTCTGATTATTTATTTATTTTTTACTTTGTTCAGTATTTGACCTGCCAAAACCCTTTTCACAATGATAATAGCTACCAGGTCTCATGTGCCAATTACAGGCCAAAGTGTTAAATGCCTTATGAGAACTGCCATATATAATAATCTAAGACACTGGGACTTTTTACCTCCATTTTACAGAGCAGAAAACAAAGGCACAGAAATATTTAAGAACTTGTCTGAGATCACGTGGTTTCACAGGTGGAAGAGAAAGACCCTTAAGGGAGACCCAGCTGACAGGGGGATTCCATCCCCTGTGGATACTGTCACAGTTTCCCAGACGATGGTACATTTCTCATTTGGCACTTGACTCTCCCAGATTGCTCTGCCTAGGCCCTTGTTCCTTCTCTTTAGAGCAAGACTCTCCCTAGCTAATTTTCTGTGCTGGATCTCTTTTACCTACTTTATAAAATGACAATATATTAAAAATAGAAACAAGGTGGGGAGTTTTTTGTATGTATTATTTTTAAAAATAATCGTCCATATATTTTCTTTTTCAGTTCTGATTTTGCATAATTTTGATGGTAAAATTAGAATTAGGGTTTGATTTTTCATGAGGTCATCAATTAGCTACGTTTAAAACTGCACTTTCATGCATTTATTAAAATTTTTCTAAATGAGATAAAATTCTGGCATGTAAGAATGAAATACAAATTCATTCTACTTCAGTTCTGCAGATGTTTACAATGGGAAGCAATGAGGGTAATTTCTGAAAAAGATTTAAAATTCAAAGTTCAACATTAATAATGTTAAGCATGATAAATAAATAAGCATGATAAATAAAAAGGGAATTAAAAACCAACACATGTATGCCCATACCTGGACAAGTTTACTAGTCCCTGAACTTCTAGCATGGGTTCAAGTAGGCAATAAGCACAAAAACTGTTCCATCGCCCCTTGACTAATCAGACTCTTAATAGTCACCTCTGTAGTCATGAGATTATACACAAGTCACAGTAAATCAAGTAGAATAAAATAGGCTTTGACGTAACCTGACCCAGAAAATCTCCTGGCTTTTCTTTAGATCCATGCTCAATCAATTCTGGTAATTTTATTTTATTTTATTTTTATTTTTTTTGTGGTACGCGGGCCTCTCACTGTTGTGGCCTCTCCCATTGCGGAGCACAGGCTCCGGACGTGCAGGCTCAGTGGCCATGGCTCACGGACCTAGCCACTCCGTGGCATGTGGGATCTTCCCGGACCGGGGCATGTACCCGTGTCCCCTGCGTCGGCAGGTGGACTCTCAACCACTGCGCCACAAGGGAAGCCCGATTCTGGTAATTTTAATTTAGCCAATTCATGTGCCAAGATGAAAACCAATAAAGATATCTTTTGCAGTATCATTTTTGGAGAAAAAGACTTCATGTTTATTGATAGTAGAAGGAAATTCAAAAGACTGAGGTTATGTTGAAATTTTCATTAATAAAATATTCTAAAAATGTTTGTTAAGCTTTATTTATAAGGAATGCAGATTACATTCTTATTGGAATACCAATGTTGACCTCAACCCAATGACACTTGTCAACTTTGAAAGTGAAGAGTGTAAAACTGCCTGGATTTCCATAGTGATTTAACTTTGCTGACCCTTTTCATCAGTTCTTATTTTTGAAGATTTGTAGTTCAAAGAAAAGTCCACAGTTTAGCCCATTACAAAGTAGCATATGCTCAAATCCATGTGAACTGCACCAAACATTACTCTAGCTTTACTGGGTCTCTCTTGTTTCCTAAAGAATCTGCAGCTATTTAGCAAATGTTTCCGAAATTTTGATTTGATTCTTCTCCTAGTTTCCCTGATGTATGAGCCACATGTCCATAAGCTATTTAAATTTTTTCAACAAAAGCTATAAGAATACATGCAAAATCAAGGATAAAAATAAAGTCAATTATCCAAATAACTCAAATCAACATAATCTCACCTTTAGTCCTGCTACCTGTTAATAAATCATAAAAATTTGCTCTTCCTTTTCTCAGAGTAGTTTTTAGTCAGGTCAACGTGTTGGTCACCAGAATGTGTTATTGTAACAGTATCATCAACAGCACATATTCTATGATTTTTATTCTACTCTTCCTACCTCTAGATGTTTTCTGTTTGTATAAGTTTATATAACATTTGATTTTTAAAATGTACATTTTTAAAATCTAACTTTACAAAAGTTGAAATAGTATCATGAGATCTTAAGCTTTATTCATTGTAGCATTTAAGTCTGTCTTGTTGACCAGAGAAACAGGAATGTAATAAAGATATTTTCCAGCATCAGTCATGAAGGTTTGGAATTAGAAGGGAGGTGGGTCATTTGGGCAACACACTTCCCTTGGGTCTGATGCTGGTTAATTTAAGGCTTATAGCTAATGGGTCTTATCACCTCCTATGACATAAAATTGGCAAGAGGCCCAGACCAAGAACATTTAATTGGATGAATGATTATTAATTCTGAAGACAATATAAATCAAAAGATTTAAAGAATGGGGCTGTTAATGGTCATCACAATTGGCATCTTTGGTAAATTTAATAATTCCCATCCTCCCAGCACTGGAAGACCATGTTAATCTTGGGGAGGATTTCAATGTAAGAAAAGGTTCAGGCTAATATGATCATCAAGCCCTGTGGCTCAGACTCCAGGCAAGGTAGATGTAACATTATCTGGGAGCCACCAGATGTCATCCATACATTGTTTGTTATTTGATTCCTCCAAGTATATGTAGTAAGCACTGGAAAGAAAAAAAATGTTTCTGCAGTTGTTAAAAGGGTAAGAGGATTCTATCCAGAGCAGTGTTGAGTTCACAGATAAAATTTGCTTCCTTTACCTTTGTACATGCAGTTTATTAAGAATGTCTACCTCATTCATGGGAAGCATTTTAAGTTAACATGAAACAGAATAATTATTTTTACGATGATTCAATTTTCCTGAACACAATTAGAATAGTTTTCCTTTCAAGCTGACTCCATGGTTATTTTTTCATTCATTCAATGTACAACTCCTAATCGAGTGTTTCCTATATAATCACCACTAGCTAGGTGCTGGGGATACAAAACTAAATAAGACATTCTCTGTCCTCAAGGATCATACAGTCCATCAGGGAGTTAGAGAAGTAAACTAATAGAACATAGCTACTATGCGGTCTCAGGTTAGGCTCTGTAAAAGCAGGTGCTAAGATGGACTTTGGGGTGCAAGATGTTATTAGGGGTGAACACCTGTGAAAGGATGGGGGAGGAAACAGAATTGGGCAGGGGGAAAAACCAAACTGATGTCAGTCTGCCAAAGTGTTGGCCAGCACAGCAAAACATTCTGGAACGAGTATTAATAGCCCATCAGAACTGTTCCATGCCAGGTTGGGTCTTTAAATCTCTTACTTTGCTCAGTGGCCAGATGTAGGGGTGCCCTAGGAAGGGCATGACCTTGGGGAAGGTCGCTCTCTGTGGATGACGCAGACCCTGAAGCTGTCAGCTGAAGGCTGTCTGATGGCCACACTCCCTGCAAACTGGGAAGCAAATCCTTTTTGTGGGGAGATCTAAGTGGTACATCTCTGTGTTGACCACACACAGGATGCTGTGGGGCCCTGGAAGAAGGTTAGTTCAGTCTTGGGGGCTAGTTCATAGAGGTTTAAAATGAGGCCATGATGAATCTTAAAAACAATAATGATAATAATAGCTAAAACTTATTGAGCAATTCCTATATGTCATGTATAATATTAAATTTTTTACATGGATTCTCTCATTTAAAATTTATCCCATACCTGGGAGATGGATATGTAACTATCATTCTCAGGTTACAGAGAAGGGTATAGCAGGTGAATGATTAAGTAATTTTCCCAAGTTGGATTCACAGCTGAATTCAATTCCACAATTCAATTCAATTCAACTCAGTTCAACTCAAGGCTATATGACTTCAAAACCAACTGAGTATAAGCATATATACCAAGGAGTGTGGGCTGGGCTGTTACTTTTGGGGAAATAGTGCATAAAGACATAAACTGCCAATCAAAGTTCCTAACGCAGAATGTGAATTTAATAAGTATTTGTTGAAGGAGGTAGAAGAGGAGGGAGGGTGAAAGAGAGGGATGAAGGGATGAAGGAAGAAAGGGAGAAAGTAAACAAGCACATTTAAAGAACTGTAAGACGATACATATGGTTAGATGCCTGAGTTCCAAGCCCTACTAAGAGTCTCCCAAATTTTTCCTAAAAAGAATTGAATCGGTATTAGGCATGTTGTTCTTTGTGTTCTCTGTATGGGAAGATATAATCTTTCTGAGATTATTCCCTCTAATTTACCTTTTTTTTTTAAAGCTACATATGTGATTGATAGTTCTTTCTCCAATGCATATCAGAGATATCCTATGTTGGGATTACTTACAGAGGTTTTTACACCTTACCTGTGGCCTTAGAGACCACACGATTCTTGTCTCAAAAAGGTACTCTATCCTTAGAGTACAACAGACTGCCAACTGGGTTTGACTGCACAGAATGTGATGCTTATGCTAAGTTGACTCGATTTTTCTCTTGTCTCTTTCCCAGCTTTCTCCTTTCTACACATTTTGTGTTCAGCGCATCTCCTCTACCATCTAGCGGTACTTGGGTCTCTTGCTCAGTTTTCAAGCCTAGTGGAAATGTGTTTCCACAAGACACAAGCCTGATTTCAGTAATACTAGAATATCTGCATTCTTAAGTCTACCTTAAGCATATAATATGGTTAAGGGTTATTAAAAAATCTACATATGATGCTACTTATGATAACTGCATAGGTATGTTATTATGACACTTTGTCTTTTAACCTTATTTAAGGGTCTCAAGATCTTGTTGATTAGATTTTCTACTTCCTGGCTGTATTTTAACTTATGTGGCTCTATTTTAAAGCCCATGCTTCATGGTTTCTGGAGTTGAGACCAATATGATGTACAAATACAGCCTTATATTTAAGATACTAAAATGGAAAAGAATAATGAAATAGAAGAGGTGTGTGACAATGTATTTGTTTCTTTCATGAGTTTGGAAGAGATGACATGTCAGAAAATTCAGTTTCAATGGTGCTGGCAGATAAGCCTCTGGAGCCCAAACACCCAGCAGCGTTTTAAACTTCCACCAGTTCATTTTAAAAACTTACAAGAATCTTTATAAAAGAGAAGCTGGGACCTCTATGAAAAGCTAACGCCATAGGTCCACTCAAGGCCCTGCAGATGTCTGATTCTCTGCTGAATACTGGTGATCTGGACTGGCCCCAGTGTGATGTCCAAGGCCAAAGCAGGAGTTTTATCTGAACTGATTTAGGAAACATGTGCTTAGTGTCAAATCCAAGGTTAAATGAGGGTTAGTAGAAAAGAAATAGAAGCGATCAAGTACAAATTTGAGCATCCTGTTGACTAGGGCAGGGAGACGGAATGAGAGGTCCAGAACAGAGACAGTCAATAAAGGCACAGTTTGGGAACATCTCCTAACTAGTCCAGGGAAGGGTTAGCTTAACTACACCAGAGCTTGACAGTGGCTGTGGGGATGTCTGTGTTAACATGGGGAACAGGAGAAAGAGGGAGGTATGTGATCTCAGAAGGCACATTCCACTTTATTTTCTGTTTTTATCTGATCTACTTACACATATAAGTGTTTTTCAAAGTACCTTTACTTTACTAGTAGACAAAATTCTACATGGAGCCTCAATACAGAAAAGAAATAAAAGCAGAGCTATAGTGGTTAAGATGTAACAGTTTCTACAGGTTTAACCGTACCTGAGAGGCTATCATGAGGATTAAATGAATTAATACACATAAAACACTTAGAATACCCTCTGGCATATAGTATGTGTTATATAAATACTTTCTATTATTTTTGTCATTATTAATATTATTTTCTGCACCTTGCATTTGCAAGCAGATTGCAAATTTCCTGAAGTCAGAGGCATTATTTATGTCTCTTCATCTTGAGTGACTACAATAGTGTTTTGTATGTGATATTAGATTAAGATATTCAAGAAAGTAATTAATTAATTAACCACCTATTAATTGGGCACCTGCTGTGATAAAAAGGCATTCTTAGGGTTTGAGAGAATAAATATGAATAAAACAGGGCTCTTGAGAAACTTGCAATCTAATGACCCTAAGTAAAATATAGTTAAATATACTTAATTTAATTTAATTTGGTATACATTAATGTAATAAAAGAGCTGTAATAGAGGTATGCAAACAAATTTTTAAAAACACTTTGGGAAAACAGGCACTTGGGTTAAGTTTTTTCCATTGGTAACAGTACCCTGAATTTTGTTTGAATTAAATTTTGAAGAATGTATTAGAGTTTGCTTGTTCTAAAAGTGTAAAAAAGACTTTTGCCCAAAAGGATAAGTGTAAGTAAAGGCAAAAAGCAGCATGACATTCAGAAATAACAAGGCCTTTAGGTTCTGAAAAAGTGAGAAATTATTACTTGCATAAGATGTAAAGGTACGTAGGAACCTGAATATGGAAACTCAGTGAGCCTACGTGTCAATCCCAATCTCCCAGTTCATCCCACCCTCCCTTCCCCTCTTCGTGTCCATATGTTTGTTCTATACGTCTGTGTCTCTATTTCTGCTCTGCAGATAAGTTCATCTGTATCATTTTTCTACATTCCACATATAAGCAATATTATACAATATTTGTTTTTCTCTTTCTGACTTACTTCACTCTGTATGACAGTCTCTACAGCAGAAACACAACATTGTAAAGCAACTATACTCCAATAAAAATTTAAAAAAAAACTGAAAAAATAAAAGAAGAAACGCAGTGTGCCATCCTAAGATTTGGGACTTACTCCTGTAGAAATTGAGTAATTATGCAGGCTTCTCTGCATAAGTATTTGTGGATCCTGATGATTTCTATTCTGGATTGAACAACTCTGTCAAGCTCCCTTTGGGGCTTTTGAATCTTTATACATAGATCCTTTTTTAAATAAAAAACTAAAAATGAAGAACTTTGCTCTTTGGTGGCTCCAACTAAGTGTCGTTAAAGGTCACCGCAAATAACTGAGAGATTGTGTATTTTGTACTATTCACTCTCCCAGGTTTACTTTTGAAATCCTGTTTTTCTGCAGCAAAATTAGATTTTTTTTATATATAGTAAAATGTCAGGAACATAATCGTGGGAAGTTTTCACTTGGACAAAAACCACAAGTTCATAGTCTACTGTAATTTTGTAGGAGGAAGAACAAGAGCTAAACTTGGCCGTAACACATTCTTTCTCTAGATTTAGGAGGATGAGAACCATCAAAGCACATGAGGTGGCCTGTGAGATTTTGTTGATTTAGCTGAATTTTGAATGTTGATCTTGAATTTTGGTCTTTCCTTTTGTACTTTAGCTTTAAAACTGGTTTATATCTTGACTGTTTTATTAGATATTTTATGCCCTTAGGTTTCTTTTTTTAATGTTACCTTATAGTAAAAATTCAGTAAATGGTTGTTATATTAATGAATAATACAGTCTGACTTTCCATACCAACTAATTAATATAAAATTCATGACAAATAATAAACTTGCTGATTACATATAGAAGTAGAAAATCTCATCAAATCTCCATTCTTTTAATGCTATGATATAAGTGGAAAAGAAAAGTTTCCATCATAAGTGCCTCACCGAAGGCCTTCTTACTGCTTCTTACTGCTTTCAATGCTAATGACCTCCAGTTCCTAGATTCTGATAACGGATCACTTTCTCAAAGTTCCTATCTAAAAGGTGACATGTCTTTTTTTCTTGGAGGAAAGGAAGAGGGAAAGCAAAACAAAATGAAAACCTCTGCTTGCTTTGTCAAAGCACCAACATTCTCCAAGTAAGAACATTACCATATGTTGAAAAGCATATGGTTTTCAGAAGTAGATCTGGGTTCAAAACCGGGCTTTGATTCTTGGGTGACCAAGCTTGTGACCTAGGTCAGTTTACTCTTTTAATCATCGAATGAGGAATAATAACATATATCTCAAAGGATTGTTTTGAAGGTTAAAGAGAAGGCAGGCGTGGTCACATAGCATAGTGAGCATTGCCTGTTGTAAACAGCAGTCATCAACACACCCTGGGTACCCATTCTGCTGCCAAATTATGCCTCCTGGCTTCTGGAAGCCACTCTCTTTCTAGAGATCTAAACCATAAAACTTTCCTAAAATAGTTATTGAAAATAATAGTCCAATGAATTCTTTATGATTGCTTACATTGAGTGGTATGGCAGACATTTCCAGTATAAGAAGCACTCTTTCCCATGGTTCTGTGGTTGAGATAACCCTAGTCACTCCATTCATCTATCACAGGGGTGGTCCTGGTGGTCATAAACCCCAATCAAAGTATTTCTGCCTTTAGCCAAAGAGATTGGTTAAGAAATGGGCATGGGATCTCAGTCAGGACAATTCTTCCCTAGCTTTTCACCATAAATAATAGTGAGGCTATCTCTTTCCACTGGTCTCAATAAATTGACACGATATGAATCAGGGTTTGTCTTGAACTATCTCGTGTACCATAAGAAGAACTGACTGAAGAAGGAAAAAGAGGAAAGAGAGAGAGAGAATCTTATAGTATTAGTTGAATCCCTGAAAACAGATATCCTGGAAGCCATCTTTATGTTTCTTCACTGTATTCTTACACTGTTTGAGATGGGTTTCTGTTGTTTTGCAATTAGAAGAATTCTGAAAATACACAGTTTGGCTTCCAGAAGAAGTTACTTTGACTAAATAGATTAAAAATATCAATCAGCCCTTTTACACATTTATAATTTTCTAAAGACAATTTTATGTTGGAAAAGATATATACAAAAATATTTGATATTTTCCAATTTTTAGGTCCTTAGTATTAATAGCTAGACTAAAGTTTATAGAGTGAGATCAGACTTTCTTGCATTAAAGGAAGAGTATTAGTATTGAAGCTAAGTGACTAATTCTCATATGCAAATGCACCTCAGAAGCAGAAGAGGCCACTTGGATTAAGAACCCCAAGAAAAGTCAACATTATCACCAAAAACAAAACCATAGACATGCTGAGAATACCCAAAGGTGTTAATCAGGGCAAGTGCTTGACTAAGCTGCTGGATACAAGCCCCTGACAGCTCCTCTAGAATCCCTGAAGTATCTGCAGTGCGGTGCTCTACACCTCACCACTCTCCAGTGACAAGGGATTTAGTACAACTGAGGTGGGGAAAAAAAGTAAAATTAACAACAACAAAAATAATAGAGAAAAATGACTGGTTACAGTGGTATAGAAGATTAAAAATTTGTTTCCCCAAAGTCACAAAACACAAGAACTCAGTCTTCTTGGAGACTCACCAGCACCTACAGCATGTTAATAAATTGTCCAGTGTTCGTTTAATCCTCTCTTCAACAGATAATGAGTTCCCATGAAGTGCTTGTTACTGGCCTAAATCATGGAGATACAGCATTGTACAAATGCAAATCAAAACTACAATGAGGTACCACCTCACACTGGTCAGAATCACCATCATTAAAAAGTCTACAAAAACCAGATGCTGGAGACAGTGTGGAGAAAAGGGAACCCTCCTGCACTATTGGTGAGAATGTAAATTGGTGAAGCCACTATGGAAAACAGTATGAAGGTTCCTTTAAAAACTAAAAATAGAGTTGCCCAGCAATTCCACTCCTGGGCATATATTCGGACAAAACTGTAATTCAAAAAGATACATGCACCCCTATGTTCATAGCAGCACTATTCACAATAGCCAACACATGGAAACAATCTAAATGTTTCCACTGACAGATGAACAGATACAGAAGACGTATACATATATGCAATGGAATATTACTCAGCCATAAAAAGAATGAAATAATGCCATTTGCAGCAGCATCGATGGACCTAGAGATTATGATACTAAGTGAAGTAAGTCAGAAAGAGAAAGACAAATACCATATGATATCACTTATATATGGAATCTAAAATATGACACAAATGAACTTACCTAAAAAACAGAAACAGACTCAGAGACATAGAGAACAGACACGTGGTTGCCAAGGGGGAGGGAAAAGGTGGGGGAGGGATGGACTGGGAGTTTGGGATTAGCAGATGCAAACTATTACATATAAAATGGATAAATAACAAGTTCCTACTGTATAATACAGGGCACTATATTCAATATCCTGTAATAAATCATATTGGAAAAGAAAAAAAGTGGTCAGCTAATACAGAGAAGCAACACAAATAAGGTATGTGATAGGATTTCTTGGACATTTCTGTTTCTTAGAGTGCCAATGCCTACTTTCTGAAAATTGTGTTTGAATTGAAAGCGAGTCTTCTAGGGGCTGTTAGTGTCCCTACTTACTCAGTAGTAGACAGGACATGCCGAAGTCCTACACGTGGCAGACCCACTGGATTTCTATGCTCACAGGACATTGAGATCCCTCCCTATATGCAAATGAGGCAGCAAGAAATGGCAACATGCATATCGCACGTCTCCTCTGCTCACACACGTTCCATCGCCCCATTGGATTTCACTTCAAAAATACACTCGCAAAGGTTGAGAATGGCAAGGCAGCAACAGCAGAGCACTAAACGAAGCATGGGGTGACGTCACAGGTTGCATACCCGTGAGCCCAGTCCTGTTTATATCCTACATTTCATTAAGGTGCCCTCCTTCTTTCAGAATTCAAGATGAAACTTCCTGGACTCTCATGTAAAGGGTGAGATTCACAGTATTTCCCAAACAGTTTTTCCCTGCTTTGCTCTATTCTCTCCTTCTTTCATTTTTGCTTCCCTCACTCTTGGGTTTGTCTTGGAAACTTCCAAATCTTTTCAGTATTTCCTTAAATTGTATAGTGCTATCCCCATTCCCACATCCCACCCCAAATTTTGCCCAGCCAGAACCCAATCACTGGTGGAGGGTGTACCTTCCCATCCATATCACTCATCAAATATACCTGCAATTATGTTTCCCCATTAACTTAATTATCTACCTAAGAGGGATTTGGCTGTCATTTGTCAGTTTTCTTCAATTTATTACCTCGTTATTTCTATGCAAATGTATTTTCCTCTTTTAAACATTTTTGAAAATGTGATTACAACTTAAAATCAATATGCACATGTAATGTAACAGTGTTTCAGGTATGTTAAAATTTGAGGGGGGGGGGAATGAATGTGTAATACAACCCAACATCTATTTGGAAACATTTTGTGGCCTTTTAAGGAACTAATTAAAAGAGAACACATGGCATCTACCCAGTGCTCCTGAATAGTAGTTCATACATAGCTTTATGACAATACTCATTACTCAGAATTACAAGTATTTACACTATGTCTGTTTCTTCTACTATACTGTGAGTATTCTGAGGACACAGACTGTCATATGCAGATGGGCACCCCCATCACCACCTGCAGAGCTAATTTTAGGCTCCTAATGGAAGGTATTCAGTGCTGATATCCTGAAAGAATGAAGGGCTGTTTGTTATTCCTGGGGCTTCAATTTTAATTAAGTTTTCAAAAATACATTTTGATGTTTACAAGGCATTCTTCATAAACTGCTCTAATGTTTTTGCTTGATATATGTGGAAAACCACATTTAGGAATCTATATGGGTTAATAATACACAGACACAATATCTTAAGCATTTTATGTTTTGTTTGTACATACACCTTTAATCCATCGAATCTCTGAATATAATTTTTTCCAACACCAACATTAGACAAGAGGTCGATGCCTTGTATAGCAAAATTATTCTCCCAGTGCTACCCTATGCCTTTTTCTGGGCACTGCTCAGTGCACATGTATCCCTATCTGCAACAATATTTTCTCATAACTTCCAAGGTCACTGCCAGGGCACCAGGACAAAAAACCCTAAGTTGACACAGAAGAAACCTATATAATTCTACCACTACCCACCCCCTCATATTTTTATGGAATTTTAGAAACCTTGAATTGGGAGCAGACTTGAAGATCACCTAGTCTGACTTCTTTCTTAATGCAAGAATCTAGTGTATATCACCTCTGACAAGTTTATAAAAATTTGTCTTTGAGTTCCAGGCTCTGAATCAAGATTCAGAAGTGTGTGCCCTGGAGTAGGAAAGAATGTGTTTCTGTTTTATACTCAGAACGCTTCTTCAAGGGTGGCATTTCTCAGTCATCACCGTAAGCTACATGCCTTTTGATTTCATAAGACCTCAGCTTTCAGAATATATTACTTTTTAAATCATATTTTTCTTTTAAGAATTCAGAGAACTTTCCTTTTTTGGAATTACTTGACTCTAAATGGCAATAGTTATAACTCTGGATACAACTATGAATTTCTTTTATTTATAAATATGCACCTATACCTAAGGCCAGGTTATGTGAGATGAAAATCCCCATTTACTTATTGTTTAACAAGTATTTGAGGACCTACTAGGTACTAGGTGCTTTTTCTAGGCCTTGGGAATAAAGGGATGGTCTCAGAGCTATGGCTCCTGCCTTCAGAAAGCTTATGGTTTTGAGAGTAGAAAGATAATGAAACAATTAACCCTGATGGACTTGCAGGAGTTTTCCAATGTGAGGAAAAAGCTGTAGGAGAATATGTTAGAAATGCCTGCCTGGTTAGTTTTCCTGCACAATAAATGTTTAAACTGATACCTGGATAAGTAGGAGTTATCAAGATGAAGAGAGCAAGGAACCCATATTTGATGGCCCAATGACCAGAGATATCATGGCAGATAAGTTAAAGGAACTAAAAAAAAAAAAAATCAATATGGCTGGTGTATGATTAACGAGGGGCATCCAATGAGATTGGAGAGATGGGCATGGGCCAGACAATGGATGGCCTTGTCAATTCAGTGAGGTGTTTGCCCCCTAGTGCTCAGGGAAATGGGAGCTACTGAGGGTTGTAAGCAAGGAGACCACAGATGACTGGCTGCATGGAAAAATGCATGGAGGCCGTGGTGGCCTTGAGCCTGCTCACGTGGGCACAAGAATGCCAGTTGTTAAATATTCAGGAATTTTGTTAACTGGTGGTTAAACTGTGGGTAGTTTGACGTAGAACATGGTGGGAAAATTTACATGTTGGAAATTGGCAAACACCACAAGTGAGGGTTTTGGGTTTTGTTGTTCTTTTTGGAAAGCTGGTTTACCAGCACTCCACTGGATAGACCTAAGCAAGGCTGGAGACAAGAAGAAGTGTGATGGCCTGGACCAGGCTGGTAGGAGTAGGAATGGAAATCCGTGGTTACCTTTGAGAAACATTTAGGTATGGTCTGTCCTTGGGGAAGTAGATACGGAGGTAAGAGAAAGGCATAGCAGACACCAGGCTCATTTCCAATGCATCAGTGGACTTCTAACATGACACCCTTTAAGTAGTTCCAGCTTGAAAGCAAAGGTCAAACTCTTCGGACATTCCATTCTACATTCAGTCGTGCCATTTGTTTCTTAAGAAAACGTGTATTTAAAAATCTTACATAGGTTCTTCTGAACAAATTAATAACACTGTGCTTCAATTTCGATCATACTATCAGTAACATAAAGCAAAAGCCTTTTTCTCTCCAGAGGCTTGTTTTGCTCATCTGGCATGTATCGCTGATGTTCCGCAAGCCCTCTCAAAGACGTGAATGCCAAATGTGGAAAGCAACTTGGACATTAAACTCTGCGTCCTCATGTGATGCTGCGAAGACGACTTTTCCCCAGGGTAATGCTGAAGCAGATGTTACAATTCTGTGAAAGTTTTATTTGTAATTTTATGAGATTAGCCCACAAAAAATCCATATGGTATGTTCTCTTTGGTTTTCAGCAAGAGTTATATATATGGAGAGGTAAGAAGCAGAAAAGAAAATATTATTTATTTTGGCCAATTCAGTTGCTAAGCAGATTTATTATTTATGTACTGGTTCGAAAGTAGCACATTTCGAATGTGGATCAGAATTTTTTTTTTTCTTGTTGTGTCAGATTACGGGGGTTGAATTGCTTCACCAACAGTTACCGTTTCTGTGACTGAAAAGCCATATCCTGTCATTTTTACACTCCAAAGATGATTCTGTTTAGATAGAGAAAAGTGTCAGGAATGAAGCTTTCTGACAGCAGGGTGAAACTCTCTCACATTGAAAGAATTCTCACCAGAGGTGTCTGTAATCTCCCTGCAATTTTTCCTTCCTCCTAAAACCTGTTTGAAGATAAAGCAGAGTGTAACCTGTGCCCTGTCAACTTCCTGCAGGGTGTTAACTCAAAAACCTCCAGGTCACAGAATACATCATGTAACTAGTTCCTGGTGATCCGGAATGATTTCCAGATCACTTTCCATAGGACTGATCGTCTATCGCTCAGGCCACTGTAGCTTTTCCTTAAATCTTCTGAAGGAGATATCTAGCTTCATGATTAAAGAATCTTGAAACAAGGCACAGTGTGATTCCTTGTCAGCAAACTCACCTCACCTCCCCCAAACTAGGAAGATATAAAGTGGCTTATGAGAATTTAATAGCTTTCAAAAAAAGAGTATGAGAACACTCGATATCCAGGGCATGTTTTTATTGTTGTTATGGTCATTATTTTACTTTTAAGATATAAAGATAAGTCCAAATCATTAAATCTTCTTTTAGTTCGATTATCAAAAAAAAAAAATCCTCTTGTCACACATTATACTGGGGTGTTGGGGAACACAACACATAAATTTCTTGCATTCTAAGAATCAATAATTGATTGAATGAATAGATAAATGAAGGCAGGAGGTTGAATCAATTTTTCACTGAAGATTTCTTCCAGCTTTTAAAACCTTTTTATTTTGAAACAATTTTAGTCTTAATAAGAGTTGCAAAGATGGTCCAGAGAGTTCTTATTCCCTTACGGTTAACATCTTACGTCTTGCCTGGTAAGACAACCAAAACTAGGATATTAACGTTGGTACAATACTAATTACCAAACTATAGATTTTATTCGTATTTCCCCATTTTCCCCTAACGTCTTCTTGCTGTTCCATGTCTAAGCCTGGATATCACATTGCAGTCAGTTGTCACATCTCCTTAGTCTCCTCCCATCTGTGACAGTCCCTCCATCTTGGCTTCTCTTTCATGACCTTGATACTTTTGAAGAGTTTTGGTCACATGTTTTGTAATATATCCCTAAGTTTGGGTCTGTCCATGTTTTCTCATGATTAGACTGTAGTTATGGATTTGGGGGAAGAAAACATAGAGATGTGTTCTCATCATCATCTGGGAAGGTTCATGTTATCAATGTTTTATTATGAGTGATATTAACCTTGATCACTTGGTCAAGGTGGTCAAGGATTTGCTACTGTAACTAATTTTCCCTTCACAGACTCTATTCTTTAAAATCCAATCACTAAGTCCAAACCACACTCAAGGGAAGGGGGAATTAGTTTCATCTCCTAGAGAGGAGCATCAAAGAATTTGTGGCCGGGCCTTCCGTGGTGGCGCAGTGGTTAAGAATCTGCCTGCCAATGCAGGGGACACAGGTTCAAGCCCTGAGCTGGGAAGATCCCAAACGTCGCGGAGCAGTTAAGCCTGTGCGCCACAACTACTGAGCCTGTGCTCTAGAACCCACGAGCCACAACTACTGAGCCCACGTGCCACTACTACTGAGGCCCGTGCTCCTAGAGCCTGTGCTCCACAACAAGAGAAGCCACCGCAATGAGAAGCCCGTGCACCGCAACGAAGAGTAGCCCCCTCTCACCGCAACTAGAGAAAGCCCGCGTGCAGCAACGAAGACCCAACACAGCCAAAAATAAATAAATAAATTTATTAAAAAAAAAAAAAAGAATTTGTGGCCGTATGTTAAAACTACCACCGTAATCAATAATCATGTTGAGGGAGGTACTTTGAGGCTATGCAGATTTCCTGTTTCTGTTTAATTTAGCCTTCATCCCTGAATCTTGCTTGTAGAAGTTATTACTGTGGTCTTCTTACTGTGATCTAGTAGTGATCTCCTGCTTCCCTCATTCATTCAACATTTATTATTTAGAGTTCCTCTGTGAGAAAGAGCTCTCCCTGCTCCCCAGTTCATTTGTTTGTTTCATCATATATTTGTATCAGTATGGACTCATGCATATGTATTTTATTCTTTGGGCTATAAAACAATCTTATTGTTTTTTATGTTGTTCAAATTGTTTAAGCTTTGGCCAATTCATTTTTGGTTGAATGCTCTACTGTTTGCCACTGAGAGTTGGCACTGTTATTTTTTTCTCTGTACGACATAGTGGAATTTCCTTCTGTGAGAGGCAACTTTGTATGAAATGTGTGAGGCTTAGAAAGAAACCTGAAGAAAAGAAGTTGTCCTCACTGAGAATGACTCACACATATATTTACAAAAATTAGCTGCATTTGGTGAGTGGAAGCACTAGCCCTAGCATGGAAGAATAATGAAAACATACATTATCTTGGCTTTGTTAATGTATTATTAAGAGTAATCATGCATTTCTTTAAGTGGGATACCATGCCTTGAAGACACCTGTCAATTCTTGACAGTTTTGTCTGAGCCTAGTAAAATGTCATGTAGGAAAACCTAGCTAATCATTACTTACTGAACTTCATTTCATTTGAAGTTCGTTTTGGCACGGGGAAAATTAGAAATGCACGTGTTTGTTGAATAAATGAAGACATAATTCCTCCACTGAAGAATTGTAATATCTGCAAGTGAGATAAATGAAAAACTTTGAAGCAATTAATTCAGAGCACAATATTATATACAGGTAAATGTACATTTCATGAAATAGATGTAAGGGATGCTCCTAATTAGAGACTTTACTATTTGCTTTTTGTTGGTGTGATTGAGCTTTAGGGGTTTTAATTGTGGTTTACATTGAAAACTGAAATGGTTATGAGATACAGTTTAGGCTAATTCACCTGTCTATTATAAGAAGGCAGACTATGTTGAATGTCATAATCATTTTTTCTTGTCACCTGGCACCCTAATTTAAAATTGTTGTGAATCAGATTTCTAACTTCAATATATTCTGATATACTGCATTTAAGGGATCTCTTCTTTTTTTTTTTTGTTTGTTTTTTTTTTTTTTGCGGTCCGTGGGCCTCTCACTGCTGTGGTCTCTCCCGTTGCGGAGCACAGGCTCCGGATGCGCAGGCTCATTGGCCATGGCCCACGGGCCCAGCCGCTCCGCGGCATGTGGGATCTTCCCGGATCGGGGCACGAACCTGCGTCCCCTGCATCAGCAGGCGGACTCTCAACAACTGCACCACCAGGGAAGCCCTGAATGACTTCTTGATTTAAGAATATTGTTGGTAAATATTGAGTCAAGATCAAAGTGTTTCAAAGGAGGACTGTTAAGATTCTGCAGTGTATTTCCTCACTCTAACTTGGCCTTATCCATCACTGCATGTAGAATGGACGATTATTATTCCATAGGAATTTTCTCCAGTGTCCAGATTCAGGAATAACTCACTTCAGTGTGCAAACACAAAGCCTCATGAAGGTGTGTGTGCTTATAGTTGCTAGGCTCACTCGCTCACTCTGCACAGCAACCATACATCCTTTGTAATAAGTTCAGGGTCAGCCAAGGTACACAGACGCAGATACCACGTACCTGTGGGGTCATTCAGGAATACTCAACATGGCAAATTTAAATTTGAGAATACCAAATAGGTAGTGTTCCTTCAGGCAATATTTGGAAACAGAATATTTTTCAATGTCAAATATAATTTTATTATCAGATCATCAGGCTTTTTTTGGTCTCTATGTTTCGGTATCTTGATATTCCAATAGTCAGGGTTCTGTATTTCCAGGAGCATTTGACTTTGAACGGAGAATCACAAGCCCTTCTTTAGCATGAGAGTAAGATGTCTGTTGAGATGTAGGAACCTCAGCAGAACCAGCTTTTAAAAAAAAGGTTCAGGCAGCTGTCTCTACATCCATGGGTATGTTTGATGGAATCAGGCTTGTGGAGAAGAAGGAAGAATGTATGGGAGTTTCCTTACCAGGATCTCTGAGAATGCACTTCCCTCACATCTAACAGTATATATTAGAGTGTAATATAATATGGTATAATTAATTTTATCAACTGTAACATCTGGGCCAAAAATGATTGTATTTTAGAACAGAGCAGCGTAAAGATAAGCATCAGAATTGCAGAAACTGTAGGTAAGATTAATAAAAAAAAATGATAGGAGGAAACTGCTTTCTAGAAGTTATTGATGGGAGGGACTAAAATCACTTACATAAAATTATGTCTTGGTGAGTGGTTTTTCTCTTGCTTTACATACAGATTTAATCTCCCTCACACTCCTCAGTCAAAATGTAACACTTCAAGTGTTATTATTGGTGGATTATTTCACTATTATTCATCTCCTCACCTCCCTGACAATACCTACTTTTTAATTTATATATATGCGAATACACACACACACACACACACACACACACACACACATATATATTATAAACATACACATATATAAACATTTATATAAATTCTTAAGTTTAGTTATTAGACCATCATCATCATCGTCATGATCGTCATCATCACCATCACATTATTACTGGCCATTCTTATCCAGAATAATAATGGGCAAGAAAATAAATGAAATGATATTTATTTCATAAATGAAAGGATATTTTTTTAACTCCCAGCCTTATATATAAGATGATAGACCTTTTGGAGAAGGGAAATTAGAAGATCTTCCTTATTTCTTAACTTTTTAAAATCCTTTTTAATCTCCATTGCAATATAAGAAATATTTTCTAGCCCTGGTGGTCATGAAAAAGATCCCCTCAAAATAGAAAAACCAAAACTAAGATAAACAGAAAATTCTACCACTAACAGCGAGAGAATTACTATTAACAGCTCTTTTTTCTTTATTAGAAATGCTGGTTTGGGAGGTCTGGATTCTAAGAAGCCTGCTTATCTAATGAAGTAGCTCTACATAAATTGAAACTTAACATTACCCAGAAATTTGGCTAAGTTTCATAACTGACACACATCTTATTACTGTTAGATGAAATGTTAAGGAAGCAAACATTTGCCTGTTTCTGATCATGTAGCCTCAAGTCTGCATAGTCACATTTAGATTAGAGAAGTTTAAATTACAAATCTTATTCAAGATGTGAGTGCCACTCTGATAAGAAACTCATAAATAAGAGCGTGAAATACATTTTACAAACCAGACTCAGGAACGTATCTTTACAAAGTGAGTTACATATGGAAAGGTTCTCTTGATAATAAGAATCATTACTACATTCAAAAATCAATATTCTTTCTCTTGTGGTAGTAAAGTAAATGGGAACCCACAATTTAACATTGCTAGTCAAAGAACCCCTTATTATTCCATCCCCAAAATTCTGTTACAACATTATTTAGTTGGCATTTTAGAAGTTTAAAAATAGAATCATATTTTAGAAAATTAAATATCTGTGACAATGGAAAAATAAGAATAATATGTGCGTTAAGTTTTATTTTTAAAGTCTGATGATACTATGTATTTTTTCAACAAATTTAATATTGGTACATGTCATTTAATTCTAGTGTCCTCCTTCCAAAAAAAAAAAAAATCAGTTAAAAAAAAAGTACCCTTTTCAAGGACAGCTAAAAGTACATAAAAAAGGGTAATAAAGTCTTAAAAATACATTTCAGTTTGTAATTAGCTCATGGTTAACATAATGGATTATGGCATTGTGTGTTAATGAAATACACAGTTAATATATGTGAAACAGTCAATTAAAAAGTAAAACATAGACTAATAAAAATGCTTATTTTAACTTCACCCTTCAGAATGGGCCATGTATCTTAACCAAAGTGAGTGCTTGTCTAAAGCATTTCATGGGCTCCCTAAGCCTTTTTTTTTTTACTACCTGCTACTACCATTATATCCAGACCCATAACAACCATATATAGCATCACCCAGCTTTCTAATTTCCCTTACTTCTTCCAGTTTTCTTTTCCTTCGGTCATATCTTACACACAGTCCAGACTAATTTCAATTTTGTTCTCAGCATTTTCTTACTCACAGATCTTCAATGGTTCCCCACCACCACTTTATTTTTAAAGGAGTAGTGTCCAAACTATTATTAGCTCTTAAAAGCTTTACATATCCAAACAAATCATGACCTTTGAAACTGAATCTGACATTACTCTTTTTTTACGTATTTCTTCAGCTAGTGTGTCTTGTTTGCTGTCTCTTAAAGGAGAAACACTTATTGTTGATTTTATAACATTTTTCTCAATTACACCTTTATTAGAACTTGTGTCCCTCTTCTCAATTCGTATTACCTTGCATTCCAGTTACCCTTCCAATCACCTTTGTTTCCAGGTCCCATTCAACTCCCACCTCCTTTCTGATAATTTCAAACTACGCTAACCTCTAATCCCAAGCAATTATCACATTATATCAATCTCTTGCACTTAATCTCACGATACTTTTTGGCATATCTTATGCCTTTTTAATGTGCTATAGTTTAGTTTTTGGACTGTTATTTAACTATCTATGTTTTCAGAGTCCGTTAGGGCTGACATTGTGTATTTTAACCTTCAGAATACTATGCACAGAAAAGGCATTGATTTTAAAATAGACAATTCTAAGATTGAATCTTGACACCACTGTTACTAGCTGTGCCAGGGCCATTATATAACCTTTCCAGGCTCAGTTCGCCCATCTCTAAGAATGAATGAAACAACTAATTTACAGGATTGTAGTGACAATAGTCATACTCAGGTAAAGCACTTAGTACCCAATAAGTGTTCTTCCCCCCTTGTACCATGCGCAATAGCCTTACTCAGTAATTATTTATCAAATGCATTGAAGAGGCATTCACATATCTGCTTGACTCTTCCTTTAATTAGTAACTTAAGGATGTATCAAAATCCAAGTCCGAGAGGGAAGAGATATGGGGATATATGTATAACTGATTCACTTTGTTATAAAGCAGAAACTAACACACCATTGTAAAGCAATTATACTCCAATAAAGATGTTAAAAAAAAAACAAAAGTCCAAAAGATTTGAGAGCTACATGGCTCTCTGTGGAAAATTCTTTGTGGATAGTATCCCTGAAGCATTTTACCAGCATCAGCTATATTCTCAGCTCAATTTCACATAAATAGGATGAGGTTACCAAAAACAAAATTCTGGAACAAGCCAGTCATCAGGATGCTAGCAAAGCTGTCTCAGAGTCAGCTCTGTTGAGGTAGTCACATGCAGGAGACAGATGACGGCATGAATCCAATCCGAGAGCTCCTATAATTCTACATGAGATTGGCTATGCAGAAAAGTCAGAGAAGCATTGTATTTAACACACAAGGAGAAAACTTCCAACAGGGAACCGTAGGTGAGAGATTTGGAAGGTAAGAGCACTGAAGATGGAAGAATTCATATTCAGATATTTAGACCTGTCCAGTCCCAAACAATGAGGAGCCCAAGTCACATTAGATTGTTAACAACAACAACAAACGCTGCATGGACGTGATAATAATAATTATTAATATAGAAAGTTATAGAGAAAATTTGAGGACTTGCATTGATCTTTAAAATCACAATTATACATGTGAAAGTACTATAATAAATGTAACATGTTCAGGAAAATATATGTGGTAAGGGTGTGTAACCTAAGGAACGTTTAAGTTATTAATTTGTAATGACGCTCATGTAAATCAATTTGTACTCGATACTTAATTTGTCCAGCAAATGATTAAAAGGATGTGAGAATTCTGTATGGACACACATATAAGTAATATTAAAAAATCTGGTTTGGCCACAGAGATTTCATGTCACAGAATATAATCCACCACTTGAAAAAAGAAAAAAAGAAGGAAAAGGATGTGAATTGCCCGGGAGCTTATGTCAAAGTGTCATTTCTCTTTCCTCTAAAAAATACTAAATTTTTCCTAACATGTTTTCAAAATATTTATATGCCAGGACTGACTACTCTTCAGAATGCTTGGGAAATACTTCACAAGGTGTTAATCATTACTCTTGATAGATGTCATTACATTACTATTGGTGAACAATGTACCTAATTTATTTAAATCTGTAATTCTTTTAAAGGATTGAGAAAGCAAGAATATATTTTTGCTTTCAAAGACTTTGATGAAGTGAAATGCTTAGTGTTCAACATTCTTGGTACATTTTTGTCATTTTTTTATACCACTTTTCTTCTCTGGTACCTTCGAACATTCAGCTGGGTGCACGTGGTCAGCCAGTGATTCCTACTCCACTACCCAAGCAAGAATAAACTATATAAACATTTGTTTCTCTTTTTTCCTAATATGTTTAAATAATGATTTTCAAACTTCACTTTAGAATCAAAAGCCCATGGTAAATCAGCTAAATGTCCTGGCCAACTCTCTAAGCAAGAATCAGTTAAATCAGTTTTATGTAGTGCTGAAAACACAACTGACTGAAAACTGAGTGATTCTTATTTTCTACTGGCTGTCTAGACCTCACCCGAGATGCAGGCATAGAGATGTCCACAGGAGTCTCACCTTGACTTTCACCATTTCCACAGGGGAGTGGCTGAGGCTCAATCACATTGACCCATAAAATAGAGGCAATTACGTTGCACATTTTATGTACACTTTAATCTGGCCTTACCTACTGTTATCACTAGATTGGGGTAGAGAGATATCCCATCAATTCTCTTCAGAAAGAACTCTTACGGGTACATGTGTTTTGCTTTTTTTTTTTTTTTTTTTTTTTTTGCTTTATCTGCAACTTAGAGGACATAATTTATAATGTCAGTCTAATTGTCTTAAACTCTATCATAGTGAGTGGAAAGTCCACAGGAAGAAGGAAAGGTCAAATCTTCTGTTTAGACAAGCCTTTGCCTGAGGAAAGTTTGTTGGACAGGAAGTTTTATTTAAATTGACTGGGGATCACTCTAGATTGAGTTTTATTGTCATCACTGTGCTACTTTAGTTGCTTCTAGTTTTTTCTTAAGAAAAAATAGTATTCTATAATGTGCCCTGGGACATTTGATTACACACATGAACTAATAAATTCCAAAAGAAAGAAGTGTCTTTAACTAAGGCGGTCTATAAACCAGGATAACAATGAAAGAGATGGCTATTCTCCCCAGGGGCCCAAGCCACACATGGGAAAGCAATGGATCCTTAAATTTTATTTTTCTGAAAATGTTTTCTTATCTAAAAATAGATATATTTATATTTGTATAGACACACATACAAATGTAAGTGTATATTTATACACACATATACCAACACACTTCATTAGAGAACATGAGGTCAGTTTCTGTTTGTACCCTTAAGATATTGAAATACACTTTGCTCATTTCATTAAAGTAAAGCCTTAATTATTCAACCGTCTTGTTCTTGGATCTTTAAACCTTTCAGAAAAGCCAGGAATCAAGATGGAAGGAGTCAGACTTCAGTGAAGAGTTAGAGAAATTCTTAAGAGCTGAGTGAAAGATATAAGATGGGCTAAGAGATTATCCTACTTTCCAGAAGAAAGGATCAGCATGTGGTCAGAGCTAAACCTTACTGATGCTAAGTCAGAGATGTTTAGAAAAATCATTTTAAAAAGCAAAAGGAAGCAGCTGCTCGAGCAATGTGTGTTGGGTGGCAGAAGCAGTGGATGGCAGATGCTGTGATGGTGATTACTAGAAGTCATGCGGGTTGAGTAAAGCTGAGAAAAGTTACATCAGTAAACAGATCTATAGGCAAATGCCTTAACTTCTCTGAATCTCAGTTTCTTCATTAGTAAAACTGGGATAATAGAAGCATCTACCTCACAGGATTATTATATCATTTCCAAAGATATTCATGTAACAAATGAAAAGTATCATATAAATTGAGTTCTTGCTGTTAGCTCTATAACATGAAGTTTCCAAAAATCGCTGTCTCTCCTGATATTCCATGCCTGTCCACCTACCTATGGTTTGTGTTGATTATATTACCTTGTTGGTACATTGGATTGTGTGTTCTAATCTTCCTACATGGCATGCCATTTTTCCAGTTCACATCCAATTTTGTGATGGTGTATAGTGTTGTGGATGAATCAGTGGCCATGGAAGCTAAGATTTTTAAGAATGATATATTCTCAGTAGAGAAGTATAGTGAAGTTTAATATAACACAAGTATCAACTAATCAGACCAGATACTGGCTCAATTTGGAAATGAATCAGTTATACACAACTGGAATAGATATACCACTGTGTTCCGATAAAGACTATGTGATTCCAAGTTCAGCTAATCTGTTGTGGGGAAGTTTCGGGGGTAGATTTCTGTGGATGGCGGAAACTCCACAAGTCTCTGGTGATTATTTAAGGATTTATTAAAGCAATAAAAAGATAAGTAAAATAAAGTATTTAAAAATTGAGCAAATCCTCTTTCTTAGTTTAGGTAATGTATTATTAAGTTCCCAAAGGTTAAAAAAAAGAAAGGATGCCTACAAGGGGACAAAACAATGCTTTCATTTTTGAAATCCTGTAAAAAATATAAATATTTATAAAAAATTAGGTTGGATATAAATGTAAGCAAGTTAGTTTTCAAAAATCTTGAAAAGCCTGTGTGAGAATGACAGAAGAAATTAAGACATCTAAGAAGATGATGAAGCACTCAGAAAAACAATGGGTTTTAGGAGATTTGGTCATTGGGTACATTTCTCATTAAACTGCTTCTAGGCAAAGGGGCTTTAGACAAAGTAAACTGAAGTACATAAACCCAGATCTACTTGATCCAAAAAGATTGCCATGTCACACCATAAGAGAAAGATTTTCTGGATTAGTCACATCTGCTCCAAACCTCCATCACCGGATGACTGAATTGTGAATGTAGCATGATGAATTAAATTAATGACCCTCTGAGAACTTGCATTACCATATTTGGGACCAACTTCTTGTAATGTAGTTGGTACTTGGGTCATCGTAAGAGACCCAAGTTTCTATTGGGGGTCCCTATTAAATGAGTTCATTAATGGAACATAAAAGGTGGAGAAATGGAACTTGGAACATATGGTGTTTTGCTGAAACCATAGGAACTTCAGATATATTAGCCTAAGCAGTCTGCTGTTCTAAGAGGGTAGATGCAGATGTTGATGAATGACTAAGACACGCTATGCTCTGGAACTCTACTGCTTGGATGGAAATATTGCCTAGGGTTAGCTTAAAATTGATGATGTCTGAGCTGTATGTAGATTGAGAATTTCTGCAACAAAGTCTGAACAGTATATTAGAATAGCATCCAAATATATTACATACTAACTCTAATCCTTCCCAGGGCAGGAATTCATGGAGTAAACCCTTCATTGACTAATGGGACACAGCATTACAATGGCCTATGGGCATCAAGACGTTTGAATTGGCTTAGGTGCCTACCCAGAGGAGTTTGAGTATACCCTAGAAGGACAGTTTTTTGTAGACACAGGATTCTCTAATACAGGTAAACCAAACTGTATTGTTAACTACACAGAATCCAGAGAAGACCAGGGCCAGAGGCTCCTGGGGTTTTTGTTGTTGTTGTTGATATTAGGTCAATTGCAAAATAACAGTTGTGTGAGACCTAATATTTAGCTTCTGAGAAAAGTCTCCTTGGTAGGCATATATTTGGGCAACATCTAAAGTAAGGGATAGAGTAGACTTGTAATCTCAATTGGCCAGATATGATTCCTTTAGAAGTAGTCTGTCAGAAAGCACAGTAAGTCCAGGCAGCCCTCACTTTGCATGGCATTGTGCTGAATGACACCTGCGCTTTCCAAAATGGGCTCATTGTTTTGTATGGTTCCACTGTACGAAGCCAGCAAACAGTTCTGACATGCGTGAGTTTCCATTAACATCATACCAGGCAAAGTGATGACTACCTGTAGTTACTCCAGGACACAGCGGGTCACAGGTACGTGAGAATTTGTTATTCAAACTGGGATGGGTTTGAAAGTGAAAGTGGGCTCTATTAATTATCACATTGGGACGACAGGCATAACTCACAACTGTTCCAAGCAAAATATATGGTCACTGTGGTCTTAGGTTTCTAACCAGGTGACACCAAGGATGAATGGGAAAGAAGTGGTAGACAACACCAGTGGTGCCAAGAGCTCTGTCCAGACACAGGACATGGTCTTGAGAGGATTATTGACTGTTAGCCTATTAAATTGCCAATTGCTTGACATATAACATATTGTGGCTCCAAAGGCAGGGCTTGACCTGCTCTGTATCGAATTGGTAGCTCAACACTCCCAGCATTGGCAAGAGTTTTAGGGTTATTGGAGGTCAAGCCTGAGCTTGACCACTTTCCCCAGTACTGTAGGATGTGGTATTTACCAGTGACAAGTGGTGATGCAGAATGGATTTGCCTTTCTAGTAGCACATGGTACTAATAATTCAGCATGCTTGGTATTTAGTAGGCAATCAATAAATACGCAGAAAGTTAAATACAAGATGCTTTCATACAACTTTCTTGCCAAATGGTCATCTAGACTGGTCATCTAGACTCTGCTAGAACTCCACAGAATATCACCTGTGACAGAAAACATACAGCTTCATAAACAGTCAATTTCATTGTTAGCCAACTCTAGCTGTTTAGTATTCTTTCTTAGATTATGTTGATCTGAAATCTGTCTTTCTATACTTTCTGCCCTTTTCTGTCTTCTGAATTAATAAAGAACAAGTTTATTTCCTTTCTTGGTATTCTCATGTTACCCCTTGGACCCTTACTTTACTCCAGGGGAAAAAAAAAATCCCCATTGCTCCCACCATTCATCAAATGATTTGTTCTAGCTACTTAGAAGAAAAGTATATTAGAAATATACTTGGGAAGATGCATGAAATTATCTTGCTTTGTGTAGAAATTAACAGATAAGTCACACTATTTTTCTCTCTATGATACAGAGTATTAACATCTTGATTCATGAGCTGTACTTATTGCTGATGATAAATTTTAGTGCCCTGTTCTGTTAGCTATTATCTTTGCTTTTTCTCATTTATCACTTTTTAATCTACTTTGTGAACAGTCAGATCTGTCACTAGAATTTCAAGAAACTATTTAATAAAACTGTTTTCTAAGAAAATATACTGTCTCCGTTATTGTAGAGTCATTTTGTTTAAAAAAGATTTACAATATTCCTGCACCATCCTCCCGCCCTTAACCCACCACTGCTTCAGTGTTGTTAAGCTAAGCTTCAATGGATATATTACTTCTTTGAAATCAGTCATTATTTCCATAGATTATTTTTTTAAAGAATACATCCTATGTATGCAAACTTGGCATATATGTTGCCAAGTTTCCAGCAGGGAAATAAAGTTGTTTAAATCTGGATAACTTAAAAAAAAGTTTTGTGTGTAAACCACAGACTTCTCCCATGATGAGTAAGAAGCTAATGAATAACTTAGGTTTGCTAGGCAATAGTAGAGGTTATTTATAAAGGACCTCAAGGGTTAAAATGCATTTTTAGGGATTTTATCTTATGTGGTTCTAGAAGAACTGTGGAGGTTTTTAAAGAAAGAAAATTCTCAGGGCTATCCGCACTATGAAGATGCTTTACAGAATAGATTCCTGATTTTTGAAAAGCAAAGCGATGTGACAAAATAAAGGGAGAAAACAAATCCAGTGGCCCGGGTAGCCTTAGGAAGGCTCTGTTCAGCATACACGAAGGAGGCCGCTTCTGCTCAATGGCTGTCTTTGAAATTATCCACTCTTGGTGATTTCTGCTCTTTACAGTTTATTCTCTTATTACGGTTTTGAACCAACAAATTTTCTTTAAGCATTGTCTAGGTGTTCACAGCGGGACTCTTAGCTTAGTATTTCAGAAGCAGGGTGTAAAGGGACAATTGTTTATAGATTTAGGTCATTTGAGGATTGGATGTCACTTGTGGACTTGAAAAGAATCAAATCAGGAAAACTTATTATTCCAGAGGCTGGATTTTTTGAGTAAGTGTAAACCTATCCATTTTTCAATTACTCTGTTTTTTAAGATACACATATTTAGCTCTAAGACAATAAAGAACTTGAATTTGCCCCTAGGTCAGCAGTTGGACTGTAATTGCTGACATTAGGTGAATACCAACCAGCTAAATCACAGTGGCTCCAGAAAGCTTTAAGGAGCTGTGTCTGCACAGTATATGGCCTCAAGTGCAAAATAGAAGGCTGCTTATACAAACAGAAGTGTGCACGTGACAGTTCCTTTTTGTGTTGAGAGCTGCTTATTTTGTACAGATAATCACCAGGCCACATTCCCACTAAATATATTCTGCTGCCTTAAATTGGGGGCTTAATTGTGAAAATTGATCCTTTGAAGACATGAAACTCTTTGAAGGTTTCTTTCCTGACTGCAAAATTTTATGGGTTTTGTCTATAAATTGAATTGTGCAGGATGACTGGGCTGATGGATCCTACAGACTGAGGTCCAGTGGTGTCAAATTACCCATCTTCTACCAGAATACCCTCTTTGGCACAAGGACCCATGGGCCGTAAGTTGATGGTGACCTTAACTCTCCAGTAAGTCAGGTCTCTGCTTTTGGACATTTTCCCCATTTGGATACTCTCTCATTGTCAACAATTGGAAAACATGTTTCTATCAGGATAAAACTGTTACATGGAGATGAAGGCCCTAGTTAACATTAACAAATGATTATGCTTGTTACTTAGCAGAAATGCTCTGAGCACTGGGAAGAAATGGCTTTATAATGTCCAAGGCTTATACTTTCTTAGTTCATCATTTCTGAGGGGGAAAAATGACTGCCAAGATTAATATTAGATCCCCAGATCTCTCCACAGTGCCAGATTAAAATTTATTTGACATGTAGGTGCAGAGAACATCTACACAGACAGGAATACTTTGCAAAGTTACCTTTCAGAATCTTATTTGAGAGACTCATTGGATATTTTCTATGTGTATTTTTATGTATTTCTTTCTCTGCTCTGCTGATTTCGTCCTGTAGGATTGACATGTGATCCTGAAAATGACAGTGCTAACCTGGCTGGGAAAATTTTTCAAAAAGAGCATGTAACTGGAACCAGCACGCAAGGTAGGCGTGAGTACTTGTGGTTTGCACTCTAAATCCAAGGTGTTGCTCTTAGCTACTCTGTAACTTTGCCTCAAACGTTTCCATGAAGAGAACCTTCCTCATTGTCACACACCAAGCCATTCAATCTGCTGTGGTTTGCCCTAGAAGCCCACATCTGTGCCATATTGTGAAGGTAGGTCACACTGTGGTTTTAAAACACTGCCTTTAATACATTTTGCCTGTGAATTGATGCAACTCTTCTGAAGGGAAATTCAGCAGTATCCATTCAAAGACTTAAAAAGGCCTACAATTCATGACTCAGCAGTTTGGCTTCCTGGACTTTATAAGAAGAAGAAAAAACAGTGTGTTAAGATTTATGCATAGGGCTTCCCTGGTGGCGCAGTGGTTGAGAGTCCGCCTGCCGATGCAGGGGACACGGGTTCGTGCCCCGGTCCGGGAGGATCCCACATGCTGCGGAGAGGCTGGGCCCGTGAGCCATGGCCGCTGGGCCTGCGTGTCCGGACCTGTGCTCCGCAACGGGAGAGGCCACAACAGTGAGAGGCCCGCGTACAGCAAAAAAAAAAAAAAAAAAAAAAAAAAAAAAGATTTATGCATATAGTTCTTCAAAGTGTTAGGTATAATTTAAAAATTGAAAAGTTTTATGCTGCACAATGAAAAATTGTTCATATAGACTCCATAGTATTGTAAATCAACTATACCTTAATAAAAATAAATAAGGAAAAATAAAATTAAATAAATTTCATAGCTGAGGATACCATGCAGCCACTAAAAACTAGTGTGACAGATATGGATATTAGGAAATGTTTATAATTGTTTAAAAATGGAAAAAGTAGTTTTGGAAAGTATGATCACTTTGAAACTACATTATGTAAAAAAAAGAGGTAACTATATAATAATGAGCATTGTCATATTACATAATGTGTGTATATAATGTTATACATTATCATCATCATACATTTTTATCATCATTAACTCTGGATTTTTTAATTTTCTTTTTTGTACTTTTTGGTATTTTCATAAAAAACTAATAATCACCATGTATTAATGGTATTGTAATTAAGTAAACAATAGTTGTTCTATTTTCCCTCCTCATATGGAATTACGAAGGGCAGCAGTGTTTTATGGAGAAGTCTTAGGGCTAGACAAGCAATGACTGGGTCTTCAATTAAAAAAACAAAATCCTTTATTACTACAAAAGCAGCGTAGCTAATATGCGCTCTTATCCTGCCTTCTCCCTTCCTGTGTGCACCGAAAATGGCTGCAGTTTGATTCTGAAATCATGGTCCACTCCTTTCCAAACGTTACTGCACAGCAACACTACAATGGCCACCACCCCTTCCTGCTGCATAGCTTGAAATAAACAATGTCCCTGCATGCACAGCAAACTTAATACTTCAACCAGTGAAGGGGCATACTTTTTTTTTTTTTTTTGCGGTACGCGGGCCTCTCACTGCTGTGGCCTCTCCCGTTGCGGAGCACAGGCTCCGGACGCACAGGCTCAGCGGCCATGGCTCACGGGACCAGCCGCTCCGCGGCATGTGGGATCTTCCCGGACCGGGGCATGAACCCGTGTCCCCTGCATCGGCAGGCGGAGTCTCAACCACTGCGCCACCAGGGAAGCCCGGGGCATAGTTTTATGAAGCTATTTCTGTCACAGTGAAAGTTGAGGAAGGATTAAAGAAATATTAAGTAGGTAGAAAAGAGATTAATGTATGTGGGGATTGGGACGAGGCAAGTTTGACTTTCAGGTTTCTGGTTTGAGCAACTGGGCTAATCGTGGTGCCATTATCTTAAATAAGGGGGAAGGAAGAAGGGCAGAGATGGATAAGGAAGAAAACAAATTGGAATCTAAACATTTACAGCATGAAAAAAATAGCAATGCCACGTGCCAGTAAATGTTACCGTGCTGTGATTGTTGCAGTTTGGACACTGAAACAGTTTAATTGAGAGATCTTTCCTGTAAAAGTTCTGCAAAAAACCCCAAAGGGAATCCTTGATCATGGCTTCTTGCCACTTCCACTGGACTGCAGGTATCTTTGCGTGTTACACTCCAAGTGAGCTGCAACACCACAGCCCATCACCGGGGCATCTACGGGTTAGCATGCAGGGTGTAGGGACATAGAGATGGATAAGGCACTGCTGTCCACCCACGGGAGCTCTCGATGTAGAAAGTGAGAAACAAATATTATAATGCAATATAGTTAGCATAATAATTGACATATGTACTCCATACTGCCAACTCAGAAGAAGGAAAAATTACTCTCTGGACCTTGAAGCTCTATTTAGCTTTCAAAACCAGGGTGATGCTTGATTTGGACCTTGAAGATTGAGTAGGCATGAAAATTATGAGTTCTTACAAATTATGAGTACTGCAAATTATGAGTGGTGACATGTGGCAATGTAGTCCATCATTTAGGGTTTTCTTAGGCCAACACAAAGGTCAAATTTGGTTCAGTGAACTGAACCATTGGAAAATGTCATTTTGAATTTTACATATATAGTCCTCTCCCCACATGCCATCTCAGAAACACCAAAAGTTTCACAGCTGTGGGAAATGATACAAGTCTTCAATATCAAAGAAATAAGACGCACACAGGCAGTGGATTCTGTTTATGAAGCATAAACTTCAGAACAAGAACTGATAAATGTTGGAGAAATGAACTTTCAATAATTTCACCAATTCATCACAAAGCTCAATTTAGATTAGTGTTTCTCTACCTTATTTTCATTACCACTACCCTGCCAAAGAGCCTTTTTAGACTTTTTTTCCTAATTGCCTCTTCTTCCCATGAAATTTCAATACCACAGATATACTTTATCTGTTTATACACAACTACAGACCACTGTAACAACTAAGATTTTCCTTTACCCTGCAAGAGCCAACTCTTGCCCCATTGGGGTTCATATTGCCCCCCTTGCCTATGTGTGATTTAGGTGAAGATGTTAGCACAAAAATCTGTCTCTTAGATTGCTTGCAGCCCAACATTATTTTTAAGGGGGCTTATATTTTATTTTGTTGTTTACATGCCTCAAGCCTATACATTGAAAGACATACATTGACTGCTCTCAAATCCTTTAATGTGACCCCAAATAAACATTCAAAGCAAGAAATCTTGTTCAGATTCTTTATGACATCATTCTCAATTTCTGAAGTGTAGTTCTCCAATGAATATTTTGACTGCCTCTTATTTCTCAGATTTTCTAACAATACCTCATTTTTGTTTTCACAGTATCATAAGTAATCATTTAAAAGATAGACATAGATCAAAAATCCTTCGAATGGACAGTCCTCCTTTTTTTGGCCATAATTTCCCCTGGGTAACCTCAACTATACAAAATCAGCATCAGTTAGTGCAATTTCAAAGAACACACACATACTCACAAACTAAAAAAGAGGCATAATTTTATTTGGCAAACACAGACTATGGCCAAAATTGTTCTGTAAAGTATCATGCTTCAAAAAATAGCATACCCACAGCTATGCATCATGGAGGCTCCTTATGAAAGATAGTAAAGGTTGACTGGGGGAGGGGGGAGCCGCCACGGGAAGATGAAAGAGACAGCTTCCAGGTCTGGCAAAGCTAAAGTGGAAGACGTTTGGAAAGGAGATGGGTTGAGGACTTCAAGTGAATGGGAAGATGCCCCCTCTTCCCTGGACATATTTTGGATCCGAGGAGCAAAGAGCTTTAGATTCCTTCCCAGTATAACAGCACGCACATGAGGGGCCTCAACAAAATGCAGACGGAGCCAATGAACTCCGAAAGATGAATGTCCTGGGGACTAAAGAATGAATATCGGAAAAGCATGGAGGACGCCCAAGAAAGACTTCCTCAGATTCCACCATCATAGCCGGACTCACACGCACCAGGAAAAGATTTTACAGCTTCAGGGAAAAGATTTTGCCAGTTTCATACACCAACCACTGAAATGATACATTATTAAAACCATTAATTAAAAAAAAACTATGAATAAAATATTTTAGATATTTTACCCAGGAGCAACAGAAATTGGGGTGAAGGGCTGGAGAGGGATGAATCTGTTATCTTGTCCATGGGAGTGTTTACAGGAAAATTCGGAGGGACATGGCTGGAGATGGGGTCCATAAACAAAATGTGCCTCAGTGCTCTTCCCTCCCCTTGGTTTTCTCCTTCAACTGCAGATCTCTCTACTCACCTAGATCTGTCTCTCTACCCCCTAGATCTGTCCTTCAGCTCTCAGGAACCTGCCCTCTTCACTTCTGGATGAGAGAAGGGTTACCATCTCAGACCCACTGACACTGTTGATTTATAAACTTTATGTTGGTCTAGGGCTTAAGGTTCACAAAATGCTGTCTTAAATGGATAGTAGACGTGCCCAAATAAAATGTTTCTTGGGAAAGTAAGGTTGAGAAACTAGGATGAATAAATTTAAATTTAAATATGCTTACCAGTATGCTAACAAGCACTTGATTCTTTAAGAGGAGCGTACAGTATAGTTTCCTAACATATTGGGAGATGGTCTGAGAAATGTTAAAAGGCAGCATTCTATTTTACCTTCACACTGACTAATAGAAACTGTTATTTGTTAATTTTCTTTTGGGGTTAGGGGCAGAAATAGCAACTCTTGGTGAGCAAAAAAAAAAAAAAAACAGGCCTCTTTGTAGTTACTTGGGATCTAAGTGAATACTCAATTTGTTAAGTTTGAAAAATTTTAAAAATTTAGCTTTCTTTTAGCTTTTCAATTCAACCTATAGCTCTTGACCTTCTCTCTGTACATCTATGATTAATACTATGAGAATAAAATCACTTTCACCTGAATCAAAATGTCAATCAAGTAACTCAATTTGAACACACCAAATCACCTTAAACCACCAACTACATTTAAAATTTAAATTCCTCTAAATATTTTATCTGCATTTATACGTTTAATCATTTGATTTTAAGTGGCTAAAATATATGACAGCATACACTTATGAACTTAACTTGCAAAAACTTTCTAAGTCCTTACAGCTAATATTTATATAGTGTTTACTCTATGCCAGATAATGTTCTAAGCTTTTTACAGATATTCATTTAATTAATCCTCACATCCGTCCCATGAGGGAGCTAACTATTCTGATTTCCATTTTACAGTTCAGGAAACTGAGGTATCGAAGTCTTGAGTAACTTGCTAGAAGTCACACAGATAATAAGTGCCAAAGCTCTTATTAGTTTGATACAGTAAACTTAACAGTAAAATAAAATTCTCTTAGTCATGCCAATACTCTTGACTAACTTAAATTCCCTAATAACCTTCATTAATAATTACAAAACTGATATGTCAGATTCTCTCAAACATACAAATACCTTAAATAGCAAACGCAGACTGGAATGTAACATCACCTTTTAATACTAAGGATTAAGTTTGATTTTTAATTCTAAGTGTTCCTAGAGTTTAAAAGACCCAAATAAAGGAGAGTTACCATCTCAGACAATCCACAAACTCAGGACCACAACATAGTTACTTCTCAATCAGAAATCAGAACCTAGAACATGGGGCCTGGGAGTAAAAAGCTTCCAGATGACCCTTCTGGAATCACAGTGGGAATGTTAGGTCATTTATTTTAGTACTGTCCATGGGGCCTTGTGTTCAACTGAAATTGCAACCTACTTCTGAAATTATAACCTACTCTACTGTGTGTGTGTGTGTGTGTGTGTGTGTGTGTGTGTGTGTGTGTGTGTGTCTAAGGACTGCTTGGCTGGATTTACAAAGGTTTTTTGTTTTTTTTTAACAGTTTCATTGATTTTATTGATTTTTATGTTTTCCTTTTAGCAACAATTCTACAGTCCTCCTAATGATAAATTATGATAAGCAGTTTGCAAATAAGGAAGCTGAGGATTTGAGAATTGATTAACTTGCCCCAGGTCCAGTAGGGGCTAAACAGTAGAGCTGAGATATAAGCCCAGGTCTTCTACATCTCAATCCAGTACTTGCCCACAACTGGTTCCTAGTCCACCTGTTGTGAATGCTTAGGTTAAACATCAAACTTGCCATGCAATAGCTCTGTATCTCATGTTGCAATTATACTCCCTCAGCTTCTTTCTTCTGCCTGTGCCTTTGAAAATATTCATAGTTACTATTAGGTCATTCATTATTTCATCAGCCAGTCACAGTATTTATTGGGCTGCTGTCAAATGCTGGGCACTGCTTTAGGCACTTAAGATGTGAGAACAAAGTATTAATTTATATTGAGAGAAGGGTTAGACTGTTTTTAAACAGACCCGTCACTCCTGTATTTGTCAGGGGTTTTTCCCCAAAGTAACAGAAATCCAACTTAACTTAAATTAAATTTAAATCAAGTGGATTTATTTGTGTAACTGAAAACTCTGTGAGTAGGAAGCCAAGTCTTCACGTGTGACTGGATGAGAAGCCTAAAGATGTTATAAAGTCTACCTCACTTGCTTTTACGATGTTTTCACACATTCTCTGTCTCCACATTTCAATTTGCTAAATTTTGATTTCTGGCCTGATTTTTTCCCGCTGCTGATTTCTTCCACTTGGCAAGTGAAAGTGACTTCAAATCTCTTCATGTGCATTTTCCTTTCATCTTGTGATTTAAAAAGAAATAAGAGCATCTCTTCTACATGTTATTGGAGAAGAAATATTGGAAAGAACATCAATTGATCCATCTCTTTGAGCCACATGCCCATCGTTGAATGAATCATGGTAACCAGGGGTTTGGAGAGGCTTGGACCACATGCCCTGGAGTGGAACCACTCCTACCCAAGCCACTTGGAGTGGTAAAGGAAAGATGATGGGAGACAAACCTCATGGGCCACACGTGTATTATTCTCTCTCTCCCTATCTCCATCCTTCCCTTCTTTTCTTCCTTAGTTGCAGGATACAAAATTAATGCTCAGAAATCTCTTGCATTCCTATACACTAACAATGAAATATCAGAAAGAGGAATTAAGGAAACAATCTCATTTACTATTGCATCAAAAAGAATAAAATACCTAGGAATAAACCTACCTAAGGAGGCAAAAGACCTGTACTCAGAAAACTGTAAGACACTGATGAAAGAAATTAAAGATGACACAGATGGAGAGATATACCATGTTCTTGGATTGGAAGAATCAATATTGTGAAAATGACTCTACTACCCAAAGCAATCTACAGATTCAATGCAATCCTTATCAAACTACCAATGGCATTTTTCATAGAATTAGAACAAAAAATTTTACAATTTGTATGGAAACACAAAAGACCCCGCATAGCCAAAGCAATCTTGAGAAAGAAAAGTGGAGCTGGAGGAATCAGGCTCCCTGACTCAGATTATCCTACAAAGCTACAGTAATCAAGGAAGTATGGTACTGGCACAAAAACAGAAATATAGATCAATGCAACAGGGTAGAAAGCCCAAAGATAAACCCACACACGTATGGTCACCTAACCTATGACAAAGAAGGCAAGAATATACAATGGAGAAAAGACAGGCTCTTCCATAAGTGGTGCTGGGAAAACTGGACAGCTACATGTAAAATAATGAAATTAGAACACTCCTTAACACCATACACAAAAATAAATTCAAAATGGATTAAAGACCTAAATGTAAGGCCAGACACTATAAAACTCTTAGAGGAAAACATAGGAAGAACACTCTTTGACATAAATCACAGCAAGATCTTTTTTGACCCACCTCCTAGAGTAATGAAAATAAAAATAAATAAGTGGGACCTAATTAAACTTAAAAGCTTTTGCACAGCAAAGAAAACCATAAACAAGATGGAAAGACAACCCTCAGAATGGGAGAAAATATTCAATATTTACAAATGAAGCAACTGACAAGGGATTAATCTCCAAAATATACAAACAACTCATACAGCTCAATATCAAAGAAAAACAAACAACCCAATCCACAAATGTGCAAAAGACCTAAATAGACATTTCTCCAAATAAGACATACTGATGGCCAAGAGGCACATGAAAAGATGCTCAACATCACCAATTATTAGAGAAATGCAGATCAAAACTACAGTGAGGTATCACCTTACACCCGTCAGAATGGACATCATCAAAAACATCTATGAATAATAAATTCTGGGGAGGGTGTGGAGAAAAGGGAACCCTCTTGTACTGTATGGAGAACAGTATGGAGGTTCCTTAAAAAACTAAAATTAGAACTACCATATGACCCAGCAATCCCACTGTTGGGCATATACCCTGAGAAAACCATAATTCAAAAAGGCACATGCACCCCAGTGTTCATTGCAGCACAATTTACAATAGCCAGGACATGGAAGCAACCTAAATGTCCATTGACAGATGAATGGATAAAGAAGATGTGGTACATATATATAATGGAATATTACTCAGCCATAAAAAGGAACGAAATTGGGTCATTTGTAGCGACATGGTTGGACCTAGAGTCTGCCATACAGAGTAAAGTAAGTCAGAAAGAGAAAAACAAATATCATATATTAATGCATATATGTGGAATCTAGAAAAATGGTACAGATGAACCTATTTACAGGGCAGGAATAGAGATGCAGACATAGAGAATGGATGTGTAGACACTGGTGGAGGAGGGGGGGTGGGATGAATTGGGAGACTGGGATTGACATATATACACTACCATGTGTAAAATAGATACCTAGTGGGAAACAGCTCTATAGCACAGGGAGCTCAGCTCGGTGCTCTGTGGTGACCTAGATGGGTGGGATGCGGGGCAGTGAGAGGGAGGTCCAAGAGGGAGGGGATATATGTATACATATAGCTGATTCACTTTGTTGTACAGCAGAAACTAACACAACATTGTAAAGCAAGTATACCCCAATTAAAAAAAGAATTGTTGGGCTTCCCTGGAGGCGCAGTGGTTGAGAGTCTGCCTGCTGATGCAGGGGACATGGGTTCATGCCCCAGTCCAGGAAGATCCCACATGCGTGGAGCGGCTAGGCCCATGAGCCATGGCCGCTGAGCCTGCATGTCCGGAGCCTGTGCTCCGCAATGGGAGAGGCCACAACAGTGAGAGGCCCGCGTACCACAAAAAAAAAAAAAAAAAAGAATTGTTATGGTATATCTACTATGTTCTACTTAATGCAAATAGAGTCAGGAAGAAAACATATATAACCTTGTACCTCTGAAGCTTAGTCTACTATCAAGGAAGATAGGCATCAAAGGACCAGTTAATTATTCAGTTTATTAATTAACTTCAACTGTGATCAATATTAAGAAGCAGAAGCATAGGTTGTTAACACAGTGTATGGTGAAGCAGTAGCCTGGCCTAGAAAGTCAGGGAAGGCTTTCTTGAGAAAACGTGATTGAGATATTTATTGAGATTCAAATGAAAAGTAGTAATTGACCTGCAAAAGAAGAAAATGAAGAGCACAGCAGGGAGAGGGAAGAGAATCTTTGAACTTTCTGAGGTGGGCAGGACCGTGGTGATTTAGATCATGTAAGAGGCTAGTCTGACTGGGCCATACTGAGCACGGGAGAGAGGAAACAAGAGCGTGAGCTGGGGGTCAGTGGGGGGAGACAAGGGGCCAGATCACGCAGGGTCTTGAGAAGTCATGGCGAGTCTATGTGTCTTTATAGAGACAGTGCCCTACTTGTATTGACATTGTGTAATCCAAAGGAATGAAATTAATGTCAGGAATTTTATTAGAAATGTGGAATGGGACGACAACAAGATGTCAGGCTATTTAAGGGCACCTGGGTCTTACAAAGTTCCACAAACACTCCATGTAGCTGGCAGCTGACCCTGCCCAGGGGTATGTTAAGACCAGAAGCAGTCACTGCTGAGGGGTTCTGCCCTCAGTATTTCTCAGCCTAGAGCACATTTAATTTGGTTGGTAAGGATAAATGACTCTGGTGAGCATATTTTAAAACTCCTAAGAAACATAAAGTCTGCACTGCTTTTGAAGTTTGAAAAATTTGAAAATGCCCAGAGCTATCTTTATGCATCCCTTATTTTCAATCCTTTGCCAAAATAACGTCTCTTCATGCTTGATGTAAGCTCAAGCATCACTTCCTTTGAAAGTCTTCCCTGATGCCCGGTCTGGATCAAGATCTATCTGCTACATACACTTTACCACAGTTCTCTTGCATAGCACTTACAGTTACTAAATACATATTTGTGTGATGCTAGATGAGGGTATAGATTGTAAGTTCTATGTGTGTAACGACGATATCCCCCAGTGCTGAGCACGTAGTAGGTGATCAATAACTGTTTACAAATAAATGAATCTTATTTTTTCTGATTTATATTTAATTTTTCAGATTTATATTTAAACCTGGTGATATTCTGTGATTGTGGTTGGTCTGCAGTTGAAGACTCTCAAAATGGGCTCTCAACAGTATTTGCTGAAAGGAATTAAATGAAGAAAAATAAATCAAGGCTGTTTTTAGAATGCCTGAGCCATGTAACTTTTTACATATAATTTGATTAAGAGATCAAAAGCACAGAAGAAATATCCAAGTAATCTCCTTTTGAATTCCTCTCTTTGTAGAGTCACACATTCATGACCTTTGTTCCTGTCTCTGAATCCCTCTGTCAGAAAAATGCCTGCTGCTTCAACCCTGGAGGGGGATGATGAGACACAAGAAAGAAGGGACAGAACCTCTGGGCCAAATAATAACCTCATCTCTTCCGGCGAATACCATAATATTCTATGGCTCAGGTCTTGTCTGGAAAGATCTTCTTAGACAGTTTTATTTATTAACTGTTCAATGTTTAAATGATTCTTAATAGAAGAGAATTGAGCATGCGTGCGCGCGCACACACACACACACACACACACACACACACACACACTTCTCATTTGCTGATGTCTCTCTTGTTTAGTTCCTGTGCCTAACCATAACTCTTATAATTTTACATTATCCTTTAACCTTCAGTTTCCTCTTGAATAGACACCATGTCCAGGCCTCCAGCAGTAGCTGGTTAGGACTGTACCGTGGCTACTAGGATATGAGATTTCAGTGATGCTAAAATATTCATGGCATTTGGACTCATAACGGCTGTACTATTCTAGAAGGGGAATCTTGAAGATGAGTTGACATAGCTCCATCAGCAAACATCCCATCGGATGTTTTCTTAAGCATTCTGAACAAAGTTCAACTGCCCTTTGGGAGAGAGCACACATTTCTTCCTAATTTATAATTTTTGGAATGATACCAACCAAAAAATTCTGAAGAGTTCATTAGAGGAAAAACTGCCCAAATATAACAATACTTTGCTTGTCCTTTAATCCACAGAACCATATATTTTTTAAGTATCTCAGCAATTAATTACCACCCTTTTCTTGAGAAAGACAGGAAATACTAGCTACAGTTTACAGCTGTTGTAGCAGAAACAGGACGGGTTTACTCTTCTGAGATTAAGAGTCTTCCTAGAAGAAGGTTAGCTTCTTGGAGAATGTGTTAATAATTTCAGCTCATAGTTAATTTTAGCTCTGTACAAGAACAGCTGAATTCAAAGCGACCAATATAGACTTTCATTTTTGCAAATACAGGTTGTCTTGTGTGGTTTTCTTTAAAAGATGAAGAACCTAGTGATTAAGAAAACTTGGAATAGTTATGTAACTCAATGTGGAAAATATTTATCTTCACTGAATTACATTTACACATTTATCTTACATTTCTTTACGCCACTGCAGCCTGTAGTGCACCAGATCGTAAACAAAATAATGGTTTCCAATGATATCCCCTTTCCAGCAATATCAACGAAACCTGAGTGGTCTAAAATATTTTCTTCCAGTATAAGCAGTGTTTGGTTTTTCCCATGTATGTAGGAGTAGCTAAGGGGTTCATCGTTTTCAGTTTTGTGGTAATCATGCTTGTATCCTTGTTTGTTCTAAATGTTCACTGATTAGATTCCCTCCCCCCACCTCTGGCAACCACTGATCTTTTCTCTGTCTCCACAGTTTTGCCTTTTCCAGAATGTCATATAGCTGGTATCATACACTATGGAGACTTTTCTGATTGGCTTCTTTCACTTAGTAATATGGATTTAAGGTTCTTCCATATCTTTTCATGGCTTGATAATTCATTTCCTTTCAGTGCTGAATAATATTCTATTTTCAGGATATACCACAGTTTATCCATTCACATCCTGAAGGACATAAATATCTGTGTGCGCGCTTTTGTGTGAACATAAGTTTTCAACTCCTTTGGGTAACTATTAATACCAAGGACTGTGACTGCTGGATCGTCTGATATGTTTAGTTTTGTAAAAACCTGCCAAACTGTCTTCCAGTGTAGCTATCCCATTTGCATTCCCACAGGAATGAGAATTCCTGTCCCCCTGTATCCTTGCTGGCATTCAGTGTTGTCAGCGTTCTGGATTCTGGCCATTCTAACAGGTGTTCATCATTTATTTTTGTGATTCACTCACATTGTTGTGAGGTTAATTCATTTTCCTTGTCTGTATAACATTTTATTGTTGGATTGCCACTTTACAAATTGTTTCATCTCTTGATGGACTTTTGGGTTGTCAGTAGTGTTTTTAATAATCTGAATGGTTCTCTTGTGAACATTCAATGTTCTGTTTAATTCTGTGTAAATATGTATAAGTGTTTCTCTAAGGTATATGCCTTAAGAGTGAAATAGCTATTGTAGAGTCAGTTCAGCATTACTAGGTGAGGTTCAGTTGTCTTCCAAAGAAGTTGACCCTATATATATTCACCTATAATGAATGAGAATTCCTTTTGGAATATAATCGTATCAACGATTGTATCGTATCAACACTTGGTCTAACATTTAACATTTTTGCACGTCAGTTTAGTTTGAAATGTTATTTCATTATTAGCAAAGTTGAGAATTTTTTCAGATTTTTATTGGTCACTTATGTTTCCAGTGAAATGTCTCTTTATGTCCTTGCTTGTTTTTCTTTTGAGTTGTCTTTTTCTTATAGACTTGGAGAAGTACTTTGTAATTTACATATTTAGAGTCTTGTTTACGAAATTCTTTCCTAACTATAGGCTTATCAAATTTCTCCTACATATTTTTCTAAAAGTTTTGTCTCTGAGATTTAAGTCCTTAATCACTTTGGAATTGTTTTTGTGTATATTGTGAGGTTCCATTTTTCCCCACACAGATATTTTTTTCAATACCATTTACTGAGTAGTAGTCCTTCCTTTCCCTACTTATCTCCAATACATCTCTGCCCTGCTTCTGTTTCCATGGATTTTGTGTTATTTCCAAGCCCTGTATTTGATTTCATTGGAAAATTTTGTCCAGTGCTCTTCCACTATCACATTCTTGTTCGCTATAGCTTTAAAATTTTTTGATATCTAGTAAGTCAGCTCCCTTTAGCTAACTCTTCAGGAATGGTTTATCTCTTCTTGGTCCTTTGATCTTTCATATAAATTTAACATAAAAAAAATCCTACTGAATTCTAATTGGATTTTACATCAATTTATAGATATATTTAAATAGAATTCAGACTGATGTCTTTAAGCTATTGTGTTCTATTCCACGATCATGCTGTATCTTTCCATTATATAGACCTTCCTTAAAATATTTATTTTAACGGTTTGATAAATTTCTCCAAGATAGTCTTGTACATCATTTACTAGATTTATTCTTAGGTGCTTTATATTTTCAGTTGCTATTGCAAATTATTATTTTTTAATTTCTTGCCTAACATTTTCTCTCCAGTATACAGAAAATACAATGGACTCTTGTGTATCAATTATATACAAACTTTGCTAAAATCTCTAGTGAATTCTAATAATAGTTTGTTCACTTATAATTTTGGTTTTCTGTGTGTGCATATAATCATAGAATCTGCAAAAAATAATAGTATTATTTATTCCTTTCTAATTATTATACTTTTTAAAAAATATTTTTGTGTGTCTAAGAGATGATCCCTCTCTGTTAATAAAAAAGACATGTTTCTGGAGTTTGTTTGGTAGTAATGTGAACCAAAATATCAAGGCTATGAAATGGTATTTGGAAGAAAAATTTAAACCACTAAACAAAATTATTACACTGTTGTAGGATTACTCAGGTACAATTTTGGTTTTTTAAATCTAGGAATTTATTTATTTCCGCTAAATATTCAATATTTTTCCTAAAAGTTGTTTGTAATATTATCTTATCTTTTATGTCTTTGTTTCATCTCTAATCATGCCACCTTTATTATTATGAACTAATAACCAGTTTTGAGTATTTAAAAATTTGGGGTACTATGCCTTCTTTGACACATTAATATTGATTTTTTTAAAGGTGTATTTTCTTGGTTTTAATTTCTAAAACTGAACTTGGATAGATAAAGGTCTGTATATAAAGCTGTTTGAAATTTGTTTTGAGATGCTATATGGGCTTATACACTATGAATTTTTATATATATATATACACACACACACACATACTTTATGCTGGCAAAGAATATGTATTTGCAATGATGGGGTCCAGTGTTCTGCAAATGTCCATAAAATCAATCTTGTTAATTGTGTTCAATCATGTTAATTGTGTTATTTGTATAGTCTTATTGGTATCTTTTATCTGCTTGTAAATCAATACTGAGAGAAGTATTAAAATGTTCAATATTCACAGTTGATTTGTCAATTTCTTATGTAGATATACCAATACTTTCTCTTTATATTTTGAAAGTCTCACCATAAGTGCATTAAAGTTTAGAATTGCTATATCATCCTTACGAATTAAAAATTTATCATGTGATGATCCTCTTTATCACTAATATTGCTTTTTGCCTTAAAATACATTTTCTGTGTTATTAATATAGCTAAACTAGACTTGTTTTGAATTATATTTACATAGCATGTTTCTTCATTTTTAAATTGCAACTTTTGTTTCCTGTAAATAATACAAAATTAAATTTTATTATTCATTCTAACAGTCATTGATTTTCAAGAAGAAATCATTTTTTTACATATATTATAATTACTGATACATTTGGATTAACCTCTAACACCTTATATTCTACTTTCTATTTGCCCACTTCTTTAATTTTTTTTCTTTCTTGACCTTTTAGATTGATATTTTTTCCTTCCACCATTGAATATTTTCTCTGATAGTTTGGGAGGTATAAACTATTTCTCTATAGTTTTCTACAGTTTATAGTTTTAATATAAATTATTTTTAAAGTTTTAACACTACACATTTAAAAATACTAAAGTAACCTATTAAATTCTAAAGCAAATACATACCTTTATTCTTCTGAATAATACAAGCATCTTAAAGTCGCTTAACTCCAGTCATCCATTCAAGGTAGTGATAATGCTTCATTCAGTTCAATCTTGAATTTTTAATCCCACAATGGGATTCATTACTGTTAAAATTTCATACATTTCTATTAAATTATATTTTTCCGTATACTTAAAATTTTCGTAGCTCACCATTCATCTCATGTCTCAGATCTCTGTCTTTAAGGACATCCTTTAGAAGTTACTTTCATGCAGATATTTGTGTAATAAATCTCTCAGTTTTGTTTACTTGAAGTTGTCTTTATTTTGACCTTTTTCTTAAAAGATGGGTTTATTGGCTATACTAACTGGCATATATTCTAAATGCCATTACTTCTTTTTCTCTGCACTTTGATTGTGTTATTTGCACATTCTATGCCTTTTATAATCTGAAGCATGGCCCCAGTTCTATAGACCATTTTAGTTTCAGACCAAGGTGGAATTACAATTTGGTGACACACATTTCTGTGACATACATTTTTTTCTTTGACTCTAGTCCTACCAACAAACTTCATGGAAATCCAGCTTCTCCTTCAAAGTCTCTATACTGTCCCTGGGAGTTCCCCACAAACAAGTCACTTCCTCTATGGGTAGCAGGTATCACTTTCTCTGCCAGGTTCTTTGCCTCCTCCAGGCCTCACCCATCTATGAAGCCACATGAGAGGATTTACCTTTGCTGAATATTCCCACCACACAGTTCTGATGTTCATGCTATGCCAGGGTTCCCTCATCTCCAGGCCCCTGGTGTTGCTTCTTCTTGGCAGGCTGTGTCACATGGAGAGGAAGGGGCAGAGGGCAGGGTGTTGGTGGGAGAACTCCGTATATAGCAGATGCGAAGTAAGAGACACCGTGCTCTTTTCAGAGAGACCTGGTTCTCAGATGACTGATGTGTTGTTAACACGATAATCTCAAATGCCTGTCTTTTTCTTCTTTAGAATGAGATCTTTCCCAGGTTCCTCTTTCTTCCATCAGACAAATAGCCTCCTGGTGGACCCATCCTATAAGCCCTCCCTTCATACCCAAGCATACCTGAATCCCAGGCTGAAGATCTGTGTATAAATTAACGCTGGAGCCTGCCCAACAGCATAAATTGGATGTTTTGTAAGTATATTTATACCCTTATTTTACCATAACTTTCTATCTCATTCTTTACTGAATCTCTTAATTTGCTTTACATTTAAATACAAAGATTTGTATTATTCTTTGAAAATTTCACTATTGAAGCATTTATCATTTATTTAACTGGCTTCAACCTTCATTCCTGTACTTTAAATATAATTAAGCTCCTCTTCCATTTGTTGGTGGTTTCTTCTACATTTAAAAAACTATTTTATCATTTTTTAAATTTCCTGTTTTCTATTTGTATTTTTTTTAGCTGATTGTATTTTCAGGTCTTGAAAGTTGAATTTCTTGATGTCCGTGTCTTCTTTTTTCCTTTGTTTTCTTCATCTGAGAATGTTTTGTGCTTATTTGTATTTCTTATCCTTTTCCCAATGTTGTTAAGACATTCTCTGGTGATTTACTCCTTGGCCCTTTTGATGTACTTTAAAATTAACTGAATAAAGATTTTGTAGAAGAAATTCAGTCTGCCTTATTCTAGACATATTTTTATTTCAACTTTTACTTAAACTTAATGTGAAGCTTTATAAATATTATTTAATCTGTTCTGTCTTCTCAAATGAACATAACGACCATGTTCATTGTATTGCAGCTAAAGCCTCGTAAAATGATATTCAACTCATGTCTCAAGACATGTTGGCCACAACCAGCGAGACCATCACTGACCCTAGAGAAAAGCAAAGAAGTGGAATCTTTAATATATATTAAAAAACTTGGCTTGAACTTCCAGAAATATAAATGTTTTATTCTTTGTTCTCACTTTAATATCGGAGTCCAATAGTAAAACTCTGTGTTTTCAATGATCACATTTATCTTAGGAACTCAAAACACCATCAGAACAAATATAAAATACTAATAAGCTTAATCAGTGAAATCAGCACTATTAAAGGGAACGATGTGTGTGTGTGTGTATAGAATCTCAGCCACTTTTTATTTAATTATGTCATGCATTGAGCTTCTTATATGTTTCTGGAATTCTATATATACCTTGGTATATGTAAGTTTGATATTGTGTAAAGTGATTTAGAATTTTATCTTAAACATATGCATATTCTACAAACAACAATTGAATACATTTATTTCTGCGTATGCCAGTTTGCATGAGGTGTTTGTTTTTAACCTCTTCCAAAACCTCCTTACTCTGACCTTAACATTGGACAAGAGGGACGGTACAATCATCACTGAAAATGCATTAGTGCTGGCTCGTCGATCAGACACAAGTCATCTACAGAAATGTACTGAACAATCCTCGTCACAGAACAACAGTCTGTTCCCAGGAGTGTCTCACCTGGCAGCCGATATGGAGGAGTTTTCCTACCCATTTCATGCTCCCCTGTGCACAGTCTTTCCCTCTCCTGCTCCCTGGGAGCCCATTACTTTTAAACGTTCCTCTCTCCCACCGCTTCACCACTGGCCTTCTAGGTCCACCTTCACACACCACCTCCTTCCTCTTCCTACAGTCTTATTCCTTCTCTTTCTCCTTTGACTGGGGATACCTGCCATGCAGTCCCCACTATTTTTCTTTTCTTCTGGATGAAACAAGAAAGGCTTCAAATCCAGGGAGGTTTGGGGAAATTGAAAGAAGCCAATTAGAAAAACTTGTACTGGTCTGATCTCAGTGCCATATCTCTCCAAGATAAACAAATCTTGGCATAGCCAAGGTCTGTCTCTTGCGGGATACCTGTGCACTGTTTTATCGAAGAGACCCTCTGTCTACTATCTTGCTCTCCAGTGCAGTGAAAAGGGGCTCTCTTTTGCCATCCAGATTTTCTAAGTGCATGTTCCAGAAGGGTGATGGATGTGTTTTGTGTTCCAGTGGGTGCAAGAAGGAGAGAAAACCTCTCACATTTCACATCTGTTGAAAATGGATTTGAACACATTGAAAAAGCCATCACAGATGGTGTTGGGCAAAACGTAAGTGGAAAACTGTAACATTTCTTGGTAAGTCTTGGTTTGAAATCCATTGGCTTACAGTGAAGTTGGGAAAGTAGATCTAGACGGGCAGAAGAGAGCGTCAGGTTCAGCCCATGACATTTTCTCAATCCTTCCTTGAGCAAGTCACGCATGCGTGTGGTTAGTGAGGAGCTGGTGGCCTTCGGAAGGTATCTGCATTTGGAGCAGGATTCCAGCTGGTTGAGCAAATAATAGAGTTCACTCTACAGCTACTCAGCATAATGGACATTTTCAGTGCTTTCCTAACCCCTACTCTGGAGTGAGGGACCTGAGCTTGAAGATTTGATCGCTGACGCGTGTGGTCATTTGAAATACTCCTGGACTTGTCTCATCTGTTTTCGGCAGAGTGCAGTTACAAAGTTAAGCTCAAAATTCTGTAGGGAAAGCAATCCAAGTGCCAGCTTTAAACGTTCTTGAGAGATTTTTTTTAAAAAGACATTTGTATGGAATTTTCCGTATTGGTAAAATATACATTTCAAATGTAAATAGGGACATTGTTAAAGTCATCACCGCTTATTGAGATTTGAACCTATTTTCATATGAACTTTAGAACACACCCTGGGGTAGTATTTAATCCTTATAACAATGTATTTGACTGTCATTATCTAACTTAAGGGATGCCTAAAAAATAAAAGCTAGAACAATATAATTCAATGCACAATGATGGTGTTCTTTATCTAAGGGAGTATACACTAATTCTTTACAGTCTAATATACAGATCTCCATGCTGATGCTTTCTAAGATAAATACTGTAAAATCTGGCCCCCATGAAAAACAGCATAGAAAAAGGTAACATATGCATGTTATAGAATGCTCCCTAAAATGATCGGGGTTAATGTCCTCAAATATCCTTGTTGTTATGTCTCATCTGAACCTCTGAAGCTTAGAACCATCCAATGCTCATAAAACTCTATGCTTAGGCTTTTATCAGTCTTGAGTATTTAAATGATAAAGGACCTAAACAATGTAAAAAGTGTTTCTTAACATGTGAGCTATAGAAGAGTATCCAGGAATATTCATTCATGTTAATCACTCACAGAAAGTTTAGTTTTTAAATAAATTTGGGAAATTCTGGTTTAAACAAATTTAAGCAGGATTCTTTATTGAAATTCTGTGTGATACGTTAAGATGCCTCATGGCTCTAGACAGCATTCAGGCAATAAATATTTATCCAGTCCCTACTGTGTGCCAGGAACAGTATCATATTTTGCTCAAACAAATGTCAACAAATCAGATATGGTTTCTATCCTCACAGGGTTTACGAAGTAATGGGAAGGGAGAGATTAAACAAATAATGACGTAAATATTTAGGTTGCATAAATATTTAAATTGTATGGTGCTATAAAGAGAAAGAATAGGATGTTATAAGAATGAACAAGAGGTACTAATTAATTGGAGGAAGGATTTAGGAAAAGACTCTGGGAAGAAGTGAGATTTAAGCTGAAGCAAAAAGAGGTAGAAATTAGCCAGATAAAAAGGGGCGTTCCAGGCGGAACGAACAGCAAAGCAAAGCCTTGAGGCAGGAGAGAGTCTGCTATACTGGAGGAAGAAAAGACCAGTGGGGCTAGGATACAGTAGACAAGAGGCCCATGGAGAAGCAGAAGAAATAGTGAAGGGTAAGTTCATGCAGAATCTTATAGGCTATATGAAAGATTCTTATTTTAAGTGAATCAGGTTTTAATGAGGGGACTGGTGTTAAAATACCATTTTCCTGAAGAAAAATATAGTATTACATTTAGCATTGCCCAACTGTATTTGACCATGGAAACATTTTGCTGAGAAATTTCCTGGGAGCAGTATCTTCAGAAAACATACTGCCTACTCTAACCAAGGATTATGTCCTCAGACTGTAAGTGACAGAAAACAGTAAAAGAGACTTTACCAGTTCAAATTCATGTATCAGTATCAGAAACATTGAGAAGGGTGGCTGCCAACATGGATGGATTTGGTGTTCAAATGTTATTAGGACTCAGTTTCTCTTCATCTATCAGTCTTCCTGTCCCTGTTTTTGTTTTATTCTGAGGCTCATTAACACGACCACAGAAGCTATAGGATTTTCCCATTGCGGGGGCAAGGGGAATGAATCATCTCCTCACATGCTCCCAGATTGCATGTCAGTGGGAAAGAGAAGTCTCTTTCATAACATTTGCAGAAAAATTCCATTGCCTCGTGCCACCTCTCATTGAGGTGTCCATCTGGAAACCAATCATGGAAGTAACCAAAGTAACAGGATATGTGGATGGGTTTAGGCCTAGGTAACCTATAGCCTTGACTATTTGGATTCTCAAACATAAATCTAGGATGAATACTACAAGAAGGAACAAGGTTGGAGAGGCAGAGATCAAAATTACAGTACAGATTTTTTAAAATTTTAGTGTTTTAAATTATGTGGATATGTTTGAAGTAATCATGTTGTATTTCTTGTTAAAAGTGTAAGAGGGAAAAGCAATAAAGTTTCTAAAATAGTACCAACGAATGTGCTTTCGTTGCTTCTGGGTGGTTATAGAAAGTAGAAAAATTATGGAACAGTGAAATAGGACACTTCTGTTATTACTACCACTGACAATTCACTTCCATTCATGACTTTTTTGTTTTTTTTGGTCTTTTCCATCTGCATGGAAATTGGTCTATCTAGACTAGTGAATCACTAAAATGATGTCACTGAAATTATGTTAGTAACCCTTCCATACACACACACATGCACACACACACAAATATAATATGTATGCATATATGTGTGTATATATAACATACATGCCTTTACCAAAATATAAATCTTCAGGATCATAAAAGATGATTTTACAGTTGGATTCTTTAATCAGAATGTTCTCTAGAGTACTTTTAAGATAGTAATAAATATTGGAATTTATTAGAGGCAGTGAGTCAAACTACTGAGCACGTAAAATAAAGTTTAGAAGTATAAAAGGGAAAAATGCTCTTCTATGAGAAGATTATATGGTCTGAGTGATCAAAATAGACTTAGGTAAACTGTGGAGCCTGCATAAAAGCTACAGGTCAAGGAGAAGCTATGACCCTTACAACGTCAACTAGCAACATATTTTTAGTCTTAGAGAGGGTGCCTAACACTTCTGGTCATTTATACTTTGTTCCTCATTTTATGACTGTTGTCTAAAAATAGTTGGGGCAGTCGGGCAGGAATTGTTAGGGCGGAATTTGTGGATAAAATGAGACCTCAGGGAATTCTTTTAAAGGGGGCTGTTGGAAGTGCATGGTAGAGAATCCTAATAGGATGTCAAACAGAGGGGGAAATAGTTTGGCAAATGCAGTTTTACTCTTCCCACCTCAAAAACAGGTCCTATTTGCTTCAAGTCACAAGACTGGTCCTGTTGCAAATTTCTTAAGGATTTCCAGACTGGTAGACAGCCAAGGCTAGATTACATTTTCTGATTTCATTCTGGATATTTGTGTCCCTGTATATTTCTCTCTCATCCTAGAGAAAGAACAGAACTAGGTTTGCCTTTAGAAGTGAAGAGAAAGGCAAGTATGTACTTTTTCTTTCTCTCTCTTTTTTTTTTTCTTTTTTTCTTTTTTGGTCCTTCTGAATTAGGTACGTAGGTACAGAAGTTTTAAAGCCAATGGGTTTAAGCATAAATATTACATAAATGTACTTTTTTACTTAGCAATCGTTGAGTATTAGAACACTTAGTTTATAACATATCCATCAGTTGTCCTGTGTCATCTTATTGGTTGATGTGCTCTTGTAAAAGTCCAGATTTACAAGAGCTTATTCCTATCATCTAAAATTTACAGATGTTTATTCTTAAATATCTGTATCTTTAGATTTTGTAAGAAAAGGGATTAGTAAACAACCAATTGTCACATGGCTCTGTGAAGTAAAGAGGGCATCATTGGAAATGTTATTAGAGTTATCTGATTAATATAACTGCTGCAATTATTTCCTGAATCATATAAAATCCCATGCATGATGTCCTGGTTGCTTTTAAATGTTATGCCATGTTTATTCTTTGTTTTAAATGATAGATTCTTGCACTCTATGTAAGAATATTAATATTTGTATATGTTTAGTTAATTAAATTATGCTAAGGTGATGCATTAAACATATTTTTTAATCTCTCATGCATACTTTATTACTAAGATATTGAATAATGTACTTCACAAAAGTTGGTAAACCAATTAAGGTAAAATGCTGACATACAAGAAACAGTGTGACTGAAGAGAGTAGCAACATGAAATCCCAGTATGGGCTGTAAATCTACACGGTGAGAGCAGATTGGAGGTAGAAGATTCCAGGAGAAGTCCAGAAAAACAGTAAGTTAATAAATACATACAATATAATTTAGAAAATAACCTTACTATACCAGATCAATGGTTATTAACCATGATCATCTATCACATTAGAATAGTCTGGGGAGCTTTAAAATGATATCAGTGGTTGGGCATCACTAAAGAGGTTTTTTTTTTGTTTTTCTGGGGTTTTTTTTTGCGGTACGGGGGCCTCTCACTGTTGTGGCCTCTCCCGCTGCGGAGCACAGGCTCCGGATGCGCAGGCTCAGCGGCCATGGCTCACGGGCCCAGCCGCTCCGCGGCATGTGGGATCTTCCCGGACCGTGGCACGAACCCGTGTCCCCTGCATCGGCAGGCGGACTCTCAACCACTGCGCCACCAGGGAGCCCAACTCTGCTTTTTAATGAGATAGATAACCAAGTCACATTGCAAAGGGCATGGAAAGGAGAGGCATGCTTCATTGGGACTATCTCTGTAACCATGAGCCATATAAGTGAAACAAAAAAGCAAACAAACAAACAAAAAAACCCAAAAAAATCATAACTGAAGGAAAATAAGAAAATGTAAAATAAAGAGTAGGCCACTACATGGCACTGAACAATATTCACATAATCATCATAATAATGTAAATACTATTTATCAATTTGACTAAAAAAGGGTGATAACTCTGGAAAGGCTAAATGCTCATGTAGCATCATAAAATATCAACAGATAATTTATAAAATCAATAAATTAAGGAAACATAGCACAGTATAATATTTTTAAAAATTAGAGTAAATACTCAAGGAAATAATTTGAAAAATTAATTGTTGTTTCCTGTGGGGAATGGTTTTTGGACTGGAAAATCAGAAATTTCTGTTTTTTGTTATGGGCCTTTTGTCAATTTTGTAAAATGTGCACAGAGTTATTATAGAGTAAAAGTATTTAAAAATAGACACTAGCATATTAAAGTTTTGTCAGTTATTATTAAACTAACATTAATATTAATTGTTTTAAGGAGGATTTTTTTCACCATGAATCTAGTTGTTTAGAAATGGCAGTTTTTAAGCTTTATTGAGGTATAATGAACAAATAAGAATGGTATTAATTTAAGGTGTACAACTTGATGTTTTGATATATGTATGCTTTGTGAAATTATCACCACAATCAAGCTAATTAACATAACCATCACCTCACATCTTTACCACTTTCCTTCTTCCCTCCCTCCCTCCCTCCCTCTTTCTTTCTTCCTTCCTTCCTCCCTCCCTCCCTTGCTCCCTCCCTTCCTTCCTTCTTCCTTCCTTCTTTCCTTCCTTCCTTCCTTTCAACATGTAAGATCTACCCTCTTAGAAACGCCAAGAATACAATATGGTATTGTTAACTATAGTCACCATGTGGTATCTTATAAGAAAAAAACAACAGCCATGTTTTATTTGGTATCATATTTTGCACCGAACACATATCTGAGGATTTTAATCTGCCACATTATATTTTTTGTTTATTTTCTTTTAGATTCCACACATAAGTGAGACCATATAGTATTTGTCTCTCTCCATCTGACTTATTTCACTTAGCATAATGCCCTCAAGGTCCATCCATGTTGTTGCAAGTGCCACGTTATTTTTTAATACAAACAAACCAAACTAGGAGGGAATTATGAAAAAAGTTGACTGATACGATGGCTAAATTCACATTAAAGTAAAATTCAAGAATTCTGATTTCTTTCTCTCAATTTATATAATAACGTAAGGAGCCTCTTAAAAAACACAGGCTGTGAGTTGGAACATTACTTTTAGCTAAGCTTCCTTAGCCTCATCATATGGGTAAAACAGAAAAATATACATCCTTCTTCAGTTACCTCTCCTACCTTTTAAGATTTTCCATGGCAGGTTCTATTCAGTTCTCACAATTTCTGTGAGCTCCCACCACCCCAGCCTGGACCTTGTGTTTTATCTCTGTAAGCTGTGATGTAACCAATTCCTCCTACACTCATTAAGCCACCTTCTTTACACACAGGACATGCACGTGGACTCATCTACCTATGATCCAGTTCCCAGAGTTCTCAAACTAGCTGTCTTGGGGCCACGTCAAGGAAACTCAGCAGAGATAGAACAGTGAACTTTTCTTTCATAATGGCCCCCACTCCCTAGTCTCCCAACACACTGAATCATCTACCTATCACCAAAAGCACAAAAACCTGAGGGTAAATGTCTATTATTACCAAGTGCTGATGGTTTTCCTCTCCCACATCTACACTGCATTTCTTTCTCTCCACCTTCATTAATTAAGGTGTGCTTAAATCCCATCTTGATCACTGTAGTTTACTTTTAAAAAAATTCAAATTCTGGTACCAACCCATTATTATTAATTATCAGTGTTTTCTCTTCATTTTGGAAAACATGACATTCTCCACTTTGGTATCTCGCACTGTTTCCAATTACACTTTTCAATGAGTTCCACTTTTCTGAAAGTAGGATGGATACAGCAGAGAGTGCTTATATGAGATATAGATTTATAAAAGAAGTTTTTACACAGAATTGGTCAGGATTCTTCCCACTGCAAGTGACAGATAAAAATAATTGAAACTGTTTTAAGTTAAAAAAATAAAACTTTATGCATGGCTATCCAGAGGCTCAAACAATATTAACTGAACTCCAACTTACTCTATCCATCTTTCAGTTTTGCTTCTTTCTGTGTTGGCTCAAGTCTCAAATATTTTCTTTTCCTCATGGTTGCCACCAACTTCAACTTACAATTTACCTTCTCAAGATTCTACCCAATGATTCCAATAAATGTCTTAAAATGGAGTCTCATAGCCTCTGGTTGGGACACATGCTTATTCCTGAGCTCACCACCATGACCAGGTGACCTCAGTGATCTAATGGGCCATATCTTTGTTATATGCCACCTCTTGCATCTAAGGGTGGAGACATCATCTATAGAACCATATGGACTAGAGTGGAGAAGGGGTGACTTTTAAAAGATTAGAATACTATTCAGAGAACCCAAAACCAGTAGAAATAAACTATATATGAGAGGAAGAAAAGCATACAGATATTATATCAATAGAATATATAAAATATACACAAATAATCATGGAGCTCAGTATATCATGACATAGTCTTAGAAATATTTGACATTAGGCAGTAATTACAGAGTAATCCTTATTTTTTTCAAATACATAATATTTAGGGTTATTTGGAGAGTCACCAAAAAGTAGATGAAAGAATTTTCCATCAGGCCCTGTCTAAGAAGTATTCAATTATTTTTTTCAGGAACCAGTGATCCCTTTCCCTCTAGATATGGGCAAAAAAGGCAGATTACCTCAAAGGAACAGGCATATTCATAAAAAGTCTCAGGATGATGTCCAAACTCTTCATTATTATACATTTTTTTCTGTCCTTACCTGTAAATATCTTTCAAAACTGTCATTAATGGAATACTTAACTTCTTAATATATGTACTAATAACAAGAAATGTATGAAAGAAAAATGGATAACAAAAATGAGTATTACAATCTATAATTTAAATCTCTTTCAGGTGTACTTTGTTGGCCATAGGCAAAAGCAATTAAAGTTCACAATCCTGTGCAGAAGCTGCTTTTTCTGAAGATGGATAAAATCAGCAAAGTTGTAATTAGAGTAGGTTGAGAAAGGCAGCTATGCTTAATGTTGAGAAAAGTGCTCCAGACCAAGAAACAACTGCACTTTGTGGAGAAATAATTGGATCATGTATAATGACTGGTGACCAAGAAATATCCAACATTGTTTAGGAAAAACAACTGGTCTACGTATACAGAGACCTGGCTTCTGGTCCTGATTTATTAATTTGCTATGTGATATTGCTTAAGGACTTTACCTTTGTGGGCTTCAGTTTTCTCATCCTTAAAATGTTTGCATGTGCATGTGTGCATATGATTTCTGTTTTCTAAGTTCACTTCCAAGTACTGAGATTCTATAATCCAGTGGGATGAGGAGAGATAAAGACACATGGATAAGAAAAGTATTTTGAGAACCTGTACAATTGCATTATGGCAGTTGCTGTATTGCTAAAATAAATACTGCAGAAGGGTTCCATGCCTGGGAGTAGAATGACATCAACAACAGTGGCAGCCAGGATCACCAAGAAATGATGCAGGGAGGGGAGAGTGCCCTGAGCCCACCTCCTCCCACAGGCACACCAAAATTACAACTATTTGTAAAGCAAATATTGATGATAAAAGACCAGAAGACTAGCAGAAAAGGTCTTCTATATCTAAAGGTGTAAAGAAGGAACCACAACAACATGGGTAGGAGGGGGTAGAGACAAGGTATAGTCAAGACCCATACCCCTAAGTGGGTGACCCACAAATGGGAGGATAATTACAACTGCAAAGTTTTTCACCAAGGGGCAAGGGATCTGAGCCCCACACGAGGGGGTAAATAGAGACTCCACTCTTACAGGGTGCACACAAAATCTCACACATTCCAGGACGCACGGCAGAAGCAGTAATTTGAAAGAAGCTTGGGTCGGAACCACCTGCTGATCTTAGAGAACCTCATAGAGAGGCAGGAGGCAACTGGAGCTCATCCTGGGGACATAGACACTGGCAGTCGCCATTTTGGCAGTCTTGTTCTACCATGAGGACACTGGTGCTGGTGAGTGCCACTTTGGAATTGCCCTTCTAGCTTATTAGTTCAGGGACCAGGCTCAACCCACCAGCAGTCCAGCTGCCTTAAGGCCCTCTGAGCCCTCTGAACTCAACAATGAAATTTGTAAAGTTGCAGGATACAAAATTAATATAGAGATCTGTTGCATTCCTATACACTAACAACAAACTATCAGAAAGCAAAGTTAAGAAAACAATCCCATTTACAAATACATCAAAAATTTAAAAATACCTAGGAGTTAACCTAACTAATGAGGTAAAAGACCTGTACTTGGAAAACTATAAGATACTGATGAAAGAAATTGAAGATGACACAAACAGATGGAAAAATATACCATGTTCATGGACTGAAAGAATAAATACTGTTCAAATGACCATACTACCAAAGGTAATCTACAAATTCAATGCAATTTCTATCAAAATACCAATTGCATTTTTTATGGAACTAGAACAAATAATTTAAACTTTGTATGGAAACACAAAAGACTCTGAATAGACAAAACAATCTTGTGAGTGAAGATCAAAGCTGAGGGTATCACATGCTCTGATTTGAAACTATCCTACAAAGCTACAGTAGTCAAAACAGTATGGTACTGGCACAAGAACAAACACACAGATCAATGGAAAAGAATAGTGAGCCCAGAAATGAACCCACACTTATATGGGCAATTAATCTACAACAAGGAGGCAAGAATATACAATGGGGAAAATACAGCCTCTTTAATAAATGGTGTTGCGAAAACGGGATAGCTACATGCAAAAGAATCAAACTGGATTACTCTCTCACACCATGCAAAAAAAAATAAATTAAAAATAAATTAAAGACTTAAATATAAGACCTGGATCCATAAAACTTCTAGAAGGAAACATAGGCAGTAAGCTCTTTGGCATTGGTCTTAGTAAATTATTTTTTGGATATATCTCCTCAGGCAAAGGAAACAAAAGTAAAAATAAATAAATGGGACTACAAAAAACTAAAAAACTTTTGCATAGTGAATTAAACTATCAACAAAATGAAAAGGCCACCTATTGATTGGGAGAAGTTATTTGCAAATGATATATCTGACAAGGCATTAGTATCCAAAATATACAAAGAACTCATAAAACTCAAAATCAAAACAACAAACAACCTGATTACAAATGGGAAGAGGATCTGAATAGACATTTTTCCGTAGAAGATATACAGATGGCCAACAGGAGCATGAAAAGGTGCTCAATGACGCTAATCATCAGGGAAATGCAAATCAAAACCATAATGAGAAACCTCACACATATCAGAATCCACCATATCAAAAAGACAAGAAATGGCAAGTATTGGAAAGGATGTGGAGTAAAGGGAACCCTACTGCACTGTTACTGGAAATGTAAATTGGTACAGCAACTATGGACAGCAGTATGGAGATCCCTCAAAAATTAAAAATAGAACTACCATCTGATCCAGCAATTCTACTCTGGGTATTTAACCAAAGAGAATTGAAACACTAATTAGAAAAGATTTATGCACCTCTATGTTCATTGCACCATTATTTATTTACAACAGCCAAGGTACAGAAACAACCTAAGTGTTCATCAATAGATGCACAGATAAAGAAGATGTGGTATATACAAACAATGGAATATCAGCCACAAGAAAGAATGAAATATTGCTATTTGCAACAACATGGTTGGACCTAAAGGGTGTTATGCTAAGCGAAATAAGTGAGACAGAGAAAGTCAAATACTGTATGATTTCATTTATATGAATCTAAAAAACAAAACAAATGAACAAACATAAAGAAATAGAAATAGAGTTTTAGATACAGATAGCAAACAGGTAGTTGCCAGAAGAGAGGGGGATGTGGGGATAAAAAAGAATAAGTGAGGGAGATTAAAAGGTACAAACTTCCAATTGTCAGATAAATGAATCATGGGTATGAAATGTAGTGTGAGGAATATAGTCAGTAATTATGTAATATCTTTGTATGGTGACAGAGTGTAACTAGACTTATTGTGGTGATCATTTTGAAATGTATAGAAATATCGAATCACTATGATGTGCAACAGGAACTAAGATAGGTTGTAGGTCAGTTATACATCAAAAACAAGTAAGCAAACAATTAGAAAGAGATTAGATTAGTGGTTACCAGAGGCAGGGATGGGGGAATGGGGATTGGATGAAGGCAGTCAGAAGATAGCAATACTAACTTCCAGCTATAAGATAAATAAGTACTAGGGATGTAAGGTACAACATGATAATTAACCCTGCTTTATGTTGTATTTGAAAATTAAGAGAGTAAATCCCAAGAATTTTTATCACAAGGAAAAAAAAGTTTTTCTTTAATTTTGTACCTATATGAGATGATGGATGTTCACTAAACTTACTGTGATAATCACTTCATGATATATGTAAATCAAACCATTATACTGTACCCCTTAAACTCATATGGTGCTGTGTGTCAATTATATTTCAATAAAACTGGAGGGAAAAAAAAATGACTCAGGGAGAAGGTAAGCTCTCCCTCTCAAGTGCACATGGTCCAACATAAGAAGAGAGTTGGACAGCTGGAGAAGGCTGGCGATTGACATGGCCACACGTGAAACTCCTTTCCTAGAAACTAAATTGTTCCTAGAACTAACCCCATCCAGCAACACGATTGTAGCAAGGAGCAACCTGGCCTCAGTTACTAGATCAGTAGTGGGCTCATGAGCCAAAGGGGACTAGTGAAGCCTTTCCTCAGAAATCTGAATATGGCATAAGCAACTTTTCCCTTTTGCATGGCTGACCTTATAAGCCTTGGAATATGTTAATGGTCATGACTTCCACCATATGGTCAAGATAACAAGAAACCAGAAAGGAAGAGAGAAGGATCAAGTGGATATTCAGAAATGTGAATAGTTGAGAGAAAAATCCCTGCTGGTTGTGAAATTCCTCTTCTAATTCTTCTTGAGACCCAGTGGCATTCCTGTCCTGGGGTTCTATAAGACTCCCCAGTATAATTTTAAATTATTATTAATCAATCATTTCTTTCCTTAAGTTAATTTGAATTATTTCGAACTCTTACCAGCTGGTGGCAGCTGGAGTCAAACACGTGTTTGATCATAAGCTAAGCTTTTACTATTTACTGTAACTACTGGGCTTTTTTGTTGAATTATTAGATATTCAGTATTAAAAACAGATTGTTTTCTTTAATGCCCCTACATTTTATGAAGTGGCCAATATTATCCCCTTTGTACAGATGAATAAACTGACTGATGTTTGTTTTTGTTACTCATCCTGAATCAGACAGCTATTTAGTGGTGAGGCCACTTTCTAATAGACTTCCCTTAGCTAACTAATCCATTTAACCTCAGGCATATGGTTTTAGCCACTAATTCATAAGGTTAGGTTAGATGATTTGCTAGTGGGAAATCTGATACAAAGAAAGTGTACAAAATACTGATTTTCCTAACACTTTTCAATTTTCCAGAAAATCAGTATAATTCTGGGGTAGGAATAGAGATAAGAGGAGAGACTGGTGGGTGATTAGGGAGCCTGTTATCAAAACGTATCTTGTTATGTCAGATCTCTGTAATTCTAAAAACTGGAGACTCATGGAATTGCGAAGGGAAAGGAAATTATGTAAGAGCTAGTCATTTAGAAGCGAAGTCTGTGTATCATTTGGCTGGTATTTACCAGTGCCAGAGGTCAAAAGCTACCACTTCAAGCATTAGTGGATTCTCCCTCAATGAATTTCTCCCAGGCTGCAGGACTATATAACTCTTCTCAAGTCTAGCAGGGTTGCTTTCACAAGTATTTTTAATCACAAACATTCGGTTGGCCACAAACACATTCCTGTACAATTCCTTCATCGGTGCCTTCTTAAGAGTGAACTGAACTGTTAACTTACTTTTAAACAAAACGGAATAGTTGAAATGTCTGACTGCTTCCTATCAGTATAAAAAAATATGAATTTGTACAAACAGCTGCAACTTGTTCAGTAAGATTAAGTTTTACCCAAAGAAGGACAAAAAAAAAGTTGTCTGTAACAAGGGAAGATTAATGTTCTCAATGGAAAGAAATGAATATACCCACAGCTTTTTAATGTTGGCTAACATAAAAATGGCTTTGAAGATTAAATGAAGAACATCCTTTCTATTGTGATTCATCTTATTTCCAGATGATTAGTAGTGTCAGACCATAAAGATTGTAAAATTACTAAAGAAAATGGGGGAGTAGGATTTGGAGTACACTACAAAAATTCAACAGCAGTAACTATAAAACGGTTGATCAAACTTTGTAAAATGACATGGCTGCTTTATAAAGAATGGCAAAAATATGCCTCTGAGGTCTTTCCTCATGGAGACCCCTAGCAATCTTTCCCCATGAGTGAACGAACTGGTATATTTTTCCACTGACCAAAGTTACATAACAATATTAAATAGCTGTTAAATATTTTATGAGCACACATAACCCACCACTGCCAATTAACAGCTCTTCCAAGCATGCGTGGTGCAGTAGAAATAAGTGAGAGGGAAGCTCCTGCAGCCATTGGCTGTACATCTAAGCACTAATATCTGGGCTGAACCACAGATTTCATGGTCAGTCCCTGCTCTTTAAAATCAGAAGTGGGCATTCTCAGCCCACTAGAGATAAACAGTTTCTTAGTAGCCAACTTGTTCATCAAACCATTCAATAAGTCATTTAGGAAACATGGCACAGAGGATGAGAGAAAAGAGTCAGGAACCAGCGGCCAGGTGTGAATCTTATCTAGCTTTCCCACTTGGGCATACGGCTTAACCACTGTGTAACTCAGTCATAATCAGTCAAATGGAGATAATGCTGATTCTAACCTCACAGGACTGTTATGAGAATTAAAAACGTTAGTAATTAGAAAACCTTCAGGACAGTGCCTGACACTGTAGTAAGCACTATGTAATTGCTGAGTAGAAAAATGAAATTCATTGATCTGTTCCAGCAGTATTTATTATGTGCCTGCCAAAGCTCAGGTGCCATGAGTTGCTCAAGATTGATAAGGTACCTGCCCTCATGGAGCTTACGTTCTAGTTGGAGAAGGGAGACAATGAAAAAGTAACAATTAAATAGAAAAGATTATGGTAGACGCTGAAAATTTCTGTGAAGAAAATGAACTTCAAAATAAATGATGAAATTAGAAGATTTGAGGTGCGGAGATGGGGAACAGGTACTGGTCAGAAAAGCTCTCTTTAAAATTTCGTATTTGATGAGAAGGTTCCAGCCACGTGAGGCCCAGAGATGAGGGAGGATAATCTAGTGTCAGAGGGTGGGGTCAGCTTCACAGGAGCAGTATGGAGAGAATGGGGTTGGAGGGCTTTCCAAAATGAAAATTTAAGTGCTCCTAGCAGAACAAAAAGTGATGGATTCTGGACAGGTAAGCACAAAATATTTCTATCAGATATTTGAAGGGTTTTAACCAAGTAAATGATATACTCTTAGTTACATTTATTAGGTACAATATTTTTGATCTGTAATTTGACCATCCAAAAACAATTTTTCTTATTTTTTTACAATTTAAAATAAATTACCTCTTGAGCTGCTATTCTCCCTGGTGTCAGAAAATGTAATCTTCTCAATGCCAAGTAAACTCAATCAAATTAGCAATTTCCCTGTTCACCTCATTCCTCTCTTTTCAGCTGAAATGATCCTCATGCCAGTGGGCTTATATAACATCATGTCTTTATGAGGTTGGGTTTGGAGGACCACCAGGATTGTGGTCCAAGTTCCTCATGCGTCTACTCTGCCCACTGAAATGTATTTCAATTCCATCCTTCTTTGTGTTTTGGCATCTGTCTCCACTGGTATCTGTGGAGAAGGCAAGTTCCCATCTGACATGGAGGCACTGGTCCACACACACTGCATCCTCTTGGATCCTAGAAAACCCTCTCTGGGGCACTTCTGCATCCTTCTGAGGACCAGAGAAACTTTCTGACTCTCTCCAATATCATCAAAACTTGAGGGGGTAGGCACATCCAGCCCCTCTTCCCTGTGTTTACTTTTCCTCTGTGAATCACCTTGGGTGTGAGGATCACAAGAAGGTTTCCTGCCTCCTTAGGCTCGCTCAGAGGCTGGGCACATAAAATCTGCTCTCTGATCCTACTACACCTCTTTTGGAATGGGGACGATCAGGAGAAGATGACATGACTCACTCCTTCAGGAACTACCAAACCCCAGTCCCTACTGCCCCCTTCTCAGGCTCTTCTTCTCCTGCCTCAGCCTGAATTTTTAAAACAACTTAGGGTAGAAAAACTGGCTCTTATGTTATATGCATTCTTTTCAACTCTGTTGGTTACACACAATGATTTTAATTTTGGTAATCAAAAGCCAGGCTTTGGAAACTCAAAAATCCTTTATTGCATCCTATATCCTTTGCTTAGCATTTAAAAAGCCGCTTTTTTTTTTTTGAGAATTGACTTTTCTTTTCTCTGTTCAGTGTGACTTCCCTTCTCTAGTGTGAGTCCAGTCCACATTAGCTGATATCTGAACTCGCCTCTGTTGATAAAATTATGTGCTCCAGATCCATTGTCAGTCTTTCTGGGAGAGTGAGGGGGATGTACATTAACATGGTTAGATTTTCTAAATCTTGTTTTCCAGGTTACCACTCTCACCTTGTTTATATCTCTTCCCAAGATAGAACTTCCAAGAGCTCTTCCAATGCGCAATTGTAAAATTCAGTTTTTGATTGTAAGCAACAAATATATACTGTGGCTATTTTAAGCAAGAGGGGTTTACTTGGATCACATCCGGGGCTCACAGATGGAATGACATACAGCAGGAATTTAGGAAGCCTGTCACCACTACAGTTGTAAAGAATAACCTCTGACCATGACTACGTCCTTGCATCATTTACTCAGGTCCAGGAAGAGAGCATCTCATTGGCCAAGATCATACTACACCCACTGCATGCAATGGGCCATGGAGAGGGGTTATCTGGTCCCCATGACACTGTAATAGGAAACAGAAGTTACTTCCCACCAAGACTGCACACAATGGGGAAAGGATAACTCCCTTTACAGAAATCAAGATAGGATTAGGAAGGTGAAGAACTCCTGGACAGGAAAAATGACTAGATCCACTGCCACAATTCTATGATTCTATATTTCATATAAAATATTGCCTAGGGCTTCCCTGGTGGCTCAGTGGTTGAGAGTCCGCCTGCCGATGCAGGGGACGTGGGTTCGTGCCCCGGTCTGGGAAGATCCCACATGCCGCGGAGCGGCTGGGCCCGTTGAGCCATGGCCGCTGAGGCTGCGCGTCCGGAGCCTGTGCTCCGCGACGGGAGAGGCCACAACAGTGAGAGGCCCGCATACCGCAAAAAAAAAAAAAAAAAAAATAAAATATTGCCTAGATATCACTAAGGTGCTATTGGGGAATATAACAGTGACCTCTTTCTAAAGATTAACAATGGAAAAAAATCCTTCTACCAAGAAAGACCAACAAATTCATTCACCCAGTTGGATGTAACTCTTAGATAGGTGTGTCATTGGACTGGCTGCAAGTTTTTGACAGCATTCAAGTTGTATGGTTTCTTGTGATTCAAGTTGTATGGCTTTTAATGAAAATTAACAACAATCACCATTATTATCTTCAATAATTATTGAATGCTGACTATCTTTCAGGAACAATTCTCAGCACTTTAAATGCAGTGTTTCATTCAATACTGATAACCACCTTATGAGATTATACATTGTTATGTATTGAGGTATGTACTGTCATTTCTATTATCATCCCCATTTTACAGGTCTTACGAACAGCTAATCAGTAGTAAGCCACACTTCAAATCGAGGTATGCTTATTCAAGAGCCCATGAGGCATTATATCCTGAAAGTGATGGGCTGGAGCATTTGGCAAGGGATGCTTTATCATATTTAGCTTTGTAACCAGTACTTAAACTTATGAGACTGATGATAGCAGTCCAAAATGTATTGAGTTGATTTGTCAGAAGAAGTACTTTTCCTAAGCTCACCAAGACACTCTTGTAGTGTATCTTCTGTTGTACTTAGTTCACAGCACTTCTCCAATTTGAATGTGAGTTGAAGAGAGCAAGGATTTCACCTATCTTTTTACTGCTGTTTTCAGAGCATCTTAAAAGGTTGACTGACCCATGGCGTGTGCTCAGTGAATACTCACTGAATGCTGACATTGCATATTGAATTTCAGCCATAAAAATAAGCTCTGCACCAGATACCCAGAGGAAATGAAAATCCGGCCCCATGGATGATGTAGTCTGCTTTCCCAGTTCTTTCCTTTTTGAATTCATCTGTACGTGTGCGGGTATTTGTGTATATGTGCCTGTGTGCGTGTTTGTATACTAATGGAGATGTAACAAATTTCCATGTCTTTGGGGGAACACAGGGTATCTTCTCCAGCCTCAGCAGCATGGAGTTTGAAAACGTGCCATAGACAAATACTTAAAGCCCCAATTGCCTTTAAAAATTATTTAAAAGGACAACATATGAAAGTGATTAAAAATATGAGCTCTTAGTCTGGCAGCCTAGGTTAAAATCCCTATAAATTCTAATTTTCTAATTACTTACTATATTCTCTTTATATTTCTCATGCCAATATTAGCATTTTCGTTCTCTTGATTACAATGTTAATATATTTTGTTTCATTTTCTATCCTTTTTACTGGCTAGATCTTCCATTTGAATGTTGAATAGAAGCAGTAATAGCTAGAATCCCTATTCTAGTCTTGACCGTAAAGTGAATGCTTTAAAATAAATTACGATAGTTGTATATTCTTGTTAGATTTCCATTAGTAATTATTCCAGTTATCAACCTATTTCCTCTTGGCTCCAAGTATATACTTTATTGCCTGCTCTTTGAAAATGGAGATGGGCCCTTTAAATATTATTCCTTTGACAGCTGGCATGACGTTAAACTTAGGCAGTAGAGGCAGTAGAGAGATGCTGCAGAAGGAAAGCGTTCTCCTTCCTGGTTGCATTGCCGTGTGCTCACCGGACACGCTCCTGCAGCTCACAGGGGTTCTCCAGTGCCTATCTCCTAAGGTACAGGCAGCTCTTCCAGCATCTGGCTCTTGAAGCACCACAGCTTCTCCAAGCCCAGGCATCTAGAGAACAGGCAGCTTCTCCAACATCAGGCTCCTGTGGTACATGCAGCTTCCCCAATGTGCAGCTCCTGCAGCACAAGCTACTTCTGCAGCACTAGCCTCCTACAGTGCATGGAGGTCAGTAGCACCTAGTGGCTAGCAGCTTCCACTGGCATCCCCTTGTATTGTTTCATTGCACAGTTCCTCCAACAGGGTACCTTCCCATGAATGACTTTCCCCAAAATTCTAAAGTTTTTGGCAACTTCTAGAGGGTATATTTCCAGCAAATTCCACTGGTATGACACTACAGTAACTTCTCTGCCCTCCTTTTCTCCAAGGAAGTCAGGACCTTAGCTAGGGGAAGAAGTGGAAGGGTCATCCTTGGGCACTGTATCTCAACTCTACGGGTAGTGCTGCCTCTTACTGTTGCCATATTCCTTAGTGTTCTCTTTACTTTTCACTAACCAATCCCTCACTTATTCCAATAGCTTGTTACAGTTAAAATTCTTTAAGCTTTCCCTGTTCAAATTCCTGTGTTGTTTCTGTGTCCTGATTGGACCCTGATTGATTTGCCAGGGTAAGTATGTTTTCTTCTATACTTATTTTGCCAAAATTCTTATTATAAACATTCTGAATGGGCACTGAATGTAATCAAAGGCCTTTTACGCACAAATTGAGATAATGATGTCTCTCTTTTTAAAAAGTTGATAATATGATGATACACATTAATTTTTCAAAAATATGAAGCCATTCTTTCACTCCTGGGAGAAATCCAACATGGTAATGATTTTTAATGCCCTGTTATCTTTGATTTTTCCAATGTTTTCTTAGGATTTTTGTGTATATGCATAATACACACAAGTTTGAGCTTTTCTGTTTGTCCTTACCTGGTATTAGTTTCAAGCTTATGCAAACATTATGAAAAATTTTGGAAAGAGTTAGACCACATCTATCATCCCAACTCCTTTTCTTTCTGGCCTTTTCTTTTTCTTTGAGCAGCTACTATAGAATCTCTTTTCATTTTCTTTGCCTTTGCCTTAGATCTCCATTATCTTTAATTTGGGCTATAACAAAGGCTCCTCCCGTACCCAAATTGATTCCTCCCCTACCCATGTAGCTATCCAAATTGTCAGTCTCAGATAGTCCCCTGTTTTCTTACAGAATAATATTCCTGAAAACTTATCAAAGGCAAATATATGCAAGCCACTATGGAATTATGCATTATAAGAAAAACTCTCTTTCTGGAAGACTAAAAATTGATCTCAAATTCCTAATTGCAGTTCACCTTTTAGACACAGACTTTAAAAATTTATATGTCATACATATTCTTTTACTTTGTTCTTTTCTTTCCTAATTACTCATGTAGTGAACAGGTTTATGTCCAATGAGTCTCTCTGTTTAGCCTAATGATTCCCATCTTTTTCTCAAGTTTATTAAGTTTATGAGATCTTTGCTTGCTATCACTAATGTCAGTACTTTCGGGGGGGGGGTAATCATGTTTGTAAACTAATAAGGGTAAAATGCAACGAAACATACTCTTTAAAAAATTTCTATGCTAAGATGCTGACATATTTATAAATTATAAGGCAAGTACTACCACCAAAAAGATAATTGACAGAATGGGGTATAACCATGTAAATTTAGAACCTAAAAGGCAATTGTAGGGCTTTCAAACATAATGGCTGAAAGTGAGCATTGTTTGAAAATATTAAAATGGCCAAGGGCTCTATTTACAAAAACTTTGGGTGTTTCCTCATTTCTTTAAAAATAAATCTAAACTTTTGGGCATGTCATTCGATATCATCTGCAATCCCTGCTGACTTTTCAAGCTAGGGCTCTCACTATTCTTTTACTTGCATCTCCCCATGTACCACTCACCATTCTCCAGTGCTTGGTTTTCATGTCTTTTCTATAGTTATGACTTGCTGTCAGTCTGACTTTACCATCTCATCTCTCCTCTCTAATCACACTAATTTTTTCTAAGTCTTTTGGAAATACTAACTACAACATGAATCCCCTCCCTTCTCCTTCAAGCATCTTCAGAACAAATTAATTTTCCTCCTATGTTCCCTAATACTTTATTTCTTGAAGCTGTATCTTCTGATTAGAGATAACTGTACCAGTTTGGGGTACAGTATAAATCACATCTTCTTTTAATATTTCAATTAAATAGCTTGAGTCGTCATTTAACCTCTTTCAGTAATTTCTTCATATTCCCAGAGCTTACACTGTCGAACAATTCTGAGAACAGTAAAAGTTCTAATAACTGTTGGCACGTATGTAGTACTTACAATGGGCATTTTCTGGACATTAATGCATTTGGTTGTGACAACAACCTATAACTAGATCTTATTATAAGACCTATTTAGTACAGCAAGATATTGAGGTACAGAGAGGTTAAGTAACTTGCGCAAGATCACACAGCCAGCCTCTATCACCTGGGTGCATCCCTCTGAGCCTCACGGAGAGAGACGCTGCAGGCAAAGGTGAAGAAACTGGTTTTGTGAGTGACTATGAAACCCAAGGTGGCACAAGCAGCTTTGGGGGCTCAGGTGAAATGAGGCAGAGTAACAGAGAGACTCTTCTCACTTCTGAGTGGACTTCACCCTGGCTTCAGTGCAGTGAGGATTCACGGGAAGGCAGTGGCTCAAATACCATAGAGGGTTGCATTTGGGCAGCACCGCAAGCCAACATTCTTAGCACATGTGCTGGCCTTTTCATGAAGGGCATAAAGAGCATAGACACGGGAAAGGCTTCAGGTTCAGAGGATATTGATGAGGAAAGCACTTGGGTGTTAAATATTGTTGGGGAGATCTCTCTGGAAATGCCAAGAAGTAACCAGGTGAGACTTGGATAAACTAAACTTAAGTCCTCCGTATCTAGGGCTGGGCAGGAGACACTGAAATCTTCATTGTTATGATTAACGAGACTCCCCAGTGCTTATGGCTTTGGAAAGTCAAGAACGACTTTGGATACACAGATAATCTTATCTATAATCCATAATTAGCGTTCAAGATATGCATTATTATTTCTACCTTAGATGTTTAAAAAACTGGAACTCAGATAACTTACTCAAGACCAGGATTCTTGTAAGTAGCAGAGCTGGGGTTCAAACCCAGTGGTTTCTGAGGTTCACATTCTCTCCACTGTGCTCTCTGTCTTCCTGTAACGATGAAAAAAAAAAATACTGTGGTGTCTTCTGTTTGACACACACAAGCGAAGCATTCCTTTCTCAGTACTTGGCATTTCTCATGACCTAGAAATTAGAATTCATTGATATTTTCATAAAATGAAGTCCCCAGTGAAGAGTTTTGTCCTCACCCAAGTTAGATAAACCTCAGAATGCTGCTACAATCTGATGATTCTCAATGTGGTTTTCTTTAGAAAATGTGAGTGCAGAGTATGGCTATCACTTTTAATGTGTGGATAAGTACGTATGGAGACCACAGCCGTCCACTATCACTTCATATGGCAGACACATGAGGCAGGACCCTCCACTTCCCACAGTACACAGTCCAGCCTCATGTAAGTTTTTTTTTTTTCATATTTACAACAAAATGTGTTTCCCAAGACATTGTATTCATCAAAACTCTGCACATTATCTTTTTAAGAAAGAAAACTTAAGAAATTCTCTGAACTGTTTCTCTTACTAAAAAAAAAAGAAAAATGAGATTGTGTCTCAAATAGGAAGGAGAGAGGGTGTTACAAATATCATCAATTGAAATATAACCCAATCAGGGGATTCTTCTGCATTAAATTAGATTCAGTTCATATCAATTTTGATGAAATTGCAAATTTGATTTTTTTTAATAGCTCTTTATTGGAGTATAACTGCTTCACAATACTGTGTTAGTTTCTGTTGTACACCAAAGTGAATCAACTATATGCATACATATGTCCCCATATCCCCTCCCTCTTGAGCCTCCCTCCCGCCCTCCCTACCTCACCCCTCTAGGTCATCACAAAGCACGGAGCTGATCTCCCTGTTCTATGCTGCTGCTTCCCGCTAGCTAGCTATTTTACATTCGGTAGTGTATATATGTGGATGTTACTCTCACTTCACCCCAACTTCAGAGTGTGGTGAAAAGGGAACCCTCCTGCACTGTTGGTGGGAATGTAAATTGATACAACCACTATGGAAAACAGTATGGAGGTTCCTTAAAAAGACAAAAATAGAACTATCATATGACCCAGCAATCCCACTACTGGGCATATACCCTGAGAAAATCATAATTCAAAAAGAGACATGTACCACAATGTTTATTGCAGTACTATTTACAATAGCCAGGACACGGGACCAACCTAAATGTCCATCGACAGATGAATGGATAAAGAAGACGTGGCACATATATACAATGGAATATTACTCAGCCATATAAAGAAATGAAATTAAGTTATTTGTAGTGAGGTGGATGGACCTAGAGTCCGTCATACAGAGTGACGTAAGTCAGAAAGAGAACAACAAATACCATATGCTAACTATATATATATATGGAATGTAAATTTGATTTTGTCATAGCAAATGTGATTACGCATTAGATTTAATTTTGAGTAATTTATGATACCATAAATCAGAAGAAACTTCAATCCATTCCAAAGAAGGGGGAACACCACTGCTTATGGCCAAAAGTTAAAGTTTCACTGAGAAACTTAGTTCAATTGTTTGCTGATCAGGGAAGCATATCTGATTCATTAGGACACCTCAGCTGAGCATGTGAATGTTCCCCAGGTGGTCTACTTCAATCTGTACCTACTTCTCTTTCTCTCTCAGCCTATCTGAATTGATTAGGTCAGGTTGGTGAAGTGATGCCGTCCTTCCTTCCCTGTACCTAATTCTGACTGGCTAAAAATCAGCAAAGTTTCAGAAACTACAGCCCCCTTGGTTGAGTTAGGAATTTACATTCCCATGCTACACAAATAGGATTTTTGCTAGAATGCACAAATGTAACAGATTTATATTTATATAAATTATATATTTTTAAATTGTATGTAGAAGCAACAGGGGAGAAAAAAATTACGTCTTGGAGTCAGTCCCTTCTAGTTATGCAAAAGTTCCCAAACTAACTGCCTGAAGGAAAATCAAGAATATATTTTTGTCAAGAATGTTTCCCTCTAGTATTTTAATCCCAATAAATTCTGTATGTTTCAGAAAATGAATCCATTCTTTTCTAACATCTTTAATTTGCTGCTGTTCATGATTGTCTACATTTTAATTAGAATCAAAGTGTGAAATGGGACATCAGTTCCAAAAAGATGCACTTTGAGTTTTGTACCCAGTTAGAATCTAAAAAGGGTGTTTTGAATATCTGAGGTTTTTCTTCCTCTTAACAATCATGAATAAACTACTGTTCTTGCACAATGTGGATGATTAAACGATAAAACGTGGAAGTAAATTCAATGATGGAATAACAATGAAAACTCATGAGGGTTGTACTGATGCTATACGAGATATTTCATTGAAATGGTTGTTGCTTCTTAACAAATGATGTATCACTGCTTTTGAGGCTGGTGTGTGACTGACTGCTGAAAATTTAGCAGACCGTTAGAGTATCTTAAGAGGGTAAATCTGTTGAAACAAATCTTCAAAGTCAGCACTAGAATCTGAAAACCTTGCAAAATGAAGGCGTGTTCTGTCCTCTTAGCTAGGAATGCAATACCTCACTATTCTCCCACAACTCCAGGTGCCCCCATCTCCAGAGGGTCATACTCTTTACACGTTTCTAAATTCAGTTCTAATACCACCTTCTCCACAAACTCCCCCCATATCCACCTCGCTCCTTTAAAGTCAGTTCTCTTCTTTAAATGCCCCTATTATTACCTGTATCTTTCTTGAGGCAGATTTATTCCTCTTTATTACGTTCATTTGAATCCCTGTCTTATTTGCCCTACTTGATTTCAAGAGTTCTTACACATCAGGTCCATTATCTGATTCATCTTTGAATCCTTCACGGGCCTGAAGTAGTGCTGGACACCAGCCAGGAATAATCATAAAGGTAGCTTACATTTATTGAGAGTTTACTATGTGCCAATCAGTCTGAAAGGTGTAATTAAATCCTTCAAAAACCATGCAGGGTAGATACTATTATTATTTCTATAAGTGTGAGACCAGAGACTTCGAGAGAATCAATAATGAGTAAATATTCAAACACAGGACTCAAACCCAGACAGTGTGACTTCAGAGACAGTGTTCTAAAAAAAAAGAAAGACACTAAATCAGAAAAAATGAATTTACCAAGAAATTGAATCAATATAAAACAAAGAACAGAGATTAAAATTATGTGTTCCAACCTTCCACTGCAAGAGCAGTCAAATAATCTAATTCCCATCTTTTATGCTCTAACACTCTCTAAACCATTACAAAAACAGTAGTCCACAGTCTCCCTCCAAACACAGTTTTCTGGTCAGATTTATTCTAACCTGGCAGTGGCAGGACTTAAGTCCAGGAATATTGGAGTCCAAAGCCATGTGTTATCAACTGCTTTCCTAGGGCCCTCTAATCCCTTGAACATTTGTCCTTAGCTTCTGTTATGATCATTAGAGTTCATTTCCACCACGTTCCTCTGCTGCCCTCTTGCCAAGTCATAGACCCTCTCCCTTTACAGCCGGTCTCATGTATTCTTAGGCTTCTAATTTCTCCCCCGGCCTCCTGTTTCCAAGGTCAAACAAGCCACCTTTTTCATTCTTTCCTGAAGGTCAAATTTTTTGGCCTTGCAACATTCTTGCTCCCCGTCCCTGTACCCTCATCAAGTTATGCACACATGACATTAATATTAAGTGACTGCTTTGAATTATTCAATTGTTGATCTAATAATTGTGATGTGCATTTTTCTGAAAACAATTGCAAGATTGCACAGGCTGATTCGGTAACTCTGCTGTCATGAGCATGAATATAAAACACAAGGGAGCAGATGAGAGGACAGGAAAGTCACTGCCAGCTGGAACTTGAGAAAAGAACGATGTTCTGTAATCTCAGGAGCCACTGAGCACAATTAAACCTTGTCTGGTTTTGGCAATATATTAAGGCTACATGAAATACTGTGGCTTCCCTCCCCTACCCACTGTGCTTTTGGGGTATAGGGAACTGATCTAGCGCATAATGGTAAGCAGCATAGTAAAGTTGGTTGCATGGTACTTCAAGTTAGAATGTGGCTCAGAACAATTTTTGGCATTTTGTTTCTATCAAGACTCATAATGATATAGCAATCCTGGTTCTTTTCTATGTTCCAGTATTTCTATGTTTACCCTATGGAAATAACGCAATACGACTTTTCTTGTACACAGGACATACAGATTTTATGAGGTTATTATGCAGAGCTTTAGTATTGATCTCAGTTTTTTTTTTTTTTTTAATTAACCTCTGTCAAAATACATGGGAGTAGAGAAGAATTTCAGTATTTTCTTGCACACACCATAAAATACAATGCCATTTCCCCCCATACTCTTAAGGGTTTTCCCTTTAACTTGAATTTCTCTAATAGAAAAAGTATATAAAATCAAGAACTGAGTAACTGTACAAGTCTTAGTCATTGTCATAAGTACTATTTCTATTATACTTATCATTTTTATTGTTAGTCATCGTTGTCTTATCACATTTCGGAATTTGAAAATTTAATTTGCTTATTTGGTGATGAGTTTCCATAAGAAGTTCACCTAATTATATAATCAAGCCCATCTTGAATAGGTTCTTATTATTGATAATTTAATTATGTCCCTGCATTTCCTTCTTTCAGTTTTGAATCTAACCTGTTCTCTTAAGATCATGTATGTCTCAGCCCCAATGTTGCCCTACTTTGGAGCACTTCTTCTCCAACTTCAAACTTCAGTGTGCATACAGATCCCCTGGGGATCTCATTAGCAGCCCCGTTCTTGGTAGATCTGGGTGGGCCGGAGAGTCTGTATTTCTCACAAGCTCTCAGGTGTTGCTCAGGCTGCTGGTTCTGCGGACAACACTTTGAATAGAGAACAGCTTTATGTATAGTAAGTTCTCAATTAAACCAATGTAAGTAGTATCCTTGATTCTTTTCTCCTCCTAAATGTAAAACTAATCAGTCAGTTTTTCAACAAATATTATTGAAGCCCACTATGTGTCAGGTAAGTCAAATATTCTTCATTTTAAAAGAGCCATGTACTTTTCTCACTTCTGCTGCTACTACCACTCAAGTTCATGCAAGTATTCTCTCTCTCCTGAATTTCTGCAATAGCTGCTGAATGCATCTCTCTACATACATCCTTGCTTCCTTCTTCAATTCATTTTTAAAAATAGCAACAGAATGGATTTTTAAAAATGCATTTCTAATCATAGCATTCCAGTGTATCAAATACTTCAAAAGCTTCTCATTGACTTTTAAGATAAAATCCCAAATATTTAACATGAAAAAAATCATCAAGAGACTGCTTACATTAATACCTTCATCCCCCATAACTCTCCTTCTGGCTTTTGATGTTCCAGCCCGTTTGGATCTCTTTCAGTTATTAAATTTGCTAAGCTTCCTTCCACCCCAAGTCTTTGGCACACGCTGTTGCTTTGCCTGAAATGTTCTTCCTCTCCTTCTTTATCTAATACTATTCATCCTTCATAACTCAGATTAATATTACCTCATCAGAGAACCCTCAGGATATCATGTAACAAGTTCTTTTAGTGCCACTCATTTCTTTTTGGGGGGACTTTCACAGCCATAATTACATAATTAAATATGCAAATTAATCTGCTTCCTCTGATAACCAGTTGCATGAGGGCATGGATTTTGTCTGTCCCTTCTTGACTTTTATACATCTGGTCCCTAGCACACTGCCTGGTGTAGAGTAGATGTCAACAAATATTTAATAAATGAATGGTTAAAAAAATAGAAAGAGGTTGGAACACCCTGGTCCATCTATATCCCTCTGTTAAAAACAGAAGTAGCTTGTCAATTTTCAAATAACCAGTCTATAACAAAATATACATCATTAAAATATCATCCAGTCTCTCAGATGTATCCATAAGGTGTTTTATTATCTTCCAGTGCTCCCAAGTCTCTTCTATGGTATCCATTTTCCTCTAAATTTTATGCGATGACTAACAAAAAGCTTAAATTACTTGCATGTGAAAAAAAAAAACCAGCTGTTTATGTATTTGAGAAGTGTTTAATATACTACAATATACAACCTCCTACTGCTTCATAAATTGTTTCTGATAACACACAGTTTTTATATATAGTGAATTATTATATGTGCTTAAGAATCCTTTGTCGGGCTTCCCTGGTGGCGCAGTGGTTGAGAGTCCGCCTGCCGATGCAGGGGACACGGGTTCGAGCCCTGGTCTGGGAAGATCCCACATGCCGCGGAGCAACTGGGCCCGTGAGCCACTATTACTGAGCCTGCTCATCTGCAGCCGGTGCTCCGCAACAACAGAGGCCGCGATAGTGAGAGGCCTGCGCACCGCGATGAAGAGTGGCCCCCGCTTGCCACAACTAGAGAAAGCCCTCGCACAGAAACGAAGACCCAACACAGCTATAAATAAATACATACATACATACATACATTAAAAAAAGAATACTTTGTCAAAAAGGAAGATGAATCTCTGGGAGTTACATCCCAGAAAATCTTTGTAATTACGTTATTTGGGTATTCTACAAAGCTATGGCCTCATCTTTCTCTGGTTGACAAAATTCATTTGTGAAAATAAGTGTTGAATCTATTTCTTGAAATTCTGCCACCACCTTGGGGCATAGGGGAAGGAAATGGAGGGGTTCCTGCTAATTATCCTCGAGGCCTGTGTGCCCCGAGATATTCAGGACCACAAATATGCTGGTCTAGGAGATCTCTAGGCTCTTTTCAGAAAGCATTATTTTAGAAATACTTTTCAAGGTCTGGAAAGTCATCCTTAACTTTCTGAAATCAGTGGAGAAGAAAAACTGACTTTGGAAAATCCATCTATCCATCTTCTGCATAGAAAACAGGAAAATAATTCAAATTGGTAAACTGAAGTAACACAGTATATGGCTCCGTTCACATATCTTCTTTTTTTAAATAAATTTATTTATTTATTTATTTATTTTTGGCTGCGTTGGGTCTCCATTGCTGCGCACAGGCTTTCTCTCGTTGAGGTGAGCGGGGGCTACTCTTCGTTGCAGTGAGCAGGCTTCTCATTGCGGTGGCTTCTCTTGTTGTGGGGCACAGACTCTAGGCGCACGGGCTTCAGTAGTTGCAGCATGCAGGTTCAGTAGTTGTGCCTCATGGGCTTTAGAGCGCAGGCTCAGTAGTTGTGGCGCACAGGCTTAGTTGCTCCACGACATGTGGGATCTTCCCGGACCAGGGCTCGAACCCATGTCCCCTGCATTGGCAGGTGGATTCTTAACCACTGAACCACCAGGGAAGCCCTCACATATCTTCTGAAGGGCTCTATTATCGTCCAACCCAAGAAGATCGCAAGCAGTGACCTCAGCCCTCCCCAGGCTGACACATTCTGTATCTCCAAAGTGGTGATTCAGCTTTATTTTAAGCTCCACATGAAGCAGGGGAACAATATTATCCTCAGGTCCACGGTGGGCTCTAGGCCAGCAGCAGCTGTCAGCTCGGTGGTTTTCAGCAAGCTGCTCGATGCAGACTGACATAGAGCCCTTGGCCAGTGCAAATGAAAGCCTTGTACTTATGGGAAAATGCTTAAGTTGTCTACTCTCTTCTTGTGGCTATTGTTTTACAGTTCAAGTTCCACTTAATAGACATCAGGAAAAACCTGCTCTGTCAGCAGTGGCAGTGGAAACATCCATTCTCACTGGTACTTTGCACTAACACAGCTCGACTGAAGGTCACTGAACTCTTGGACCAACCGACAGGGTGGCAGTGGGTGTTCTGTAACTGAGGGGATCTGAGTACACATCACCACAGGGTTATCCTCAGCCACATTTTGGCCCTGGCTCTAACTTTTACTCATCTTCTCACATGTACATCTCTAATTTTATCCTGTTCCCAAAGGCTTAAGAACATGGCTACAGTAAGCATTCTTTTTACTGTCTTTTTTCTTTTTTTCTAACAAACCATGTTCCAATTGTTGCCTGTCATTTTCATTAATCCTTTGAGTTAATACCCTTAAGATGTTTAAGTTTTAATCTTCAAGCTGAATTTCCTAATTTATAAACAGGGTAGATGGTTAAGGTAACCAGTCTATGAGTGAGTCTAGAGGCTCAGTTAGTTCCTATAGAATATTCAAAGACGTTTGTTTTTGTGGCAATTTGGATATTCCCCTCTGATTTTCCCTTCCTTTCTAAGGTCAAATCCCATAGTTATATCCCCAAAGAATCCCAGGATATGACAACATACACCTTCATCTTGTCAGTTAGGTTTGTGGGGAAATGAAGGAGTTTTAAATGACCCACAGGAAATACACCACCTCTTCTCCGTATTCTCTCTCCTCTCCTTCACTGTGTGCATGTGTTTCTCACCTCCTCTTATCTTTCCATTTCACTACAAAACCTTTCATTCTTCTCTTTATTCACTTATTTAACAACATTATGCCGAGTTTGAGAAGCTAGACTAGTCATTAGGGATGTTGCAATGAACAAGACAGAATGTTTCCCTGCCCAATTTGCATTTCAGTGAGGAAAACCAACAGCCAACAAGTAAACCAATTCACCATCAGGAGAGTAATGGGCTGCTGTTATAGATACTAACAGAGACAGTTCCTTTCTACTTAAAGTAGAAACACTCTACCTAGTGTTCAGGAGAACCTTCTCTGAAGAGTTATATTTAAGCTGAGATCTGAAGAATGAGATCAACTCAAACGTGCAAAGAACCCGGGAAGAAACGTTGCAGGCAGAGGGAAAGGCAGGGAGCAGGAAAGAGCTTGTTATATTTTAGAGACTGGCAGAAATCCAGTGTAGCTGGAGGATGACACAGAGCGCCCGTGATTGAGCTTGGTGAGTGAGGCTGGGGCCAGGTCACCTGAGAGCCCTGTGGGTCATAGCAAACTCTAGAAGAACAGTGGTAGGCTCTTTGTGAGGATGAACTTGTGAGAGCTCTGGTGACTGACCAGTAAAACCAGGTTATAAGTCCAAGGAAATCATGTGCTTGTTAGATTATGTATAGACATGTTCAGCAGGGACCTGGGGTGAGTGTCGGGGGAGAAACTCAACAAAGTCCATTCTCAGGACTGCTACCCACAGAGAAGTATCCAGAAGAACCAGCCTTCTCATTTTCAAGAGTCCACTGTGTAATATAATGGCCACAGTGATGTATATTCCAGTACTTGGAATGTCTCCCCTATGTTATTTCCAGTCCCTACTTCCACCCACTGGGCCAACCACTTATCTCCCATCAGGACTTATTTACCAGGCATCTGAGTTGGGCACACCAATGCAAACTGCTCAGCGAGTTTGGCTGAGCTCAGTCTACTTGAAAACAGACTAAAACAACCTCTAAATGCCAACTCCTTTTAGCTTTCCATTCCCATGATTCCTTTCTATGTGAATGCCTATTGGGTTAGTTCTTTGTACAATATTCCACATCTGTTAGTATTTGGCTTTTTTTTTATTCTTAATATGCTTTCATCACCCTCCCTGGTTACATGTTAAAATGTGATCATTTGACTCCTAAATTCCCCTCTTCTATTTGGTTTTTGTCAGAGGATTACCATCGAGCTGTAAACTCCTAACATTTTGGTAATAGTTTTAGAAACTTAAAATACAAATGCACTCTCTGCATTATTTTCCAACATACCATTTTTTCAATTCTGCTTCAAATGAACAGTTTAGTTGACTTCCTTAGACTCTTTGAATAATAGGTTGAGCCAAAGGTGAAATGACATTATTTGCATTATTGTATTTCCGAACATGTGACTAACTCTGGTGGAGAACTAGGATAAGTTACATATAAAGACCCCAGATGGCAGAATACCACATGTTCTATGTCTTAGTATGAAACAGCTCAAGCAAGTAAACTATTCCCAGACGTTTATTGCATAGCTCAGGTCTGGAATAATTCTTGTGCTTCTGGCAAGGGACAAAGGTGGAAAATGGACATTTAGGTAGAGTTAACATTAAAGGAATTATTGCATTCTTTTCTGAACATAATCACCTGTAACTGGAAAAGTAATAGTTCCACAGGTCATGTTCTTTTTTATTTTGGTTTTTTTTTTGCTGTACGCGGGCCTCTCACTGTTGTGGCCTCTCCCGTTGCGGAGCACAGGCTCCGGATGCACAGGCTCAGCGGCCATGGCTCACGGGCCCACCCGCTCCGCGGCACGTGGGATCTTGCCAGACCGGGGCATGAACCCGTGTCCCCTGCATCGGCAGGCGGACTCTCAACCACTGCGCCACCAGGGAAGCCCAGGTCATGTTCTTTATTGATCTGTTAAGATATTTGCACTTGTTTAACCTGAGTGTAGGTGTAGAATGTTGCCAATATATATTCTTGAGAACTTAAGAAAACCAAGTGGTTATTGCTAATAGAGCAGTATGTCTAGAGTATATAGAAGATAGTATTTCCAAAAATATAAATAGCATGCTTTTGTTAAAATATCTAAAAATATGTCCTACCTCTATTACTTATACAGTTTTCAAAAAAATTGACATACATTTTGTGCACTCAGTGCAAATTGTGGTACAATTTTGTTTGATCACTTTATACATATACTTCTGAACGTGTATGGCAAAGCTCTTTTGCATGGCATTTCTTACCACCAAAGTCACTATTTTTGAGCTGGCATCTCAATATCTCACTTCTCAACAAAGAATATATTGTTATGTCTTCTTTAACAAATATGTCATTTCTCTTATTGAAATTACCTAGGTTATTTAAATATATTTTTAAGGCCAGGAATGAAGATGATTCAGTATGAGAGCCTTTGATTAATAAAGCTATTAGTACTTTTTTTTTTTAATTCAGAAATTAGTAAATGGACCAAGTCAGCTTCCAGGAAATACCTGATTTCAGCTAATACCACCAACAAAGTACATTCAGTTTCCTTTAGCATAAAAACACAGTTACCTAGAAGAGGCAGCTACTCAGACCTCCACAGAGGAACTCACAAATGAATGACTCCAGGCATAAATCAGCTCTCTTGGCTTTGATAAGACAATGTACTATGATGGGAAAGAAAGATTTATCCTGTATTTCCTGTATAAATTTTATCTTAAGGTATCCAAATAGCTTATGAAGGAAAGTTTTTATTTATAGAATAATACAAGCTAATCAACTCAAGAAATGGAATTTAGAAAATCACCTAAAATGTTCTTGAAAAAAAAAAAGTGTAATTCAGGCCAAAGTGTCAAGATTTACATCCCGTTAACAACTTAAAAACTATCCTGTATGACAGAATTTCAAACATTATTACAAAGTCTCCTTTTTTTTTCAGAATAGAAATTCAGACCCAGAGAAGTAAAGGGACTTGGCCCGGGTCATGCAGGAAATCCAGTGACTTTATTCGTACTGGAATCACAAGCTAAGTCTGTCCTTTTAAGATAACAAACGTGTTATTTTGGTGCTCTTTCTACGACACTAGAAGGAGAATGTCCCTTAGGATTCTACTGGGTGACAAGGGCAATGCATGATAAAATGGCTGTTGTCTTTATTTTAATTTTGCTGTGAGAAGGAGCCCAAAACTGAAACAAAGTGAGTAAAGACCCTGAGGCCTCTCTCCTCAGACTCTGTTTAGAGTGAGGGTTACAGAAGTCCGTGTTTGCAGTATGTGCCGTGGCCACAATCACGATTGCCCAGACAGTTTAAGCAGAAACTTTGGCTCTTCATAAGTAGTGGGTCTGCGGAAAAAGAGAGCCTTCCCAGGCTTTTCCATAACTTTCCATGGCTTACTGCTGGGGGAGGAGGAAAGGTATGAGGAAAACAAACAGAAGCAGACCTTCTCTGTGCGCTGGCTCCTGGCCTGCCGAATCAGCTGACTGGATGCAGAGGCAGTTTCCTTAGTGTCTGCGGCCTTACGCTGGCTTCCGCACAGGGGAGCTGGGCAATATTCATTGCTGAATGGGGCCTTGGGAGATCATTCTTAGAAGGAACAGCCTCTGTGGACCCTTGTGTGTTGACTGAAAGTCTCTTGTAGCCAGGGTTTCACAAACTAGATGTGACTGCCTCCTTCTAATGCAAAAATGACTGGAAACAGAAAAATTCTTAAAGTAAGTCCAGTCTTATAGATGTGGTTTTTTCTCACTCAAGGTGATTTACCTCTCTGGAGCACTGAGTTAGGGAAGTGTGGAAACAGGGATACACTTGAAGATATTGCAAGCTACTTTCTAGGATTTTGTGAACCATTAAAATTTAAAAATATCTATTTAGTCATTACTCATTTATAAGGGATTTTGGGGGTTTTTTTTGAGCTTCCTTTACTTGCAGAATCATGGTCAGGTACTAGAAGAGATGCAAAGATGAAAAAAGCATGACCTTTGATATTAAGGTGCTCACACTATTTACCATCTTTCAAAGAAAATCTTCCAAAAACAATAAGACTAAATAAACCACATGGTATCAATATTAGTCTAATCTAAACAGTCCATCTAAGTGTTATAAAGTAGTCATTCAAATACTATCTCTTGTCACTCTTTCTCTCCGTAAGTTAGTATCTGAGCATATGGAGAAAGGGGTGCCAAGCACATAGCCTTAAGTTAATGGGAAGGGCCGGGCCCTCGGGCTCCATGCTGTCTGTCACATGGGCTCTAGGACAATGTCCCTCATCCAGCTGGTCTGCTGGTCCTCTTGTCATTTGCAGCTGAAGTGTGCAGCTGGCCAGATTCACCAGCTGGTCTTTGCCAGCCTGGTCAGGGCTGAGCAGGCCTCCCTGGCAATAGAGCCTGACGTTGGCTGCTGCTTGTGTATAGACCTTGCAGGGTCTAACTCAGTCGGCCTTGAGCCTTGCAGGCTGCTCAGTAACCCATGTGATGTAACCAGTGTGATAAGCTCCCCAGCTAGAGTCTCAGTTGCTTCAAAACAGCGGGTGACCCCACAGAGTGAACCTTTGAGGTCTTCCCTTGCCTGACCACCTCACATTGCCAAGTTGCTGTGGCTGCCTCCCAGTGTGGTGATGTTTCAGAGGTGACCTCTTTCTACAGCCCACAGTGTGGAGTGGGCAGAGCCCTTCTCTGCCTTCAGTGTTTCCCTCACCTCTCGGGAATGTTCTCTCCTCTTTGCCACAGAGAGGGCATCAGAAGATACCTATCTGTCATCCTCTCACTGTTCTCTTCTCCTTCCCACAATGTTCCTAGGCCTGAAGAGTGTGGCCATGGCTTCACACTCACTTGACCCAGATGGAGAACACCCTCCACAGCACAGTGAGTCCCCTGAGTGTATTTTCATAACCTAAAAGGACAGCAACGGCTCAGTGGGACCTGAAAATTCTAGTCTCATAACCATAGTCTGTCTATTTTGATTTCAGAGGCCAAGTATTAACTTGCTTTTTCTTCACAATATACAAATGTCCCCTGAGGCTAACAGATGCTTTGGGGAAACAGGGGGTGAAGAATCTTATATTCAGAAAGGTGAAAGGAAGAGCATATTGATAATACTTAAGGCTGATCATTTGGGCTTGTCTTACTGCCAGAGAGCCAAAGGACTTGTGAGTTTACCCTCGTGTGAGGAGCTCTATGCAAATGAGTGAGGAAAACCCAGTTTATTTGTCCGTGTAACCTCCTTGAAACAGTGAGACCAGTAACTTTCAACAGCTTCTTGCAATGATGAGAAACAGTGCCAGAAGCTTCTATAGTGACAGAAAGCACTCAGGAGCAGTCAGTAGAGCCCTCAGTATAAGAAATTAATGGCCTCCAGACAGATATCACAGGCAGGCACAGCCTTCCTCTGGCGCCCATCAGCCTTTGGCAACCCCAGCAGGCATGAAGGTGCGCACACAGGAGAGCTGCTGCTTCAGGCTTCACTGGCCAGGAGAAGAAAACGAAGAAGAAGATGGAAGAGGCTGAGAGTCCTCATCCATGGAGCACGTGTAAGACAGTCTGCACGGGATTGATGACACTGTTCTGGAAGAATTAAGAGGGCCCTACGTTCCTTAAACACCAATGGCAGGTTGGAGAACTTGGGGGAAGACAATTTGGAACATTTTACCTTTTTCTCTCTCCTTTCCTTATGTTGGGACCTGGGAAAAGTGATAGAAACATGTTGCATCACAATGGAAATGACTATATCCATGCAATTACTATTTAAATAGTATTGCTGATTTAGTCTCATTCTTTAAGAATTTAAATGTGGCAGTTCTATTTTTTTTTTTAATTTGTAAGCAGCAAGTCGTTCACAGGTCAATTGGCTCTAAAGCCCGTCGGGTTCCTGGATAACAGACAGACACGGACACTGCTTCCCAGAGTTATTATCCGACTGATGGTAACATAGAATCTTGCTGTTCCCTCAGCCTAGAAACCCCTTTCCTCCTACTCTTTACACATTTAACTTCTACTGATTCTGCTCCCCGACTTCGCAGCTCAAACCCTCAAACTTAAATCAGATCCCCATTATACTCTCTCATTGTAACCTCTTCTTTCCTTACTCAGCACTTATCTTGATTTGTAATTATATACTGATTTTTAAATGTCTGAAACAAGAGTTCATTCTTCAGAGAGCCAAGGAGGAGAGGGATAAAGAGACCCTTGTCACAGATGGCAAGTGGTGGCAGGAACCTGAGAAGAACACAAAGGAAGTGATCTGACCATTTCAGAACAGCTGCACTTTGGGGTTTACACCACATGGGCCCCAGATCCTCTAGCACTTTGCTCCCCTACTTGCCGAGAGCCCAGGTTTATGATCATTACTTTCCCACCCATCTCCCAGCTTATTCTTCATCAATTTCTTTTGCTCTCTCTGTAGCATCCTCTGCCTGAGCCTCGCCCTCAGAGAATTCGAGTGGAGGGATATTTCCAGCTGGCTGAGAAGGGACAGATTATGCAGGGGCCATGGGAAGGATGTTATAAACCACTTAAAAGCTAAAGTATTGAAAATGAGCTTCTGGAGTTCCATGTCAGACCACTAGACATATACTTTTCTCTAAATACATGGTAGTGGGAATCTAAAGTAGTAGTAAAAAATAAGAGTCAGTGAGCTTAGAAACGTGCCCAGGGGGCTGCCCTGGTGGCGCAGTGGTTGAGAGTCCACCTGCCGATGCAGGGGACACGGGTTCATGCCCCGTTCCGGGAGGATCCCACATGCCGCAGAGCGGCTGGGCCTGTGAGCCATGGCCGCTGAGCCTGCGCGTCCGGAGCCCATGCTCCACAACGGGAGAGGCCCGCGTACAGCAAAGAGAAAAAAAAAAAAAAGTGCCCAGGGTCTGTCGCAGATTGGGAACTGAACCCTGGCCAACTTGAATCCAAGGTGCATGAGCTTCCTGTTATATCCAGCTGCCTGGTGCTCCCAGCTCAGCCTCAAGATTGACCTAAATGCAACGGTATTTCCAATATTGCACGCTGGAACCATACTGAGCTCCTTGCTTGATTTTTTTTTTTTATGACCAAGCCCCTATTTCAGTGATTTTCAGCATTCCACCTTTTTTATTTGTCCCAACACACGTGTGCAATAAGAAATTTTCCTATCGGTGACAGTGGCTTCTTATGATAGAGTGGAGGGTGGAGGGAGTAGAACAACTGTGTAATTTGAAGACGGCTTGCCCTTGCTCCATGCAGGCTCTGACATGGATTGCCTAGGGAGACGTGCCCCCTTCTATTTCTGACAATCCTTTTAAGGTCCTTCGATTGCAGAAGCAGAGTCACCTGTGCTTTACTCCTTGCTTTGTGAGTCTCTGCATTACCCCGTTCTCTCTAGAACCAAGGCCCTTTCAGTGTCAGAGATTTATTCCTGAACACATCGCCCCTGGTGTGCACTGTAGCTGTACTCCAGATTCTGACGGCTCTTCTTCCTCAGCTTCTGTGTTCTGCTCGTCTCTGGCCCCTGCCACTCCTGTGCTCTGCTTGGCCTCTTCTCTCCTAACCCCCGCACGCCCCACCACCACGCTCTCCTCACTAACTGGAATGTCTGCCAGCTGTTTACCATGAATCTTTGGCACATCTGTGTAGATCTCCTTCTCTTTATTTATACTCAAATAAGCCCCCAGAGGACATCCTTGTGGTCTCTCTGGTCGCCAGGTCTCCGTCATTCTAACCCCATGACCATTCGTCTGGACCTTCCCACCACAGATATTCACACAATTACCCCTTGTTCTTTATTGTTAACTTGAACCTTCTTTTAATAGCTTCAGCATGGATGAATGAGCTTTCAAAAAGAGAAACGTGTCTTTCTTACATGCATTTTTATATGAATTCTTGTTTTATAGTCCCTGAATGGGTTGATTTGTTCAGGAAAACACAATAGAGCACAGATGTTTGGGCCAAGTGTGCTTGCTAAAGGTATTCTCTATAGGATGCTTTTAGGAGTATTCAAAACAAAAGGTGGACATGTTTTCCCTTTGAAGGGTTTTATTTCTTCTCAGTCTTATTAAAAGTTGGATTTATAAACTAAATCGGTGGACTATTTATTTTAAAATATCACTAGCAAAATGTATGACAAATGTATATTAAAGCTTATGAAACCACTTTCATAAAAACATTAAACCCTTTAAAGGTTGGTATCACCAAACATTCTTCACTAGGTTGGACCTGTTGGTTCATATTCTTGCTCAGAAGAATTTTTTTTTTTCTCTGAGCCACTGAGAATGGCTCTAGCAAGGATGTGTTGGCAGAGCCTGGCATGTTGTGGAGCTACTGGGTGAGGCCTTTGACAAATACCTATTCTGTGCAATTCACTTGAAGGAAAAATGTCTTTACTGCGAGTTTGCTTTTGAAGAATTTGTTTTCCTGGTAACTGCGGTCATAGCAATTACCTAAAACAAAATCGGTAGGTGACCTCCTTCTCTTTACTCAAAGTGTAACAGTATACTTCTAGGGACTTTATTTACTCATCTATTTTTTATCATCTTAATTGGAGTATAATTGCTTTACAATGGTGCGTTAGTTTCTGCTGTATAACAAAGTGAATCAGCTATATGTATACATATATCCCCATATCTCCTACCTCTTGCACCTCCCTCCCACCCTCCCTATCCCACCCCTCTAGGTAGTCACAAAGCACCAAGCTGATCTCCCTGTGCTATGTGGCTGCTTCTCACTAGCTATCTATTTTACATTAGGTAGTGTATATATGTCCATGCCACTCTCACTCACTTTGTCCCAGTTTACCCTTCCCCCTCCCCGTGTCCTCAACTCCATTCTCTACGCCTGCATCTTTATTCCTGTCCTGCCCCTAGGTTCTTCAGAACCTTTTTTTTAATTTCACATATATGTGTTAGCATATGGTATTTTTTTCTTTCTGACTTACTTCACTCTGTATGACAGACTCTAGGTCCATCCACCTCACTACAAATAACTCAATTTCGTTCCTTTCTATGGCTGAGTAATATTTCATTGTATATATGTGTCACATCTTCTTTATCCATTCATCTGTTGATGGACACTTAGGTTGCTTCCATGTCCTGTCTATTGTAAATTGTGCTGCAATGAACATTGTGGTACATGACTTTTTTTTTTTTTTTTTTTTTTTTGCGGTATGTGGGCCTCTCACTGTTGTGGCCTCTCCCGTTGCGGAGCACAGGCTCTGGACGCGCAGACTCAGCGGCCATGGCTCACAGGCCTAGGCACTCCACGGCATGTGGGATCTTCCCGGACCAGGGCACGAACCCGTGTCCCCTGCATTGGCAGGTGGACTCCCAACCACTGCGCCACCAGGGAAGCCGCATGACTCTTTTTGAATTATGGTTTTCTTAGGGTATATGCCCAGTAGTGGGATTGCTGGGTCATATGGTAGTTCTATTTTTAGTTTTTAAAGGAACCTCCATACTGTTCTCCATAGTGGCTGTATCAATTTACATTCCCACCAACAGTGCAAGAGGGTACCCTTTTCTCCCACCCTCTCCAGCATTTATTGTTTGTAGATTTTTTATGATGGCCATTCTGACTAGTGTGAGGTGATACCTAATTGTAGTTTTGATTTGCATTTCTCTAATGATTAGTGATGTTGAGCATCCTTTCATGTGTTTGTTGGCAATCTGTATATCTTCTTTGGAGAAATGTCTATTTAGTTTTTCTGCCCATTTTTGGATTGGGTTGTTTGTTTTCTTGATATTGAGCTGCAGAAGCTGCTTGTATATTTTGGAAATTATTCCTTTGTCTGTTGCTTCATTTGCAAATATTTTCTCTCATTCTAAGGGCTGTGTTTTCGTCTTGTTTATGGTTTTCCCTGCTGTGCAAAAGCTTTTAAGTTTCATTAGGTCCCATTTGCTTATTTTTGTTTTTATTTCCATTTCTCTAGGAGGTGGCTCAAATAGGATCTTGCTGTGATTTACGTAATAGAGTGTTCTGCCTATGTTTTCCTCTAAGAGTTTTATAGTTTCTGGCCTTACATTTAGGTCTTTAATCCATTTTGAGCTTATTTTTGTGTATGGTGTTAGGGAGTGATCTAATCTCATGCTTTGACATGTACCTGTCCAGTTTTCCCAGCACCACTTATTGAAGAGGCTGCCCTTTCTCCACTGTACATTCCTGCCTCCTTTATCAAAGATAAGGTGACCATATGTGTGTGGGTTTATCTCTGGGCTTTCTATCCTGTTCCACTGATTTATCTTTCTGTTTTCGTGCCAGTACCATACTGTTTTGATTACTGTAGCTTTGTAGTATAGTCTGAAGTCAGGGAGCCTGATTTCTCCAGCTCCGTTTTTTGTTCTCAAGATTGCTTTGGCTATTCGGGGTCTTTTGTGTTTCCATACAAATTGTGAAATTTTTTGTTCTAGTTCTGTGAAAAATGCCAGTGGTAGTTTGATAGGGATTGCATTGAATCTGTACATTGCTTTGGGTAGTAGAGTTATTTTCACAATGTTGATTCTTCCAATCCAAGAACATGGTATATCTCTCCATCTATTTGTATCATCTTTAATTTCTTTCATCAGTGTCTTATAATTTTCTGCATACAGGTCTTTTGTCTCCTTAGGTAGGTTAATTCCTAGATATTTTATTCTCTTTGTTGCAATGGTAAATGGGAGTGTTTTCTTGATTTCACTTTCAGATTTTTCATCATTAGTATATAGGAATGCCAGAGATTTCTGTGCATTAATTTTGTATCCTGCTACTTTACCAAATTCATTGATTAGCTCTAGTAGTTTTCTGGTAGCATCTTTAGGATTCTCTAAGTATAGTATCATGTCATCTGCAAACAGTGACAGCTTTACTTCTTCTTTTCCGATTTGGATTCCTTTTATTTCCTATTCTTCTCTGATTGCTGTGGCTAAAACTTCCAAAACTATGTTGAATAGGAGTGGTGAGAGTGGGCAAACTTGTCTTGTTCCTGATCTTAGTGGAAATGCTTTCAGTTTTTCACAATTGAGGACGATGTTGGCTGTGGGTTTGTCATATATGGCCTTTATTATGTTGAGGAAAGTTCCCTCTATGCCTACTTTCTGGAGTGTTTTTATCATAAATGGGTGTTGAATTTTGTCGAAGGCTTTCTCTGCATCTATTGAGATGATCATATGGTTTTTCTCCTTCAATTTGTTAATATGGTGTATCACGTTGATTGATTTGCGTATATTGAAGAATCCTTACATTCCTGGAATAAACCCCACTTGATCATGGTGTATGATCCTTTTAATGTATTGTTGGATTCTGTTTGCTAGTAGTTTGTTGAGGATTTTTGCATCTATGTTCATCAGTGATATTGGCCTGTAGTTTTCTTTCTTTGTGACATCCTTGTCTGGTTTTGGTATCAAGGTGATGGTGGCCTCGTAGAATGAGTTTGGGAGTGTTCCTCCCCCTGCTATATTTTGGAAGAGTTTGAGAAGGATAGGTGTTAGCTCTTCTCTAAATGTTTGATAGAATTCGCCTGTGAAGCCATCTGGTCCTGGGCTTTTGTTTGTTGGAAGATTTTGAATCACAGTTTCAATTTCAGTGCTTGTGATTGGTCTGTTCATATTTTCTATTTCTTCCTGATTCAGTCTTGGCAAGTTGTGCATTTCTAAGAATTTTTCCATTTCTTCCAGGTTGTCCATTTTATTGGCATAGAGTTGCTTGTAGTAATCTCTCATGATCTTTTGTATTTCTGCAGTGTCAGTTGTTACTTCTCCTTTTTCATTTCTAATTCTATTGATTTGAGTCTTCTCCCTTTTTTTCTTGATGAGTCTGGCTAATGGTTTATCAATTTTGTTTATTTTCTCAAAGAACAAGCTTTTAGTTTTATTGATCTTTGCTATCGTTTCCTTCATTTCTTTTTCATTTATTTCTGATCTGATCTTTATGATTTCTTTCCTTCTGCTAACTTTGGGGTTTTTTTGTTCTTCTTTCTCTAATTGCTTGAGGTGTAAGGTTAGGTTGTTTATTTGAGATTTTTCTTGCTTCTTGATGTAGGATTGTATTGCTATAAACTTCCCTCTTAGAACTGCTTTTGCTGCATCCCATAGGTTTTGGGTCATTGTGTTTTCACTGTCATTTGTTTCTAGGTATTTTTTGATTTCCTTGTGATCTCTTAGTTATTTAGTAGTGTATTGTTTAGCTTCTATGTGTTTGTATATTTTACATTTTTTTCCCTGTAATTGATATCTAGTCTCATAGCATTATGGTCAGAAAAGATACTTGATATGATTTCAATTTTCTTAAATTTACCATGGCTTGATTTGTGACCCAAGATATGCTCTATCCTGGAGAATATTCCATGAGCACTTGAGAAGAAAGTGTATTCTGTTGTTTTTGGATGGAATGTCCTATAAATGTCAATTAAGTCCGTCTTGTTTAATGTATCATTTAAAGCTTGTGTTTCCTTATTTATTTTTGTTTAGGATGATCTGTCCATTGGTGAAAGTGCGGTGTTAAATTCCCCTACTATGATTGCGTTACTGTTGATTTCCCCTTTTACGGCTATTGGCATTTGCCCTATGTATTGAGGTGCTCCTTTGTTGGGTGCATAAATATTTACAATTGTTCTATCTTCTTCTTGGATTGATCCCTTTGATCATTATGTAGTGTCCTTCTTTGTCTCTTGTAATAGTCTTTATTTTAAAGTCTATTTTGTCTGATATGAGAATTGCTACTCCAGCTTTCTTTTGATTTCCATTTGCATGGAATATCTTTTTCCATCCCCTCACTTTCAGTCTGTATGAGTCCCTAGGTCTGAAGTGGGTCTGTTGTAGACAGCATATATATGGGTCTTGTTTTTGTATCCATTCAGCCAGTCTGTGTCTTTTAGTTGGAGCATTCAATCCATTTACATTTAAGGTAATTATTGATATGTATGTTCCTATTACCATTTTCTTAATTATTTTTGGTTTGTTTTTGTAGGTCTTTTCCTTCTCTTGTGTTTCTTGCCTAGAGAAGTTCCTTTAGCATTTGTTGTAAAGCTGGTTTGGTGGTGCTGAATTCTCTTAGCTTTTGCTTGTCTGAATAGGTTTTAATTTCTCTGCTGCATCTGAATGAGATCTTTGCTGGGTAGAGTAATTTTGGTTGTAGGTTTTTCCCTTTCATCATAAATATGTCCTGCCACTCCATTCTGGCTTGCAGAGTTTCTGCTGAAAGGTCAGCTGTTAACCTTATGGGGATTCCATTGTATTTTATTTGTTGTTTTTCCTTTGTTGCTTTTAATATTTTTTCTTTGTATTTAATTTTTGACAGTTTGATTCATATGTGTCTTGGTGTGTTTCTCCTTGGTTTTATCCTGTATGGGACTCTCTGTACTTCCTGGACTTAATTGACTATTTCTTTCCCATATTAGGGAAGTTTTCAACTATTATCTCTTCAAATATTTTCTGAGTCCTTTTTCTTTATCTTCTTCTTCTGGGGCCCCTATAATTTGAATGTTGGTGTATTTCATATTGTTCTAGAGGTCTCTGAGACTCCTCAATTCTTCTCATTCTTTTTTCTTTATTCTGCTCTGTAGTAGTTATTTCCACTATTTTGTCTTCCAGGTCACTTATCTGTTCTTCGGCCATTGATTCCTCCTCGAGAACTTTTAATTTCATTTATTGTGTTGTTCATCATTGTTTGTTTGCTCTTTAGTTCTAGGTCCTTGTTAAAACTTTCTTGTATTTTATCCATTCTATGTCCAAGATTTTGGATCATCTTTACTATCATTACTCTGAATTATTTTTCAGCAGACTGCCTCTTCATTTGTTTGGTCTGGTGGGTTTTTACTTTGCTCCTTCATCTGCTGCATATTTCTCTGTTTTCTCATTTTGCTTATCTTACTGTGTTTGGGGTCTCCTTTTCGCAGGCTGCAGGTTCGTAGTTCCTGTTGCTTTTGGTGTCTGCCCCCAGTGCATAAGGTTGGTTCAGTGGGTTGTGTAAGCTTTGTGGTGGAGGGGACTGGTGCCTGTGTTCTGGTGGATGAGGCTGGAATGTTTTCTTTTTGGCATGCAGCACCACATCCGGTGGCGTGTTTTAGGGTGTCTGTGAACTTATTATGACTTTAGGCAGCCTCTCTGCTAATGGCTGCGGTTGTGTTCCTGTCTTGCTAGTTGTTTGGCATGGGGTGTCCAGCACTGGAGCTTGCTGGTCGTTGAATGGAGCTGGGTCTTAGCGTTGAGGCGGAGATCTCTCGCTGATTGATATTACATTGGGCCGGGAGGTCTCTGTTGGTCCAGTGTCCTGAACTCAGCTCTCCCACTTCAGAGGCTCAGGCTTGACAACCGGCTGGAGCACCAAGACCCTGTCAGCCACACAACCAGGTACGTGGTGGGGTTTCTTGCCTTTTGGGAAGTCTGAGGTCTTCTGAGGTCTTCTGCCAGCATTCAATAGGTGTTCTGTAGGAGTTGTTCCACATGTAGATGTATGTTTGATGTATTTGTGGGGAGGAAGGTGATCTCCACGTCTCACTCCTCTGCCATCTTGAAGGTTGATCCTCTAGGGACTTTAACATTAGTTATTATGGTTTTTATCTTTTAGTCTTCAATCTTTTTGCTTATGAAGGGAAGACCCATTGAGGAACTGATAATAACAGGTAGAGCATTTTCAATTAGTAATAACAATTACTCCTGTTTTCATATGAAGAGGTTTTAAATATCTGAAGATTTGGACTATCATTTCCCCAATAAAACTTGACATATATCTGTATTATAGATATATATATCTATACAGATATACAGATATGGCTTTAAATTTCAGTAAACTGATAAGGTCAAATACATTCACAGCACAGTTGACTGTGCTATTTCAGAGAAGTTCAGGATAATTTCACATCTTAAAAGGGAGCCTTCTTTGCATTCTTGAGAAAATGCCAGTTGGGAATTTTCTTATTTAAGACACCCCTTGCCCCTGCCAATAAAATATAGGTTATATGATTCTAAAGTTTTCAGTTAGAAAGTTTTGCTTTCATGGCAGAGGAAAACTGCAAGTTATTATAGCCCATGATGTGTATTTAGGGAAAATGGTGGTAAAACACGTAATTTCAACATATTTCTGGACTAAATTAATATGATTATATAGTATTTCATACCACAAAAGTAAAACTATTCTCTCATAGAAGTTGATTCTTCTCCCAAATGAACTGGACTGTTAGTTATTTTGATCAATATTTTCTATCAGTACCACAACCAGCCAGATAGTTTAAGGAAAGAATAAAATCATGTTTGTCACTAGTCTTACCTCAAATTAATGATAAAAAGCAGGTAAGTTGCAGAATATGTACTTGTTAGTTGGAATTTGGGGTGGAGGGGGCAGTGGTAATCATTAATGGTTATCTGTCTACACAGCTTACCAAGAGCATACAGTCATTAGAACACCTAGGTTCAGCTGTATAAACAGATGACCACTAGGGACTAACTAAATCTGGCTGCCCCCTTGAAGGAAAGAGATGGAGACATGTACAAGAGGCATCTGACTTGCGGAATGCTGTTTGAGAAAGACTTAACAACTAAGATTCTTTTTTTTCTTTCTTTTTTTTTTTTTTTTGCGGTACGCAGGCCTCTCACTGTTGTGGCCTCTCCCACTGTGGAGCACAGGCTCCGGACGCACAGGCTCAGTGGCCATGGCTCACGGGCCCAGCCGCTCCGCGGCATGTGGGATCTTCCCAGACCGGGGCACGAACCTGTGTCCCCTGCATCGGCAGGCGGACTCTCAACCGCTGCGCCACCAGGGAAGACCCTCAGATTCTTAATTGATAGTGAAGTACGTGTTTTAGAAGGCCTATGGAGCTACCCTCTTACCAAGGAATATTCAGGAGATTAGTTACCATAAACTTACTCAAGATGAACTGAGGTGTTCTCATTCAAACAGGTAAATGAGGGAGAGAATTAGAATTGAGAAATGTGTTTCTGCTTACATTACCTGGATAGCATCTCCCAGCTAATGCAACAACTAAGTTGAAAGATGTGCCTCCCAGATGAAGGAAAACTGAAGTCTATAATATAAAATATCACAACTCCCAAAGTGTCTGGGTTTAAAAAAATGCAGAGAGAGTTGATCTATTGCCCAGTCTGCTGGAATTGGAATCTTGAGCATAGCTCCTTGAGAGGGAGTTTCCCAGAAATATGACTACATATAAATTGTTTAGATAATAAAAAATGTATTTAGCCAAAATAAAACAGTGAAAACAATGTTAAGCAAAAGCACTTGCAGCAAATATTGATAGCTATTATCTACATTATTTTATATAAAGAGCTCATAAAAATACTAAGAAAAGCCCCAAGAATCTCAATGTATAAATAAATAATTTATACTAAGAGAATTGAAACATTTTCAATATCAGTAATAACAGAATATAAAAGAAAATGATAATGTAATGCTATTTTTAGTGAAAAACTGAAGGGAATATTCTAGTCTCCATTAACTTCAGCACAGAAAAATAATTAATAAAAAATAATTTTCTAGGAATCAATTCATCAATTCTTATCAAGAAAATTTAAATATTCATTTCCTTTGGCCTAGTAGTTTTACTTCTAGCAATCTACCTTTAAAAAGAAATAATAATAAAGGCAGAAAAAATTATGCACAACCATGTTAATTAGAACCTGACAGAACTGTGATTGCCCTGGCTCCATCCCTAACTAGTTCTATGGCTTTGATGGCTATTCTCTCTGAGTGAATTTTAGTTTCATTATCTGTAAAACATGATAAGATGGCGGTAAGAACCTCCATCTCATATAAGTATGAATGTTGAGATGGTATACATAAAATGCTTAGCAATGTATGCTCAATAAATGACAGAAATATAATATTACTAATATATATCTAGAATATTAAAATATTAAATAATGTATAAAATTATTATCTTAGAATATTAAATATATAAAACTGCACAGAGTAGTCAACTCTCTCGGAGTAGAAACTGCCAAAAAAGTGAGCTATGCTAATGTGGATTAGGGCCCCAATTCCTAGCCTGACACACCTGGAGGAGAGCCTCCATCCCATGAGAGGAGACTGGGTGGAGGAAGCCCCCCTGCCAACTTCTTAGCTTCACTCACCTAGAATACAGCCTCTGCAACAAGAAAGCTGAAAGTGATGAGAAGAGCTAGTGTCCTGCCCAACTTGGGGAGAATACCACAGCCTTCAACTGAGAACTGCGGGGTGGGGATAGGGGGAGCAGGAATTTTCAATATTTAAATAGAAAGGAAAGAAGGAAGAAAACAGGAAGGAAGGAAGGAAGGATGGATAGAAAGAATGACAAATGAATGAAATTAAGTCTATAAAAATGTCCTGGGGCTTCCCTGGTGGCCCTTCTCAACAGTGGTTGAGAGTCCGCCTGCCGATGCAGGGAACACGGGTTCATGCCCCGGTCCGGGAAGATCCCACATGCCATGGAGCGGCTGGGCCCGTGAGCCATGGCCGCTGAGCCTGCGCGTCCGGAGCCTGTGCTCTGCAACAGGAGAGGCCACAACAGTGAGAGGCCCGCGTACCACCAAAAAAAAAAAAAAAAAAAAAAAAAATGTCCTGGAGGAAAACAGAGCAAAATGTTAGCAATAGTTGCTTGTGGTAGGATGAAGAACATGCCTTCCCCTTGTATAGTTGAAAATGTGTTGAATAGGTGATCCACCTCCAGACTGATGGTGTGAGAAGCTCTGTAGACCTGCTCCCCAGCAAAACAACCGTAACTAATGAAAATTATAAAGAACAACCATTTAAAATCTCTGCAAGTTTTCCTAGGGACATACAGCTAATAATAATTTTTTTAAAAAACACAAACATTTATTCAAGAACATCTCTTAAGTCTCAGTAAGAAGAGTGGCAAACTGTGGTGCTTGAGCGTGACCTACTCTCTGCCTACTCTGCCCCCAGCTCAGCATGATGGAAGCTCTACTCTGGGTCAATATAACCAAGAACACAAGATTCCTGCTCCCCCCTTTCTACCCCCCAGCTCTCAGTGAAGCCTATGGTATCCCCCAAGTTGTGCACAATACTAGTGCTTCTCATCCCCCTCAGTTTTCTGTTGCAGAGGTCATGTTTTAGGTGAGCAAGGCTAAGAAGTCGGGGGCAGGGGGGCTTCCTCCACCCAGTTCCTTCTTATAGGGTGGAGGCTCTACTCTAGGTGTGGCAGCCCAGGAACTGGGGCCCTAATCCACCTCACCCCAGCTCACTTTTCTGGCAGAGTTTCTACTCTGAGAGAGTTGACTAGTTGAGAAGACTAGATGCTACTGCCACTGCTGAATGATCTGCTCATAAAGCAGAACTGTAACTCCAGTTCTGGAGGCAGATCTCAAAGATTTTGACCAAGGGTGGGAGGTAGGACATAATAACAAAGAGTCCCAATGTTTTTCCCATGGAATTAACTTTGTTCAGAACAGACCACGGGGAAGTTTTAAGTCCAATGGCACTCTTTAAAACCATGAAGATTTTAGTGATAAGAAATAAAGAGGGGGCTGGTAGCTCCATAAGAGCAACAAACTAAATCCTAGGCCAGCTAGTTACCAGGGAGAACCAGAAAAAGAGATAACTAAGAATACGCTTGGTGTCCAGAACAAACCTCAAAGCCTGGCTTCAAAAAGTACCTCTTCAAAGACATCTGAATTTAAATGGATCATGCTGTGGAGTAGTTTCTGATCCAGAGAATTATTGAAAACAATACAGAAAACAGCAATGATTGGAAGCTAACAACGGCGTGTGATACCAAAAAAAGGCAGCTAGTTTAACACAGATCATGGGAAAAAAGCAGTCAAAGAGAGACCTGGCTACATCTACTGTCATAGTGGGGGACTGTGCACATGCCCAAGGCCATGCCCTCTGAGGAACAACATCAGAGACTTCATACTGCGAGGGATATAGACTCCATAAAAGAGTCCGGCCAGACCACTAAACAAATAAGCAAACAACAATAATAAGCACAGGGGAAGAGGCAGACATGCGGTGGTTGTCATATCCAGAACCATTAAAATATATGCTCTAAAATGGCCAGTTTTCAACAAAAACTATGAAACATGCAAAGAAACAGAAAAGCATTTCTCGCACACAGGGAAAAAAACAAAAAAATAGAAGGTAATGTAAGAAGGCCTGCATGCCAAACTTACCAGAAACAAATTTCAAAACAGCTACTATAAACCTGTTCAAGAACTAGAGTAAACCATGATTAAAGAAGTAAAGAAAAAATATGACAATGTCTCATGAAATAGAACATATCAATAAAGAGATAAAAATTCTTTAAAAAATGAATGGAAGTTTTGGAGTTGAAAAGTGTAACAGCTGAACTGAAAAATTCATAAGGGGCTCATAGTAGATCTGAACTGGCAGAAGAAAGAACCAGTAAGCTTGATGATAAATGGATAGAGATTATGCAATCTGAAGAACAGAGGAAAAACAATGACGAAGAAAAAAGGAACACAGCCTCAGAGAAATGTGATACATCACTAAACTTGCCAACATACATGTAGCAGGAGTGTCAAAAGAAGAGGAAAAAGAGAAAGGTTAGAAAAAATAGTCAAAGAAAATTACCCAAATATGATAAAAAAAAACTTTATCTACACATCTAAAGAATTCCTAATAAGATAAACAGAAAGAGATCCACACACAGACATATCATAGAGAAAACAGTAAAAGCCAAAGATAAAATCTTGAAAGCTAAAATAAAAACAACTCATCATAAACAAGAAAACAATAATATTAACAGACGACTTCTCATTAAAAACAATGGAGGCCCGAAGAAGAAGGATGATATTAAAATTGCTGAAAGAAAAAAAGCCTGTAAGTATCTTATATTCAGCAAAACTATCTTTAAAAGGTGAGGGCAAAGTAAAGACATTCCAAGACAAGCAAAACTTAGAAAAATTATTGCTAACAGACCTTCCTTGCAAGAAATACTAAAGGAAGTTCTTCAAGCTAAAAGTAAGTGATGCCAGACAGTAAGTAATCCACCTGAAGGAAAAAAAAATAGAGTTCCAATAAAGGTAATTATGGGGACTTCCCTGGTGGCTCAGTGGTTAAGAATCCTCCTGCCACAGGGGACACGGGTTCGAGCCCTGGTCCAGGAAGATCCCACATGCCGTGGAGCAGCTGGGTCTGTGCGCCACAACTACTGAGCCTGTACTCTAGAGCCCGTGAGCCACAACTACTGAGCCCACGTGCTGCAACTACTGAAGCCCGTGTACCTAGAGCCCATGCTCCACAAGAGAAGCCACTGCAATGAGAAGCCCACACACCGCAGTGAAGAATAGCCCATGCTCGCCACAACTAGAGAAAGCCTGCGCACAGCAACGAAGACCCAATGCAGCCATAAGTAAATAAATAAATAAATAAGTAAAGGTAATTATGTAGATAATTATAAAAGACAGTAAAAATTATGTATTGTCTCCTTTCTTCTTTTAACTAATCTAAAAAGCAATCACATAAAACAAAATGTATAAAATTATGTTACTGGCCTACAATATATGTAAATGTAATATATTTGACAATAACAGCACCAAGAAATTGGGTAGGAACAAAGCTATATTAGAGTAAGGAACTAACACCAGATGGTAACTAGAATCCAAAGAAAGAAAGGAAGAGATCAAGAAATATTAAATAAGAAAATTACTATAATAAACTATATGAATATATATACTAGCTCTTCTTTCTTCTCTCAGTTTCTTTAGAGTAAATAACAGAAAATAACACTAGATAATAAATATAAAAATGTATCACTGGGGACTTCCCTGGTGGTTCAGTGGTTAAGAATCCACCTTCCAATGCAGGGGACATGGGTTCAATACCTGGTCAGGTAACTAAGATCCAACATGGTGTGGGGCAAGTAAGCCCGTGTGCTCTAGAGCCCATGCACCACAACTAGAGAGCCCATGTGCTGCAACTACTGAGCCCATGCGCTCTGGAGCCTGTGCTCCACAACTAGAGAGAAACCAGTGCACTGCAATGAAAAGCCCACACACTGCAATGAAAGATCCTGCATGCTGCAATGCATGCACAACGCAACCAAATAAATAAATTAAAAAAAAATGTGCTGCTGGTTTGCAACATATGTAGATGTAAGATATATGGGAATAATAGCACAAAAAGGGGAAGAGGGAAAAGTCATATAGGAGTAATAAATTCTATATCTAATTTAAATAAAGTTAGTAAAAACCTGAAGTAGATTCTGATAAGTTTAAGTATATATACCAAGTCCTAAAGCAACCACTGAGAAATAACTAAAAAAATTGTGAAAATATCATTAAAGGAATTAAATATGAGTAAATTTTTGGCATTTGGGTTAGGCAAAGTCTTCTTAGATATAACACCAAAAGTATATGCAACAAAAGGAAAAAATTAAATAAATTGAACTTCATCAAAATTGAAATCTTTTGTTTTTTGAATACCAACAAGTATATGAAAAGACAACCCACATGATGCAAGAAAATATTGCATTGAGAGGTAATTTGTATTTAGAATACATAAAGAACTCTCTCAACTAAATGATAAAATACAACCCAGTCAAAAATTCACAAAGGAATTCAACAGACATTTCTCCAAAGAAAAAATGCAAATAGCCAATAAGCACATAAAAAAGATATTCAACATCATTCTTCATCAGGAAAATGCAGGATACAGTCAAAATCTCAATGAGATACCACTTCATACCCACTAGGATAGATTTAGTTAAAAAGTCAGAAAATAATATATGATGTTGAGGATATGGGGAAGTTAGAACACTCATCCATTGCTAGTGGGAATGTAAAATAATGGAAAACCATCTGGTAGTTCTTCAAAAGGTTAAACATAGAGTTACCATATCACCCAGAAATTCCACTCCTAGGAAAACACCTAAGAGAAATGAAAACATATGTCCTCACAGAAACTTCTACGCAAATATCCATAGCATTTATTCATAATAACCCCAAAGTAGAAACAGCCCAAATAACCATCATCTAATGAACCCTAAACAAAATGTGATATGTGTGTATCTTTGTCTCATATGATATATGATCCCATTTATATGAAATGTCTAGAATAGGCAAAACTACTGAAACAGAAATTAGATTAATAATTACCTGGGGTGGTAAAGTTGGGGTAAAATGGGGAGTAAGACAGGTAATGCCTACTGGGTTTCCTTTTAGGATAATGAAAATGTTGTAAAATTTATTGCAGTGCTGGGTTCATAATTCTTTGAATATACTAAAAATTATTGGATTGTATGCTTTAAATGGGTGAACTAGATAATATTTCAATGATATGTCAATAAAGCTGTTATATTTGAATAAATAAAATATATAACAAAATGTGCACAAATGCACATACAGTACAGCTTTCTCTATAGAAATAGACCATTTTATAACATTCCTCTAATGTTAAATAACATGATTCTATGAGAATATTAAATAAATAGAGAAAAATATTTTTATAATGATAAATGAAATATAATCAGATAGCAAAGTATGAAGAGACCTTAAGTATGAAGAAGAAGTGGTGAGATCTAGGTATTGCCAAATTTGGGGGACTATCCTTCTGGAGAAGATAAAACTTGATGGAATCCTTAATGGTAGGGGTAATTGGTTAAATAACAAGTCTCTCATGAATAAACATGTTTTGTTTTAAAAGGGTTCTTTTCTCTTAAGTAGCTTCTATTTTGTTAGGCACTTTTCAAGGTATTTTACATACATTATCATTCGTTCTCACACAACAGGTTTTACAAATGAGAATACTAGAGCTTTTTAAAATGGTAACTGCCAATTTTCACGTAACAACTATATGGTGAGTTAAAGACTAAAATTCAGGAATGTTTACCACATCATTCTATGTTGATTATTATAATTTAAAACTGTGTGATCCACAAAACAAATTTTATTAAAACATCTTTGGCATATTATTTGATTCAAAATGAAGGGGAGAGAATAGAAATTTGTAGTCAAAGTCATTAATTTGTGAATAAATTCCCAAGTTCCAAAGAAAATTCCTGGGACTTCTTCAGTATAAAACCTTTAAAAAAAAGCACCTCAGATCACATAAGCAAGTTTCCCAAGTGAAAGTAATGCATTTTTTAGTTCTTTCTGGATAGGTGTCATTAAAGATTATATTCTCTCAGTTCTTTAAAAATGATTGCATGAGGCCAGTCAATGAAGAAATTTTGATCACATTTATGAAAAATCTTAAAAGATTCCTTCTCTCTCTGGTTGCAAAATGTATCATACCAAGTATTTTCTCAGCTCAATATATTACAGCAATGTCCCTCATGTAAATAATATCTTAAACAATATATAATATACTAAAACTCTATACTCAGATTAGATATTAAAAGATTAGATTAGATATTAAAAGAAGGAAAACACCAGGCTTATGAGGAGTTTTTTAATTATCTAAAGGTTTGCAGGGTTTGTTTTGAAAAGAAAAATGATTGTTTTTTCCCCAATGGAGAAGTAAACCAGCAACAGAATTTTGACAAGATTTGTATGATTCCAATTAGAATTTGGGTCGCAAAGAGTAACAAATACATTGGTCATAATCTCCTGCTTGTGTGAGCCTCTTAGAACATGGAATCCCTGATGAGATCATACCTTTGCAAAATCATTTCACCAACATCTGGTCCTAAAATACCTCGGTTTGATTCAGATAGGTTGATTCAGACAGGACTACGCGGATTAGAGGGGAGAGAAAGGGTGTGCTCCAATTAGAGTAGGCAAAGCTTAGACCAGAACTTTATCTTTAGGGACTGATTGATTTAATGTGTTGCAAATTTATAGGGTTTAATTCATTCACCCCAGTGGAACCTCAAACAATTCCCAGATATGCAAAATGTCCAACATGCCTTTGAGAATAGACGTATACATTATATGACAGCTGTTTATGTCTTTTAATGGAAGGGAGAGCTCTTTTTGCTTTTGAATTTGGCAATGATATATTCTCTTTGGCCAACAGAGTAGAGTTATTGTGGATTAAGATTAGAGGTATGAAGAGTGAAAGGTAAATCATAGGAAGCAATCAGAGGGCGATGATGAAACAGAGCAGAAAATGCTGATTTAGATAAATGAGGCATATTAAAGGCTAAAACATCATTTATGAGGATTCTCACCCAAAAAGAATTTATTTTAAACTCTAAAGTAGATTGACATAAAAGCACAAGGTCTTTAAATGATACATGGTCACACAATCACAGTCCAAAACCTCTTATTTTAAAAAATATTATGTAAGAAAAAGGACATTAATTAAAACCTCTCCCCACATCCACACCAAAATAAATGCTATGGAAAAGAATAATGCTGGAGAAAGACATCCCTGAGTTTCAGCTTCCTTATCTATAAAAATCACAGTAAAAATACTTGCCAGTTTGAACTTGTAACCTCTGAGATTCTTTCCAAATTAGTTTTTATGATTCTAGGTAAGATATACTTATTGTTAAGTTCACGGTGTCACATTTAGCAGGAGGGTATGAATTTTAATAAGTAATGAAGAGGCTTCAATACCCAGTGGGATGAACCTCTAAGGATGAACTATCGTGCAGTCTGACAGGTTTGTGATGGACACATATGTGTGTGTTAGGAGGGAGACACTTCCCCCAGCCCTTAAATCACACTGCCATTACTAAAGCAAATTCTAACAAGGAGTTCTCAAGCTTAGCTGCGTATTGGAATCTGGGGAGCTTTAAAAAATCCTGATGTCCCTGTCATGTCACAGAAAAATTAAATCGGGATCTCTGGGGATGGGACCTGCACATCAATATTTTTTTAAAGCTCCTGAGGGGATTCCACTGTGAGCCATGATGAGCACCGCTGCCTCCTGCTTTCATGTTACAGAGGAGAAAACTGAGACCCTCATAAGCTAAGTGACTGTGTTTAGGTTAAGGAGTCTGAGGGGAAGCCAGGACAAGAGTCCCAGTCTCCCACATTTTCATCCTATTCTTTCTACCACATCCCTGTCTTTCTGTCTCTCCTTATTTCATGCCATTGCCTCTAAATTGGCCTGCCTGTGCTCTTAATTTCAGATCCTCTGTTTAGCACCTATACATATCACATAACAAAGCCGTGAGAAGTCTTCCCTGGTACAATTTTTGCGTATTATTTTCCTTTTCATAATCATTGGTTTTCTTAGACTGGCAGTTCAGAGTTGACCCTAATTCTCTCATCTTACTGGTGAGAAAACTGAGCACCAAAGAAGTTAAGTGACTAGTCTACGGTCATTTAATCTGCAAAGATCAAGATCCAGAACTGAAATTGCTTAATATCTTGTCCAACTTCTCTCCACTCTCCCAAGCCTCCAACTTTGATGATGGGAATGTCCCACAGGAGACACTGGCACCTTTTGTCAATAAGCTAACACACATTTGTCCCAAGAGTAGAGAAGCTGAAGAGAATCAGGCAGCAGCGTCTCACTTTTTATGCTTGGAGGTCAGAGGAGAGCCCAAGATGCTGCTGCAGCTCACACGTTACTGCTAAAGGGCTGGCGCCGCTGGCAGGGGGGCAGCAGCTCAGAGCACAGTTTCTCCTGCAGGGCTCCTCCATCATGAGAGGGTGAAGCTTGGGAACAGGGAGAGACCACTGCAGGGGCCAGTTCTTGCTCATGGGCTCCAGTTCAATGTTACAGGTTCTAGTTTTTCCTTGTTTCCCCCTCATGTCCATTCTCCCTTCTCAACCACTTGTTTTCTAGGCTTCGACTTCCAGTATGAGACACAAGTAATAAACAACAGCTTAAAATAGACTATGTAACCAGCTCTGACAATTGCATAAGGTCAAATCCCTATAATAAATTATATCTGTATCTCCCAGAGCTCTGCTTTTCTGATTGGAACTTGACCCATTTGTGGGCTAGGACCGGGTAAAGGGAATGAAGTGGCACCACTCTCTTGGCCATGACTTCCTTTTGTTTACAGGCAGGCAACTAAGATTGAAAAACCCAAGATCTGACAACACCAGATCTTCACTGACCTTTTGACAACAACCTGCTGGGGCAGAGCAGTGACTGTCCCTGCTCCATTTTCCCATTGTCTCCATCCCTGCCCATTACATCTTTACAATGCCTTGTCTTGTACACTTACCTTCCCTGTGGATGTTTGAGTTTGATTCCTGCAGTCTACTCAAATCCCACCAACAATAATCAGCTTTTCTAATACCCTTTTGCTGATACCATTTTTGACTATTTCTCTGATTTTTTTTCATGTCTGTGATTTTTATGCCATCTCCCTGCTCAAATATGTTTGTATTATTACTAATGTTCTCATTTGTGCCACTCCTTAATATTCTTTGTTAAAATTTTTTTTTTTTTTTTTTTTTTTTTTTTTAGAGAGCAGAAAAATAATTTATTCCAAAGGAGGGCAGAAATAAGAAATTCATCCCGAAAATATACTTTGGTATAATTCTGGTGGGACAGATTTTTCCCTCTGAACATGTTCTCCTACTGACTGCCCCACTGGAGTCTTACTGTCATGTAACAGTTTTTAAACACTTCACTGATTCTCACGTTGTGAGCAGGCAGGAGCCATCTTCAGATCCACAGTTTCCAAGGAGAGAGTAATGTTATTTCTCAAAAGAACAGCACTTTCTATCTCCAAACAGTACATAAACATTTTATAGAGGCAGCACAGTTTAGATTCAATAGGCACATCATTCATCAAAGTGTAAAAAAGGTGACAGGAAAAAATACTGCATTGTAGAATAAGATATTCAAATGTGGTGGGAACGTTTAAGGCAGCTGACAGCCAAATTGGGCGAGTCAAGGAAGGTGGTCTGGGTATGGAGGTGATTTTGCATCTAAAGGAGTTCTCTTCGTGACCTCAATGACTGAGCACTGGCGAGCAGGTCTTCTTACTCAAGGCCAATGATGCTTGAGGTACCAGATGGTTTCATTTTTCAACTGCGGTCCAAAGAGAGGGTTGAGTTGGGCCAGAATTGCAATCAGCCAAAAGAGATAGCAGCAAACGGAACAGGTCACCAACATGGTGATGATAACTCCCCGGTTGGGACCCTTAGGGATGAACCAGGGCACCAGGAAGCCGACGAAGCCCCAGAACACGCTCATCACGATGAGAGGCACGGTGAGGCCCGTATACGCCATGGCTGCTGCGGGAGGTGCCAGCCCCTGCCCCGCCGCCTCACTGTGGTCCCACCCGCTTTGTTAAAATTTTAATCCTTGAGTTTAGAATGCAACAATTCTTGTATCTCTTCTTATCTATATAAAGATTAAGATAGAGTTAGGAATGTAACAGAGGCTCACTGAATAACTGTTGAAATTAAGAGATTTTCATTGAAGGTCCACTGTTTATTTATTACTATGCTTGTTTTGTTGGAAGGGGGCTGGCAACTTGCCTTCTAGTGTATGCTTGAAATAGAGCAGCAGTGTTAGCCCAGAGCAACTTCTGCCTGTCTGCCTTTAAGACATGTTAACACCTAGAGACCTGGCTGATAATGTGAATTAGTTGTAGAAAGACAACTACCACATATACACTCTGCAAAACTTTATAGCCACAGTATTTTGAAAAGAAAAAAAATATTTTATACCCAATAACTCAATAATAGAAAACATCATCTTTGAACAATTTATTTTAGTTTTCTATTTTTAGACCAACGTCAGTAATCTGCTTTCAAAAAAGCATATTATGATAATATATTATATGACATACTTCATTGAGCCTTGTTTTGAAGTCTGAGGTGATGGGCTTGTTTTTAAAAGTTGCAGCTGCAAATTATTGACTCTTTATACTTGTAATCTATGTTTAAAAATGCTTATACAATTGTTCTGTATATTTTAAAGTAGGTGAATTATGCTATAATCTGACCTATTGTAAAAGAGAAGTATGCAAAACTCAAAAACTTGACACTTGAAAAACAAAACAACTTTCCCTTTAGAGATACAAATTTTTTCATTTCAGTATAAATATATGTATGATTAGATAGATAGGTCTTCATTCCATATGTAAAATTTTATAGTCTGCTCAATTTTTACTTAAAAGTATAAGAATTTTACATTAAAACCTAATTTTTAGTGCTCACATATTTTCTTCCATAAATATAACCAGTTTACTTAATCAATCTCCTGTTGTAAGACATTTGATTACAAGTAATGATTCACTCTTACACTGTTGGTAGGAATGTAAATTGGTACAGCCACCATGGAGAACAGTATGGAGGTTCCTTAAAAAACTAAAAATAAAGCTACCATATGATCTAGCAATTCCACTCCTGGGCATATATACAGAAAAAAAACATAATTCAAAAAGATACATGCATCCCAATGTTCATTGCAGCATTATTACAATAGCCAGGACATGGAAGCAACCTAAATGCCCATCAACAGAGGAGTGGATAAAGAAGACGTGGTACGTATATACAATGGAATATTACTCAGCCATAAACAAGAACAAAATAATGCCATTTGAAGCAACATGGATGGACCTAGAGATTGCCATACTGAGTGAAGTAAGCCAGACATAAGCAATATCATATATCGCTTATATGTGGAATCTAAAAAAGTTGGTACAAACGAACCTATTTACAAAACAGAAATAGACCCACAGATGTAGAAAACAAACTTATGGTTACCAGGGGGAAAGGGGGGGAGGGATAAATTGGGAGACTGGGATTGACATATACACTACTATATATAAAATAGATAAGTAATAAGGACCTAGTGTATAGCACAGGGAACTTTACTCAATACTCTGTAATGACCTATATGGGAAAAGAATCTAAAAAAGAGTTGATATATGTGTATATATAAAACTGATTCACTTTACTGTACAGCAGAAACTAACACAACATTGTAAATCAACTACACTCCAATACATTTTTTTAATAATAAAATAAAATAAAAATGAGTAATGGTTCAGCAATGCATTTTGTTCATCAATCATCTGCCCATGATTTTAATAATAATCTCAGGATAAAAATTTTAAAGGCGCTTAAAACATATGTGCATTTAAAAATGTTTCATACATATTTTCTGCTTTTTCTTAGAAAGGGTACACCAATTATATTTTCATCAAAAATTTATGCTTTTTTTATTTTGTCAAGTTGATAAGCCCAAATTACATAAAATTATTGTTTTAACTTGTGTTTCCTCAAACCTACAGCTCCAAAGACAATAAATATGTTTATACCTCAAGATACCTGGTGGTTTGGTATGCTGAAGGATGCATTTTTTCCATCAAACTTTTAGTTTATCAGGTTTCTTTTATTACAATAAATAAATAGTGATAGAAAACACTGATTTCAGAAAGGGGGGGAAAGAAGCATAATTTTGAAATGAGGGCAATGAAACTGAAAAATTGCAGAATGATCATTCTTTCCCCATCCAAAAATCAGTGATGGACAGAGAGGAGTAAGACTTGCCTAAAGTGGGGATTAAGTTGCTCTGGATATCAAACAGAGAGTAAGACTGAGTGAACAGCTTTGGCTGGGACACTGCAAGTGTTAGATGCTATAATGGACAGGGCATCAAGCCAAACATTATATATCCAAGACTGATAAAGGAAGTTAGAGTAGAAATTGGAGAACTGTCAGTTGATATTTTCACAACTTTGTTGAGCTCAAAATGAGATTCCTGAAGATAAAGATGATGATTAACATAACCCCATTATGATAAAAGGGGGGAAGGGTTGGCAAATCACTCAGAATTATATACGTCAGTCTATTCTAATCTCATGTGGGAGAGAAACTGTACAAGCCTTTCGAGGAATCCAATAGAGCTACACTCAGCAAGCCCATGGTTTGAGGGAGAACAGCCCCTTGCTCTCATTCCTTGGCTTATTAGAATTTTTTGAGCATATCATTACAGCGAAGGTGCTAAGCCATCTTCAGAAAAGAGGAAGCTTACAGCGTGTGCTAATATTGCTTTGCTGGTGCAGGATTGGAGCTGCTACTGTCTACTGAGAGGAGACTTCATTTGTAATCATATACAGGCTGTGAATGACTTGGGTCCTTCTGAAGTGGTTTGTATGAAGGAATGCTTTTTGAATTTCCAAAATTCTGGTAAGAAAAATCTTCCTCCAACAAAGGGGATTGTCCTTATACATAGAAGACTTGAGAACATGGCAGCTTTGAGGAGAGTGGGCTGGCGTGGCAAATGTGTGAGGTGACTTGTAGGCAGTCTCAACCTACAGCTTCCCCAGTACCTCTGGGGACCTCTAAGAGGCAGCGTGGCCTGAAGACTTGACTACTGCCCAAAGTTCAAAGAAGGGGAAAGAAAACACAAGAGGGGAGAAGCTAAATGGCAGAAGAGAGATAATGTGTAACCTGTAAGTCACAAAGGAAGGCTTCTAAGGACAGCGCCCTCCCACTCCCTCTTCACTCTCATTTTGAGTCTTTCTTATATCCAAGGTCCTCTGGGCCCACAAAACTGGGCAGAAATTTTCTGACCCAATTAGTTGCTTAACAATTATTTTAGCCAGAGAGCAACCTATCATTTCCTGCTTTAGACACAGCTGGAAAAAAAAAGGAGCCCAACACATGTAATTAGCTCTCAAGTACGCTTCTCAACAGAATGAAGATTATGTAAGATCTTTTAAATGTCAATAATCAATAATCTGCCTGAGATAGTGGTCTCACCCTGCTGCTCCATGGACTTAGGCTTGGCTGATCTAGCCACTCTCTAGTAAACAAACAAAACAAAACCAAAAGACAAAACCTCTTTAAAGATTTGAGTCACTATCCTTATCCTGGAAGCTATCTGGATTGCTTCTGTTATAGATTTTCTGCCCTAGTTTAGAATAGTTTCCTGTAATCCAGACCTGGTGGTTGTAAAATTGAATAACCCCAGAACATTTACAAGTCCCTTGAATAACACATGTGCCTGGGAAACGGTTTCCTGCCTTTGGCCGCCTCTCTGAAGCTGCAGTCAGGGCATCCTTGGATAGGATGTTCTGTCCTGGCTTAACAGGCACAGGATGAACAAGACTCTCAGTTGCACCTGCATGTCCAGATGGTACCTGTAGTTTGTATTTACTTTCAGAAACCAAGGACAGTATTACTCCATTTTATTGAGCCACAGTCCTAGTTGTGGGAGATCTTTGAGCTCAAACGTATTGGCTAGAACAAGCTTTAGCAAGCCTCTGGGAAGAACATGTCTTTTCTGTCCTAGCTGAGTGTGTTTCCATCACATTTCCTCACTTCCAGTGGGGTCATCCAACCATAACTCCTCGTGGTAGTTTCTTTTAATAAACAAGCCTTACCTTTTATCTGGGTATACCTGGCTCTGTCTGAGTTCCTGGGGTAGTTTAAACACTTTATAGTGGATAAAAGAAAGAAATTATGGCCGCTGTGCTAAACTGGTTCTGATGCTATCAACCACCCTTTGCGACAGGGCTGTGATTGTCAAGAGGCGACATAGAAGGTGAGAAATGGGAAGATTTCTCAGGATTGCTTATGTTCCCCATTAAAGTAATAATGAAAGACTTTAGGGTCAATTCAAAAGCAGAAAAGCCTACTTCAGCCAGTAGGAATGTTTCTACAATTAGGCAAAGCAAGTAACTGTGCATGTTTGATTATCATAAATTTTCTTCACCATCTCAGCATGGAGAATTGGTTTTCCTAACTTCATACTTTCACATATCTTTCTATGCTGTGCTGTATCTTAAACTAAACATGTTCGCATAAGACTGCCATGTGTTTCTTAGAACACTAATGAATCATAAGCAATTTGAAGGCAAGCGCAAGTTGTCGTCGGACCTAACAGCAGTGCTCAGCAAATGGTAAATTTTCATTGAAAATTTTTTGCTATCTCACTGGTATGTTTTTGGGATATCAAGCGACTCATTCTTCTTTGGCATACTTTTAAATCTTTTCCATCTTAAATACCAGTCATGCCACTTGATTTCCAAAGAATACAATTTTATTTCTTTAGGCTTGGAAGTTTCTAAATCTTTACTCATGTCTAATTAAAAATGCAAATACACATGGGCAGAGTGAACCCAAGGTCTTCTGGCAATGTGTACCACTCTCCCAAGGTATTTCTCTTTCTCAGGTCCTTGCTTTCTAGTATCTTCTTTATTATCTAAAGACGCATGCAGAAGACAATTTGGATATTTTATTTTCCCTTGCATGGAACTTAAAATAGTTGCCAATGTGTTTTAGTGCAGTAAGTCAAAGGGCTTGCTCTAGCTCTTCTTGAAATTTTTGATTTGTAACTTTGACACATCTGCGGGTTAAAAACCAAATCCTACTTGGCCTTTTTAAAGTCCAGAGTAATTTCATATTTGCATAGTTAGTTTAAATAGTGAGTAGCTGAACCTTTCTCTGAAAGCCTGTACCGTCTGAACTATCATGGTGCTCCTTTTTGGTATTTAGGGGAAAGAAACATTAATTTTCATAAAACCCAGGAAGACAAAAGATGAGTCAAAGCAGTTATGGTCTATATCCTCCTATTATGCATAGATATTCAGTGTTGGAAAGAAGGGAAAATTTCACAGTTTTCAAAAATTTATACTCCAACTGCCTTAATCCACAAGGGAAATGTTAGGATGGCAATAGAGGAGGAGACCTGTTTCTAATTCACAGCCCTGCTGTCTGTGGATCTGAAGCCTTTTAAAGTTTGGGGGAAATTCATTCCTTTGCTCCTTGCTTCATTGTGAAGTCTTGGAATGTTCTCCACTCCTCTCTGGCTCTTTCAAGAATAATTAGTACCCTCATCAATTTCCCTGCCGCTGCTCATTTGACAAACAAGTGGAATTTGAGTGAAATGTTGGCATTCTCTGCTGAGTAGAATTTGCGGGCAGTTTCTAATTCTATAGATTTCACAGCAGCGATGTTCCCAAGAGAGTCATAAGTGAATTTGTGGTAACACAAGCAGTTTTTGACAACCAGCAGTGTTTAAATTGGCCTTTCATTACAGTGGTTAACAGGTGTGATGCAGGAAGCCTTTGGTTTCAGCTCCACTTCAACTCGACAGCCTGCTTCTGCTTTGCTACCAGGTCTATGAGACAATAATATCAGACTTGCAGAAGAGTAACTAGCCTTCCACACATTTAGATTATTCCAGAAATGACTTAGCTAGAAAAATCTAACACAAAGCACCAAGCAGCCACAATTTCCTAACTCCTTCCTCTTACAATTTTATAAATAGAATGACTTATTTCAGGCTGTGTGTCTTAACTAAGAAACAAAATCTCTTTTAATTTCAGAACTATACAATAAATTATAATCATTAATCCATAAGACCAATCCTGAATCACTAACCTGAAAATGAGCTATTTTCCTGAATTTCTTCCTTTTTTTCTCCAAGTGCATGCAGTTGGGTAATATACTTCCAGATAGTTCCTATTGCAAATGATGATCAGAAAGGAGAGTAGGAGGATGTAATAATAATAATTCATGTTACTGTTTGTTTTCAAACAGCCTAAAAGTTGGTTTGAAGGGGTTAACAAAAAAAAAAAAAGAGTTTTTGAGGGGGCAAGACAACGCTATTGAAAGGTTTTCCCAAATTGCACTGATGTCCCTTCACTCACCCGAATCTGAAGTATCTACTGTATACTGAGTATTGAAGTTGGCTCTGGGTGAAATACCAAGAAAAACAAAACAAAACAAAAAAACACATTGTTTCTGCCTTTTTGAGAATGAGAGACAGGCCACTGACACATGAAATAAAGAGTAATACAAATAGCTAAAAGGGTCAGGAAATTCAAAATAAAGGGATCGGCACCCTGGAGCTGAAACTGTCAGAAAAGATTTTTTACTTTGAGGAAGGGAAAGGGAAGTCATTGAAGGCAGAAGGCACAGAGACAAGAAGAATCAAGTACATGCACCAAAGGGTAAGGCTGAGTCAGCCACACATGCTGGGAAGGAGGACATCATTCTAGTGGCTGTGGAACCAGTTATTCTTGGGTTTGGAATAATGGCATCTGTAGTGAGAGAGAAACTCTAGTTTCTTAACCAGAGAACTGATGCAGAGAAAGCTTTCGTGTATTTCCTTACTGCAATCTGGATTAGACCGGATGTTCGGTATCAGTTAAAGCTCACTTATGAAAGAACAATTTGAGGCAAACAATCAAACTTAATAATAACACAAATCATCAAGGAAGTGCTCCAAATCAACTAACTTTGGCTGATTATCCTGGGATTGATATTAATCAAAACAGTAGATTGAAATTAATGAATTCACTTGAGCTCCAAGTAACTTCAAATGTTACACGCTTCCAAATGATTCACCTTAAGTAATTATGAGGCAAAACTATTACCTGAGATGTGATCAAATCCAGACATCTAAGACAGGAAACCTACAGAGCAGGTTATTGACATATTCCATTCCTTATCATGACGCTTAAAACCCTGAAAAAATAAGGGCTTCTTATTCACAAGTTTACGGAATTCACTGGAGCCAAGGATGACCTTGTAATCCCTGCAGTCAGTCTTCAGAGAGATCTCACCCACAATATAACTGTTTGAAAGCGGACTTGTCATTATAAGAGCTGGACTTAAAGTCACAATTTATGATCAGCACAATATTCATGATATGCACTGCAGTGTGAATTAGGCTTTGATATAGCTTGACATTCACTGGAGGATATTTTAAAGGCAAAACTTGGCTTTAGTTTTAGTCATTGGTTGCTTTGTTATCTAAAACAGAAGAAAGCATTTATCAATGCATCAATCAAAGTTTCGGAGATCTCGGAATGTAAAATTACTTAAGGGGACTCAGGGGAGCCACACCAAATTGTCTACCTAAAATGACTTCAATGTCACTTTTATTTTTTACTATGAATACTAAAGTTATCTGATTATAGCGACTTTGCCTTACACTTACTCAAGAACAGATTCATGACCCTGCTTTCAAGCTGAGTTTAAACCTTAGAGAGATTCCTAAGTATAAGTAAAACACTGTAATCAATACCACCATTTTACAAGACTCTGGGAAATAAATTAGAAATTGCATTCCTCTAAAATGAAACATAAATCAACCAGATTTTCAAAACGTAGTTTATATGATATTCTTTGGCTGCATCTTCAAGATTGTTTTCAAAACACAGAAATTAAACTGTAGCATATTGAACTGAGAACACTGCATACTTTGGAACCAGTAGGAATGCACGCTATATTTCATGTATTGTGTTCATGTTAATTTATTCATTCTACAAATATTTATTTAGCATCAAATATTATTGTGCATCAAAGATAATGAGAGATGCTAGGACACAAAAAGAAATCAGAAGGAAAACTATTTTTGCCACTATTCATTCTCCCTTTATATCAAGATCTTCTTTCCAAGTTTTTAGACTGTTCAGTCTATGATTCTTTTTCTCCCCTACACAGAATCTAAAGACTGTTTTAGTCAGAATCTAAATAAAGATTTCAGCTAAGTGTAGGGATGGTTAATTTAGATTGATAATTAATGGAAAGTCGGAAATAATTAATATGCTTCCCTATCCTTTTAAGACTTGTGTCGCAAGTAGGCTGCTTTAGTCAATTCTTGATCTTCTTTGAAGGACAAGGGGTTCTAAAATATTTCTAACTCAAGAAAAAGATTGCACCAGATTTCAGGATGTCACAGAAGAAAGTATAGAGGTGATTCAAGAGAATAAAAGGGCTAAAGGGAAGCCAGTGACTATCTTGATTGCAGGAGTCCGAAGGAGGAAGACAAAGAGTGCAAATAAGGACACACGTGCGGCACCTTTGAAGACATTCATTTTTTAAGAGCTTATAATATTCTGTAGAGAAATGGTGTGTGTGTGTCTATGAATTAATCATGTTAGAATCTTTGACAACCACATGTAGTGTGAACAGAAAAGTCAATCTAAATTAAATGGACCAAAGAAAGTGGAGGCCAGTATTACCGTTATTCCTCCATGTGAGTAGCAAGGCATGGATTTCTTCTTTTCTAGTAAGTGCGGATATGTTGTAAATGTTACGGACCAAATACGGGAAGACAAAAGTGAACCAAGAGAAATATTTACAATGATCCTCACTTTGGCTGCCTGTGAGAATTGCAGAGGTGTGATCCTCCTATTACCAATGGAGACAAGCAAGATAGAAGATAGAAGCACAGTCTTGGGGGCTAAAGCAAGTGTTATGTTTGTCTTTATGATGATAGGTTTGCAGGCTGTGAAATATGTGGGCAAAAACATCTGAAAGCTTATAAGTGTAGGTCTGGACAGGAGTAGGAAGGTTGGCTTAGAAAGGTAGATCTGGGAATGATCTGCCAGATGCTGCCACTGTAGCTGGAAAAGTGTAGGAGTCTGCCAGGGAGGGAAGGTCTGGGTGTCATGTCATCCAGGAGTTAAGCCAAGTTGGAGCTGGTCCCAGAAACAGGGAGAGAAAGCTGGGGTGAGACTGCAGAGAGCACGTTTCTGGAGCTGGAGCTTCAAGATTCTGTATCTATATGAATCCTGCCTCTGCCTATGGTTAGGTGTTTGCATTTTAGAAACTAGCAAAAGTAAACAACAACAAAACCAAAAACAAAGAGAAGACAGATGCCTGCAAGAATAGGGACATGCCTACAGAAAATGGAGTTGTTACCACAGACCAAGCACAGTGAGAATGGGTGAATGGCATGTCCATCAGACACAGTTACTTTAATTTTTAATAATTTTTTGTTCACATTTTTTAAATTCAAGAAATACATATTTAACACTGTATATGCCCAGGCTTTGTGCTATGAGCTGAGGATATAAAGGGGTTGAAACCCTCTCCCTGCCTTCAAGATGCTGCCAGCCTAGTAGGGTTAATAGAAGTCATCAAACAATCACACCAACACGTGTGTAATTTCAAACCATGATGGATACAAAAAGGAAAGATAGAGGATGTTATGAGAGCATCAAATAGATCTAGTTTGTGGGGAGCATTACCCAGGAGTAGGTATGGGTGGGGAAGGAGCAAACACCATGCAGAGGGGACACTACAATGTAGAGGCTTGGAGGGGAGAAAGAGCTTGGAGCATAAGAAATACCGAGACAAGGTTGGTGTAGCTGGAGCCCAGTGAACAAGCAGCTCTATGTTTTGTTTTGTTTTTTTTAGGTAATTTGCTACAATATCTTACTGTGCCACTTTTTTTTTTTGTGGTACGCAGGCCTCTCACTGTTGTGGCCTCTCCCGTTGAGGAGCACAGGCTCCAGACGCGCAGGCTCAGCGGCCATGGCTCACGGGCCCAGCTGCTCCGCGGCATGTGGGATCTTCCCAGACTGGGGCCCAAACCTGCGTCCCCTGCATTGGCAGGCGGACGCTCAACCACTGCGCCACCAGGGAAGCCCATTGTGCCACTTCTAACGTATGTTTGATTCAGGTTTCAACTGCACTTGCTTTCGCTGACGTTATAGATTGACATTATAGATCAGCACTTGAGAATGGAATTCCCCTATTCTGTGCAGAGCACCTGACAAATTTCCTGGGTAGCACAGAAGATGACTTTGAAGAGTTGGCAGTCTGGCTGAGAAACTAAGACTGATGAAGAGACATTAAGCAGGGACCAGAAATAGGCATCGTTAAGGACTAAATTGTGAATTACAAGTCAATTGCGGTTACAGGATTTTGTAATTTGCTGGATCAGTGCAGGCTAGAAAATATAGGGAGGGCTCAAGGAAGAGTGCTCAGCAGGGCTTTGAAGGATGGGTAGGATTTGACTTGACAGGGAAGGGGAAAGGCTTTACTAGTATGAGAAATGACATGAAGATTAGACTAAAACTGGCATCTTTGAGGTCTGGTAAGATAACCGGCCTCTCACAAATAAACGGTGTATGTTTAAAGGTTGTGGGAGTTAACACTTGCCAGATGAAGGAGAACTTGGAAAGCTGGGATGAGGAATTCAGATTTTAAGTTGGGTCCAGGTAAATTGCCGTTACATTTGGAGGGTGATATCTGATTGAGGCTGCCAGGGTTCCTGACTTAGAGGACCACTGGAGCCCAGAAGAGGTGAGGGGGGACGAGTGTCCCTTCCCACGCCACAGCTAATGAAGGGCGAGCTGTGCCCAAAGTCCATTCACTCCAGTGGAAATATTCCACTGCACCAACAGCCATCAGCTGGTCTCAGCACTGAACACCAACCTGTATCTCTTCCTCTCCTTCCAAGGCTATTTATTAGCTGTGATTCTAACATTCAGTCCGATCAAAGCCTTATGCTTAAGACTTGGCAACTGTGTAGTTTCAATATGTTAAATGAAAGATAGCAATTTAGCTCTTGGCACAGAAGGCGGCACACGGTAAATGGCAATAAACCGCCAACATGGCCTCTTTTTTCCCTGCAGCCAGCACACCCTAATTTCACCATCCACCTTGGATTTTCTTTCTACAATTTAAATGCTATCACGTCCTTTATCTTTCTAAACTGCTTCTGGCTCTCTAACACCCACAGCGGAAGATGGCCGTGTCACCCCCGAACAGCGGCAGGGCAGTGGCATTGGCATCACCTGGGAACCTGTTAAATATGCACATTCTCCTTGTGCCCCGCCCCAGACTTGCTTAACCAGAAACTGCAGGTGGGGCCCGTTGATCTGTGTTTTACACAGTCATCCAGGTGATTCTCGCGCATGCTAAAGGGGAGAACAACTCACCTACAGGACGCAGTGATGACTCCTTAGAATATCATACGAGGCTCTTTACAGTCTGTTCCTGACTCACTTCCCCAGTCGTGTTCAGCCTCTGGCCTGGCCGACAGTCCAACCCTGACACTGAGTATTATGGACAAGGCACAATTTTCGGAGTCTCCTGACCACATCAAACTCTTTTTTTTCTTTTTTTTTTTTTGCGGTACGCAGGCCTCTCGCTGTTGTGGCCTCTCCCATTGCGGAGCACAGGCTCTGGACACGCAGGCTCAGCAGCCATGGCTCATGGGCCCAGCCGCTCCGCGGCATGTGGGATCTTCCCGGACCGGGGCACGAACCCGTGTCCCCTGCATCGGCAGGCGGACTCCCAACCACTGCGCCACCAGGGAAGCCCCACATCAAACTCTTTAATGCACCTTTGCTTTTGTGTTGTCATTGATGGCACCCGCTTATTTTGGTAAACCCCCTACCTTTCAAGTACACCTTCAACATTCCTCAGCCCTGCCCAGCAGTTACCTTAGTCCCAAAGCCCTTTGTTTACCCTGCTGATATAACAATTATCACAGTTGAATTGAGTGCTCTGTTTATGTGTCTGTCTAGGTTCAGGACAGGAATCTTGTTGCATTCAACTCTGAATACTTACCCACATCGGAGAGTCGGGTTGCCGGATCTAATCCCACCTCTGCTGACTGGCTGGTGCCCTTGGGCACATGGCTTGGCTCTCTGACTCCCGTGTCCCCATTTCTGCATCTGTAAAACGAGGGAGTGGATTAAATAATCACCAGGGGTTTAACACTAGGAACCTACATTTCTAAAATGCAGACGGGTGATTTGTAAGCACTTTGAAGCTTGAGAACCACTGTTTATGGCCTCCTTACCTATACACAATTAAAAGGGCTCCAGCTATACATTTTGGAAAACTTCATCTTCTTTAGTTCTTACAACTTCAAATAATTCAGACTCCTAAACCCCTGCTTACCAAGAAACCATAATGAGGAAGCCGGCCCAGGTTTCCTCTCTGCCATCGGCTGAGACTGACTTGAACTTTCTCCTAATTTCACAAGTCTGTAGAGGCCCAGCAAAGAGCTTCACTGGAAGCTCCTTAGAATTACCAGTGACTTGGAGAAGCAGCTGAAGTAAGGTCTGGGAAGGAAGCGAGAAATTTAAAAAAAATATGTTGTGCCCATTTCTGTTTGACCAAACAAATTAAAGAGATTATTTAACAAGTCAATAATCATATATTCAAATAATCAAATTAGTTCCCAATTAAAGACAAAATGCCATTATAGCCTCTCCAGCCCCAATTTCTCATGAGCTGGTTGTTACAGTTTTTGCAAAGTGGTGAGCACCCAGGAATGTGTATATATGAATATTCTTTTTCTTATCAGCAATGGCTGACTCAGTGGCAAAGACAGGCCACCCACCGTACCTTGAAGCCGCAGTTTGCTACCAGCAATGATTTGGTTAACCTTTGATTAAACATAGGAATTTAAAGCATGAAAAGGTCTGGAACCCGACACAGCCCTTTGACACTGCGCTGTCTCCCATTAATGATAATCCACCATTAGATGTTCAGCTTTGAAAATGGAAATTAGATGACTCCAGTTCGCAGCCCTAACCCTGCAGTACTGTAAACTGAACCCTGCTGGGTTTGGAGACTTCCTGATTTACTGCTTCGACTTTTAACTCTTTTCAAGCAAATGGGAGTTGGGGGCAGGGTAAAAGAGACCAGGGATCAAGTGAGAACAAACAAGGCATCTCAACGACCATCAAGGGAACCGAATTTCTGCTTCAATAAGTCACTAGGTCAAAAGAGCTTTATTCCCAAGTTGATTTAATCTTCCCTTTTTTCTTTCTTTCTTTTTTTTTTTTTTTAACTAGGTGTAAGAATTTCCTTGCTGGGACATCATGCAAGAAATATTCGGTATCCTTTTTCACTTCCTTTTAAAAACAACAGCAATAATGTTAGAGCTCCCTGGGGTCACAAAGGTTCTTTTCCTTTTTAACCACAGTACATCGCTGATGTCTGAATGCTCCGCATCTCGTTTCACGTGTAGTGCAGTGTTCAGAGGAGGATTCAATGTATGTCTCAAGGCTTGTTGAATGAACAAATGACCAAATCTGCCTCCTAGTTCCCGGACTGTGGTTTGCACATAAAAGCAAGTTTTAGACAACAATAAAATTACAGGCAGTTGACCCAGACCTCTTCCTGTTAACAGTTGACTTGTTATTCTCAGGTTCACTTTTCTGGCTCTTCAGTCCATGGCCATCCCTCTCCACCCACAGCCCGTAGATTTGGCTAATTGGAGGTTAGTATCTCTCTCAGCTGTAGCTGGTGGACCCAGGGCTTTCAATGTCAAGGCTCCTTCTGTCTCCATCCCTCAGAACCCCTCAGGAGGACTGCAATTCACCTTCCCTGCCCACCGAGGGGAGAGATTTGGGCATCATCTTCCATCTATCTAAGTGAGAAGGACTGGAGTAAATTGTATTTTCTTTGGATCTCAGATGCAGGGATGGGTTGACATAATTTAATCATTTTATTCTCTCCACCAAATGTAATTACATTGTATCACTGCCATACAAAAACTTGTCAAATTGTAATAACCTCCATGAAATTTCTGTTGCAAGCAAAGGGATATGACACAACCACTATAGCCACTACATCAGCATTACTTTGAGAATCTGGAGGCTATTCCAGATTAAATCAACCAATCACTGTACTGGGAAATTTTATTTTATTTGACAAACACACATAGCATTTACCATAAAATAGGCACTGTTTTACATGCTTTATAAATTTTAATTTATCTACTTTCCAAAATGTAAGAGGTAGGTACTGTTATTAGCTGTATTTCAAAATGAGGAAAGTGAGACAGAGAATTAAGTAACTTACCCAAGATCACTTAAGTAACAAATGGCAGAGTTGGGATTCAAGTCCACAGAAATCCAGCTACAAGGTCTGTGCTCATAAACACTTTACTTGACTCCATCTGGTATTTCTCAAAAAAACTTAGGGCTTCCATGGTGGCACAGTGGTTGAGAGTATGCCTGCCGATGCAGGGGACACGGGTTTGTGCCCCGGTCCGGGAAGATCCCACATGCCGCGGAGCGGCTGCGCCCGTGAGCCATGGCCGCTGAGCCTGTGCGTCCGGAGCCTGTGCTCCGCGACGGTAGGGGCCACAGCAGTAAGAGGCCCACGTACCGCAAAAAAAAAAAGAAAAAGAAAAAAACTTTGGGGCTTCCCTGGTGGCGCAGTGGTTGAGAGTCCGCCTGCCGATTCAGGGGACGCGGGTTCGTGCCCCGGTCCGGGAGGATCCCACATGCCGCAGAGCTGCTGGACCCGTGAGCCATGGCTGCTGAGCCTGTGCGTCCGGAGCCTGTGCTCCGCAACGGGAGGGGCTACAGCAGTGAGAGGCCCGCGTACCGCAAAAAAAAAAAAAAAAAGAAAAAAAGAAAAAATCTTAAAGATAAATGATAATTTAATGATATCATTAAATATCAGCAATGATAAGATTAAGATAAATGGTTTTATTAATAATAATGGATTAATAATAAGAGAAATATAATTTCTCCTATTACTTGATAGTATGATCCATGTCCTGGTATATATTATACCATACGTGGTTCAGATATTCATTTAAAAATGAGATTACTGTTTTTTTACTATGATACATAAGTACTATAATATTAGTATTTCCTTTTTATTGAGCTATATATATATACATTTATATATATAATAAAATGCCATTTTAACCATTTTAAGTGTACAATTCAGTGGCATTAATTATTTTCACAATGTGTGCAACCATCACCACTATCTCCAATATTTTCATTACCTGAAGCAGATACTCTGTACCCATTAAGCAATAATTCCCTGTTACTCCTTTCTGCAACCACTAATCTACTTGCTGTCTCTGTGAATTTTCCTATCCTAAATATTTCATATAAGTGGAATTACACAGTATTTATCCTTTTGTGTCTGGCTTATTTCACTTAGCATAATATTTTCAGAGTTCATCCATACTGTAGCAGGTATTAGAACTTTATTCCTTTTTATGACTGAATAATATTCCACTGTATGTATACACCACATTTTGTCTATCCATTTATCTGTCGATAGAGCCTTGGGTTGTTTCCTCTTTTTGAGGAATTTTAATGCCTGAATTAACATTGACATACATGTTTCTTCTGGAGTCCCTGTTTTTCAATCTTTTGGAATTGCTAGGTCATATAGTAGTTCTATTTCGAGCTTTTTGAGGAATGGCCAACAGTTTTCAATAGCAGCTGTATTATTTTACATCCCCAACAATAATGTACAAGGTTTCTACTTTCTCTATGTTTCAGCAACACTTGTTATTTTCTGGGTTTTGTTTGTTTGATTATAGCCATCCTAATAGGTGTGAAATGGTATCTCACTGTGGTTTTGATTTGCACTTCCCTAATGACTAATAATGTTCAGAGCTTTTGAAATGCGTATTGGTCATGTATATATCTTCTTTCAAGAAATGTCTATTCAAGTCCTTTGCATGTTTTTTAATTGGGATGTTTGTCTTTCTCTTGTTGAGTTGTTATGAGTTCTTTATATTTTCCGGGTATTAAACCTTTGTCAGATTTAACATTTTCAAACATTTCTCTCATTGTGTGGGTTGCCTTTTCACTCTGTTGATAGTGTCTTTTGATGTAAAAAAGTTGCTTTTTTTAAATTTTAATGAAGTCCAATTTATCTATTTTTGTTGTTTCTGTTGCCTGTGCTTTTAGCATTATTTTTAAGGAACAATTGCCAACTCAAAGGTTGTAAAGATTTGCCTTATATTTTTGCCTAAGAGTTTTACAGTTTTAACTCTTAAATTTAGGTTTTAATCCATTCTGAGATAGTTTTTGTATCTCGTGTAAGGTAAGGGTCCAACTTCATTTTTCTTATACATGGATTTCTAGTTTTCCCAGCACTATTTGTTGAAGAGACTGTTTGTTCTCTCCCCCGTTGAATGGTCTTGGCAACCTTTGTGGAAAATCATTTGACCAAATGTGCAAGAGTTTTTTTCTGGGCTTCTGGGTCTGCTATTATATTCCATTGGTCTATATATCTAGCCCTATGCCAGTTTCACACTGTTGTTGTTGTTTTTTTTAGTTACTGTACAGAGTTTTTATATAACTATTTTCTAATCAGCCACTATAAGAGTTGAGGGTCAGCAACTTTGTGTGTAGGTAAATCACCTGTGTCCCATAAAACACTGAGTTCAATTAGCTAACTCTAATTCCATTCTTAGAGAACTGGAGCTCACTAATATCCAATTTTCTTCTCATTCTGGAAGGACTTAAGACTTCAGGGGTCATATGAATAGTTCTGGCCAATAGGCCCTGAATAGACATGACATGTGTCACTTCTAGATCAAACATGAGAGCGGCTGTGAGATCTCCATGGCTCTCTTCTCCTGCTTTGACAATCAAGGAGGTGGTGGGTTCTAATGGTGCAGCTACAGAGGTGGAGCCCAGCCTTTGTCTGTGACTGTGGAGCGACTGTGGAGCAGAGACACCCCTAATCCCTGCATTTTTATCCACCCCAGGCAGCCTGTGTTGGACTAGTAGCATGTGTGACAAATGACCTTTTGTTGTGGTAAACCACAGGGATTGGGGGGCATATGGTTAAAATAGCACAAGTGCTCTCAAAGTGTGGCCCCTGGACAAAGAGCATCAGCTTCAGAAAGGAACTTATTAGAAATGCAGATTCTCAGGCCCTACCCCAGAATACTGAGTCAGAATCTCTGAGGTTGGGGCCCAGAAATCTATAAGTTAAAAATCCCTCCAGGATATTCTTATACAAGCTAACGTTTGAACACTATTGCAGAAGCATAATCTAACCTATCTTAACACCTCGTGATGGATTTTTTAACTTGTTGAATAATCAGGTACAATCTATGTATTAGAAATGGAAAAAATAAAGCTAACTGCATATTTTTCATCATGATCTTCTTTACCATTCCTACTATTACAACGTTAGTTCTGGGGGGGTATTGAGTTCAGCTGCAGTATAGGGTATGAGAAGAGGAGTAATGGAAAAGAAGATTGTGAATAAAGGCTCGGGCCATATCAAGCATGTTGTATGTACACTTAATGCTCAGTAAATGATGATTAGCTTCCTCTGCCCTTTAGCTCCCTAGTACTTCTTCTTTTTTTTTTTTTTTTTTTTGCAGTACGTAGGCCTCTCACTGTTGTGGCCTCTCCCGTTGCAGAGCACGGGCTCCGGACTCACAGGCTCAGCGGCCATGGCTCATGGGCTCAGCCCCTCCGCGGCATGTGGGATCTTCCCGGACCGGGGCACGAACCCGTGTCCCCTGCATCGGCAGGCGGACTCTCAACCACTGCGCCACCAGCGAAGCCCCCCTAGTACTTCTTGATTGGACTAATGCAGAAGCCCCCTCTCTGTTCTGTTCAGTTTTTCTCCATGCTAGTCTCCCTGCAGTTCACTACTAGTTTGCATTAACCGTTCAGAAGTTCAACTTTGATCACATCATTTTTAACAGATTTATTGCGATGGAATTCACCTTGGGGAACTTGGAGTTAAGGGCGGGTTCCCACCATTACTAGAAAGGATAAGAATGGCTCACTATGCCTAAACTGTTTGCACAAAGGATGTGGTTTCGATTAACTCCTGCTTTCTGTTTGGAAGTCTGGAATTTTTTTACACGCTAGGCAGAGTGCCTAGGTGAGCAGCCTCCAGTAAAAGCCAGTCTCTAATGAACTTCCCTGCTAGACAACTTTCACATGTGTTCTCACAACGTGGGGACAGAGGAATTAATGCATCCTGTGTGATCCACTAGGAAAGGCTCTTGGAAGCTTGCACCTGGTTTCCTCTGCACCACACCTCATTCACGTTTTCTCCTTGTTGATTTTACTTTGTCACCTTTCACTGCAATAACTTGTAGCCCTGAGTACAACTGTATGCTGAGTCCTCTGAGTTGTCCTAGTGAATTGTGGGACTCAGTGCGGTCTTGAGGATCCCCAACATAACCTCCATCTGTTAGCTTCTGCTAATTGCTAACTGATTGCTCTATTGTTTTTGAGGATGCCCTGGGGCATAAATTGTTTCACAGTTTAATCCAATTAATGTCCAGCCCTTTGTAGGGACAGGGGATTGCCAGACTTTGAGACAAGCTTCACCCTGGCCGGGCTCCTCTTAGCTGTCTCTTTCCCTGTTTCTCTCTCAGACTAGTTTTATGGAGCTATCAGTTTTTTCTCAACTGCTCAGAATCAAGGTCACCAATGTTTGCCACACCTTCAGGCAAAGACTTCCCCATGCTCTGTTCCAAATGAAGTCTGTTTCCTTAGAGAAACAGAGAACTTCAGAGCTCTCTGATCTTACGGCTGGACAAACTGAGGGCAGAACTGCGATTCCACAGCAATGGAGCTGGGGCAGGAGACACAAGGCTTGCTTCTTCCATAAAGATATGCTGCTCTTCCAGCAAAGGGTACTGGGTGGGGAGGTAGCCCCTGTTCTTGCAGGCTGAGCCTTCTGGCATGGATCCTACTCCCTATGAGAGAACTGATGTAGAGGCAGTTGAGGCCTTGTCTTCTTGGCCTAACACATCTGGGGTAGGGACCCTGCCCTATGAGTGGAGGTTGGTCAGCGGACGCAAGCTCCAGTCCTCTTAGCCTGGAAGGGCTTTGGCAACACAGGATGTGGGAATGAGAGAGGGCAGCTGGCCCCTCCTGGGGTGGAATTGTCATCCGAGAGGAGGAGGTGGGGGAAGAGGCCCATCTCTTGGCCACTCCTGCCTGGAATAGAGCTTCTGTTACACTGATCAAGGGAAGTGCGGTAGCAGATTGTAACTAAGATGCCACAGGCTCTCACTGTTCTTATTAAGAGTTAATAGATAGGGAGGGTGGGAGGGAGGGAGACGCAAGAGGGAAGAGATATGGGAACATGTGTACATGCATAACTGATTCACTTTGTTATAAAGCAGAAACTAACACACCATTGTAAAGCAATTATACTCCAATAAAGATGTTTAAAAAATAAATAAATAAGAGTTAATAGATTTCCTTGAATGAATATTTCCCTATTTAAGATTTCCAGAGATAAGTGGTTGTTTTTTAAAATTATCATTGATAATTTTCATCAGGTAATCAGTCTCTTTATTGGGCAAAGCGTTCTCTGAGCTCCTCATACCACCATTCTGGAAGTCCTACTTCTGATCATATTATTATACTCAAAAATGTCAAAGACTCACTATTTCCTAGTGAAATAAAATCTATATTCCTTAGCTTGATTGTCAACGTTCTGTATCATTTGGCTCCGTATGGTATCACTGTAAGCACGACAGAGCAGGTCTGGTGTTCCTGGAACATATCTTGTGCTGTTCACTCTGTCAAAACTTTCATTTCCTTTCATATCATAACACATATTCATATTCTTCAGTACATCAATATAAATACACCTTTTTTTGTCTTTGGCTAATTTTCCAGCTCACAGTTGTCTCTCCCTATAAAATGTGTTAGAATATAAAGACACTAATCGCATTCTCTTTTTCCAATTTTGTACAAGTGTTAATAGATGCTATCATTCACTGCAGTTATTAGCACAACACCTGACACATAGTAGACACTCTAGAAATATTTCTTGTTTCGTGAGCAAATGGCTACATGAGAACAAGTCAGAGCAGCATGTCAAAAGCAAGGTCTTTACCATTTAAAGAGGACTTTCTCACACATGCTTCCCATGTGCTTGTCCCAGCAACGATATTGGTCAAGATTGTCATTATTACTCCCAGGAGGAAATTGGGGCTTTTGAATGTAAGATTTCTACCTCAGATCATAGAGTTACTGAGTCGCCATTGCAGAGCTGAGTTCAGAGCCTGGGCTCTGTTAAAAACCAAAGTCTTTCTATAGTGAAAACGATCAGCAAAAGTTAAGTACCTTCTCCTACTGAGGCTTGTTCATTTTTCAGTTGGAAAGGGATAAGGGCAATTAAAAATAAGGACAAAATAGATAAAGGAATCCCTTTCTGAAGTTTTTGCTTAGATTATCTAAAATGTAAACTTAAGGCTTTGGTAATGAATGCTGGCTATATAATAGATAGGAACAAAGTCAGTTTATTCTTCACAAAAAACGCTCTGTGCTAACCTAATCACGTGGCCATTTTATTACAGTAACTATGTTGTTTTGAAAAATAACTCATTCCACTGAAGATGAAAGATAAGTGACTGCAGTATATGGAACAAAAAGGGGAACTTTTGTTGTATGTATGAGTAAGGCTAAGGGCGGGTGAGAGTTGCCTGAAGAAAATGATTTGGGAAGGAATTAACTTCTGGGTGATGGGGAAGGCTATTTAGAAATGACATCTCGCTCCTTTCTTTCAGTCCCTGAACCACCTGTGTACTCATTCACCGAGGGTTACTTTAGCTTCCCTCAGAAAAGCCCTGTTTAATTGACGTTCAGTAGATTTTGTTCACTACACTTGGCATCGTATCTGATTCCTCCACTTAGACGGGTAGTTATCAACAGAGGGGCTTTTTTTGGTAGGTGTTCGTTAAGAGTTAAAAAGTAACTCTTTATCCAGTCTCTTGAAGAGGCAGAACCAATATCACAACACTGTACCCTGTGCCCTGAACGCTGAACCTTGAGCATCACTTCGCCTATCTTTAAAATGGGCATATTATTCTATTTATGTGTTGCCCTAATGATTAAAAAAAATATGTGAACATGTCTAGCAAAATGCCTGGCCTATGATATGTGCTCAACAAGGTTCTACTTGCCTGCTTTGCCTTTCCATTGCTGCTACCCTCTAGACATGGTCCCAGATCCCCTGATTAGCTTTATCAAAGTGGATAAAAATATATACAAAAGAATGTTGATGATGCAGTACATTAAAGGGACTTGAATTTTCCCATCATTCACTTATTTTAACTGTGCCGTTATAGTGGTGGTGGGGAGTGGGTGAGTAGTGAAGGAAGCTGTGGCAATGTCGTATGTACAGATCACACAAATAATAGATGATTTACCCTGTGTTTTCCAGTTTGAAAAGCATTTTCATGTACATAACCTCATTTGACTCACCCCAAGCATGATGATGTAGATGTGCTCAATGTGCCTTCTACAAATAAAGAGACTGAAGTTCAGAGATGATCGATGATACACCAAACATATTCAAATGGAAACGTTAATACAGGTGACCACGTTTTCTATGGAGAGAAAAGAAGTGGTCATTTTATAATACTTTGTAGAAAGAAAGATGGCAACAGACAGGTAATTTTAGATTAGGAATGAGACATCATATTTATGCTTAGGGGTGAGGAACAAAATTTATTTGGGGACTGTACTTGCAATTATGCAACTTCTCATTGCTGGTATCAGATTTTCTTTGAAAATAATTTTCATCCTCCTTTTCTTGTTGCTCCTATAGAATTTCTGATGAATGCACATGACATTTCAGAGTGAAAGCTTATACACTTTCACTTATCATATATTCCTCCAAACAAAAAGCTCTTCTTGGATAACAACAAGGAATTTGGAACAGTATAAAAGAATTGCATTTTATTGACCATTTCCTTAGTTTTAGTTCATTTATAATAAATGGGTTGAAGAGTCCAATGAATGGGTTGAAATGCCATTATTATTTGTCAATATACTTTTATTCACTTTCTTTAACTTTAAATCTCTGAATATTCCTGACTTCCTGATGCATTATTTTTAAATCCTAAGAACTTTCATTTTTTCCTTTTATTTGGTAGGAACAATATTTATATGGTTTGTTTCCAATTAAAATAAGAGGTGTGTAATAGTAAATACTTATTTATAGTAACCAATTCACTCATAAATGTGGGAAGATTTCAATAAGAAAATACTAAAGAACCAAAATATATAAGTTTAAGGAAAAAAAATGAAAGTAACTTAAGCAACCTGAGTTTAGGAGAAATAGAATGAAATGATGTGAATATTTTTGGTCTATGGTCTTCTATACTAATAATTAAATTATTTGGAAGAATTATTTTATTCACATTGTATATTATTAATGTCATCATTTAATTAACATCAACAAAATTTTAGAATTCATGGCTAAAGACAAAGGAAATTTAACATGGACTTTAGAGAGAGTTTTACTTCTTCCTGGAAATATATATTAAATTTTATTCTAGGTTCACTTTACAGAAAATTAAACCTTGATTTACTTTTAGTCTAATTTTTCTTACGAGATTGAAACTCCTTTTTAAAAATTGTTATCTCTGATAACATTACCCAGAACACTTGCTGAAGATAAATACGATGGAATCAACACAGTAATGTGATATTTCCTCGTGGAATACCAAGCTTATCCCCCCTGGGACAGGAAACCCATAATCAACTGTGAAGGTTGTGAAGGTCTTTCTTACACACTAGATTGATCCGATAATCCGTACCATGTTTGGACATATTGTATGTACTACAACTTATATTCTTTTGCTTCTATGGCAACTGATGGCTTTGTAAACTTTTGAAGCACTAGGGAAAGAAACATATTGGCAGAATGCTTAGGTTTTCATTTTTCCATAAGATAGAAAAAGCAAGATATTCAACAACTAGCTGTGATGATGTGACAGAGATTATTTAATTATTCTTGACATGCTCCTACGTAGCCAAGAAGTAATCTTAATTTTGCTAAAGGCCAGCATTGATTTAAAAACAAACTCAAAATACAAACATTTATTTTGTTATTTTAATGAAACAATAGATTTTTCAGTACAACATGCACGTGAAGCATATGTACCATTTTGGTATAACTGGAAATGAAACCTTGCTATTTTGAGTATCCAAATGGATTTTAGTTTTGAGTCACTGTGTCTTTTTTTTTTTTTTTTTTTTTTCGGTACGCGGGCCTCTCACTGTTGTGGCCTCTCCTGTTGCGGAGCACAGGCTCCGGACGCGCAGGCCCAGCGGCCATGGCCCACGGGCCCAGCCGCTTCGCGGCATGTGGGATCCTCCCGGACCGGGGCACGAACCCGCGTCCCCTGCATCGGCAGGCGGACCCTCAACCACTGCGCCACCAGGGAAGCCCAAGTCACTGTGTTTTAATGACAAAAAATTGATTAGATTTTTAGAAATCTCAAGTTTCTTAAATGTATTTCTACATGATAAAATTTAAATAAATATTTGCTGTTTTTCATCAAAACTAGTTTTCTTAATTGGCTAATTATTTCTATTGAGATAGGTCAGGGGTTAACAAACTGTAGCCTATGAGCCAAATCCAGCCTGGTGATGTGTTTGTACATCTTGTGATCTAAGAATGATATTTATATTTTAATGGATGAAAAAAATTTTAAGGAATAATACTTCATAACACATGAAAATTATCTGAAATTTAAATTTTAGTGTTTTTAAATAAAGTTTTCCTGGAACATAGCCATGCTCATTCATTTATGTATAGTCTATGGCTGCTTTCGCACAATAATAGCAGATTGAGTAGTTGGGACACAGATCTTATGGCCCACAAAGCTGAAAATATTCATTATCTTGCCCTTACCGAAAAAGTTTGCTGGCCCCAGAAATAGTTACCTCTAAATCCCAGATGGCTACTAAAATGCACACGTAGACACACACACACACATATACACGTATACTCAGTGCATCCTGGGTGTGTTCTATGAAAAACTTTCCATTCCAAATACTTTGATTCATGGGAATTATCATTTTGTATTTTGAATATATCTTTTCAAGTTTAAAAATTATTAGGAAAACAGTTTCCTATATTTACCATCAAGACCATGACAGTTTAAAAAAAAAAACCCAAAAACTAAAGAGAACCTATATTGTGCAAATATAAATGTCATAGGTTAAATGTACTTAAATCCTGGGGTCACAAACTGATTGCACTGATATGTGAAGTATCCATATTCTCCTTCCTTATTCCCCACCATTGAACTGAAACATCAGTATAGTCATTATTACGACATTTGTTGTTACACGGTTGATACTATTGTTCAGAGTGGTATGTTGGACCATTACTGAAAAATGATGGAATCTAGAGTTAACTTAATTTTAATAATTTGTATTATCTTGACTGGAAATCCAATTATATGTTACTTAACAGTCTGATGTCTAATTGACATCATATATCTCTATGATATGATAAGACATATCCAACAATTTACACACTGATCTGTATTTTCCAAAGAAAGAGCTCAGCTGAAAATAGCTTTCAAATTGTGCAGAGTTCTGGGGAGGCGATGGCTTGTGGGAGAGATATAAGGAAGAAGCCAAAGGGTTTAAGGTCCTTGACCTTTGCCCCTTTCAGCCAAGCAGTTTTTGTTTTCTGACCTTCATGAAGATTATTATTATTATTTTTTTTTTTGTGGTACGCGGGCCTCTCACTGTTGTGGCCTCTCCTGTTGCAGAGCACAGGCTCCGGATGCGCAGGCTCACGGGCCCAGCCGCTCTGCGGCATGTGGGATCTTCCCGGACTGGGGCACAAACCTGCGTCCCCTGCATCGGCAGGTGGACCCTCAACCACTGCGCCACCAGGGAAGCCCTTCATGAAGATTTTTAATGTTCTACTTTTGCTAAATGCAGTGGCTTTATACCGTGTCAACTTAGGCTAACTAGAACTACATTTTCCAGAAATCCCTTCCCTATATGATACCAGGTTAGCCTTGGCCACAAGGGAAGTTTGCATTGGATTTGGTAGTCAAGTGGAGAGGTATCATGATGCTCTGAAGTTCAGGGTAGGGCCAGCTCCTACACATTGTCACTGATCTGCCAGATCCCTTTGTTTGCTTGAGACAGCACATCGTCCCCTAGCTCCTTCAGCTTCTCCATGCCCTCAGCCTGTCAAGATGGAACTCTCCAATGGTGCAGGGTGCTAGCTTCTTTTGCAGGGCACCCACATCATCACGGTTGGAGGTGGGAAGGAACAGAGGTAAATTTCAGTTTGACCTCATGGCTTTCTGTTGTCCTTGAGAGTTTCAGTTTGTGCATGCTCTCTCTGCTTCACGTTCAGGGTTTCTTCCCAGAAAGACTGATTCTGCTGACCTACAGCAACTTCAGACCCACTCCCGGACACAGATGCAACAATCTTCCATACATGTCTTCACAGATCACACTTTTTTGGGGTAATACCAAAAATAAGTCCCTTATTCCATATCACTTCAAGAGGTATGCCTCTCTAATGGAATCATAACAGGTGTACTAAAAAGTATTTGAAAGTTATTCATCATCCATACATATTGTTTCATAAATAAGGAAATTGCAGTTCATAGAAAATAGTAGTCAACATCATCACAGGAGTAATAGTAGTAAACATTTACCCAGGGCTTTCTAAGTAAATACTTTAGCATGTAAAGTCACCTAATCCTCATTCTAACTCTGTAAATTAGTGATATCGTTTTTCCCATTTTAAAGGCGAGTAAAACTGAAGCAGAGAGAATGTACATTTAAGTCTTGAGGTCATAGTTATTTAAATAGTGGAGTTAGTTAGAATTTGAATCAAAGCAGTTTGATTCACTCCAAGTTCTTAATCATAGCTTATCTTTGATGGTAGAGATTTTGTGGAGATGAACTGAAAAACAATTGTTTTCCAGGTCTCTATTTTCCCAGGCAATTGCTTAAACAATTCACAACTACTTATTGAGTATCTACTGGAGAGTCTGTCCTAGACAAGCAAGACAAACATGGCTCCTGCCTTCATGGAATCAGCATATATTTTGTTATACCTGCATTTGTGAAATGAGAATTGTGCTCCTGTTTGAAGCTATATCTATACTATCATTCTCACTCTTTCCCTCTATGTAGCTATATTTCATTGCATTCCAAACATAAATTTGTTAGAGGTGATTTGAGGAAAATCATAGGCATTTAGAGCAAATGTATGGAATCCTAAGAAATAATAAAAACTTTGTAGTTTTTAACATATTTAAAATAGAATTTGTATTTTAAAAAATGTAATCATTTCACATGAAAATTATGATACACATGGTTTGGAAAGAAAATTATATAGGTCCACTTTCTAATTCAGAAATGAATAGACAGGTCAAATATGTACTGTGGTTGGCCATATATTATCACGAATAAGCCACAGTAGTAGAAACCCTTTAGACACTTACACCTTTTGGAGAACGCTGGTAGCGCTCACTCTGAAGATTCTTGATAACATGTGTAATTGACTATAAACTAGAATCAATATTAAACTTGGCTCTAGTGTGGAACTTCTGTTATCCAAGAATTGTCTTTCCAGGAAGCTCAATCTTCTATAACAAGTTCTAGCCTTTAAGTAGCCTTCTAAAATGAACCTTTCTATGCTGTGAAGAAGATGCCTTAAATGGCAATGAAAATCTTTAGGGCCTGTCATTATGTTGCCATTCAGAAAGGATCTTTCTGCTGGCTGGTGGTGTCAATAAATGCCATTCTTTCATGCATTACTTGGGAGGTTTGTGAGAGAAGTGACAGATAAATGAGACAAGAAGAAGAAAAGAGGTTCAGACAAGGTAAGAAAGCAATAAAATGAGATTCCATACAGAGGTAATTGCAGTTAGAAGTGGCAATAGGAGGGGTGAGTAGCAAACTGCGGGGGAGGGGAATGAACACTTGTGTTTGATTAGCCCTTAAATGCATAGATATCATTAAGGCTTAACTCTGGGTGAATTGTTAGATGAAGCAACCTCCTTTCCCTCCACTTTCTCTTTCCATTTGTGTAGCATTGAATCCTCCCTCTGCTCCCTGACTGATGCTTCCTCTTGCCAGATAGGATGACTTATCCATAGAATTTTCAAAAAGGACTGATTCTCTGTAATGTTGTCCTTTTTGCTCCCTTTTCTCTCTATGAATATCCTGGCTATTGAGAGCAAGGGTTCAGGAAAGGGGTGAGTTTAGAGAAAAAGATTCTGCCTTTGTTGTAGGGAAGTTCTGACGTTGTCCAACACTGCCTATGACTGGGGGTAAACCAGTCTAATTCTGAGGTCCAACTTTGGGAAGTCTACCATTGACTAGGCTAGCTCAGGTACCATTATGTCAGGCTGTCCTGGAGCTTGGATGGAAGTATAGTCTGTTCTCTTACTGGTAGACCACAGGATATGTGGGAGTACTGAGGAGAAGTGGGAGATGTGCCTTATCTCATTCACTTGTTCCATCGTATCTCACAGGACTTAGAGCTGCCCAGTATGTGATACAACCACTGTATGAAGGCATGCACTCATACCCCAGGGGTCCTATCAGACTGCAGTGCTGGAGAGTGACAATGGTGTTATCATGTTAACAGAAGGGGCCTCCCACTCCTCTATCTAACCCTTATAATGCCCATGACAAGAAAGAAGGCATGTAGGGAAACTTGGACAGCTCTCTTCTAGGCTTTAGGGAAATATGCTCATTTTCCTTTTGGTTCATCCTTCCGTGACTTTTACCATTTACAGCGATGAGATTACAAGGACTAACTTTGGATCTGAGACAAAGGTTCAACCAAGCCTGCTAAGGCAAGCCTCAAGCAAGAGTGTCAAAAGGAAAACATATGTCTCTCACAACAGCCAGCCTAGTATGTGGCAGAGAAGACCAAGAGGGACTCGGGGCTAAGGCCTATCAAGTAACAAAGAGTATTTTTGCCTAGACTGTCAAGTTGTATCCCTCTCAGGACCCGTGATGGAAAAAGGCATCTGGTTAAGGATGGGGCACTTTTGTAGTCTGGCTATGTTTCCTTCTTTGTCTCAGAGACGGTTCTGATAAAACTGCTGCCTTTTTCTCACGAATAAATTAGCAGAAGCCCTGGGTCAGTGTCTAAGGAAAGAGACTCTAGCCAAAAGTGTGTTAATCTACTGAATTCTGCTACACCTTTTTTTTGGTAACACATGACATTCTCACTTATAGGATAAAAATCTATAGAATCTTATAGAGTAACACTGTAACTTCTCTCTTTGGGACCCTTTATTTTCAGCCTCACTTATATACTTGCAAAAAGTTCTCCAGGGCTTCCCTGGTGGTGCAGTGGTTGAGAGTCCGCCTGCCGATGCAGGGGACACGGGTCCGTGCCCCGGTCTGGGAAGATGCCGCGGAGCGGCTGGGCCCGTGAGCCATGGCCGCTGAGCCTGCGCGTCCGGAGCTTGTGCTCCGCAACGAGAGAGGCCACAACAGTGAGAGGCCCGCGTACCGCAAAAAAAAAAAAAGTTCTCCAGTCTTTATCCATTTGTTTATTCAAACTGCTACTTTGAAAAGTTCTGCAAAATGTTGGATTGTGCCAGTTAATCTCAGGCATGGTACTGTGTTTGTTTGCTTGGATCTGCAGCTCTCTGTGGCTTTAATGCTCTATTCTTTTTGTCTTCTCTTTGCTGGATGTGCTCTACTGACACAGGTGATGGTTACATTCTCCTCCTTAGATGGGAAGGGTTTCTCTCTTCTTTTTTTTTTTTTTTTTTTTTTTGTGGTACGGGGGCTTCTCACTGCCGTGGCCTCTCCCGTTGCGGAGCACAGGCTCCGGACGCACAGGCTCAGCGGCCATGGCTCACGGGCCCAGCCGCTCCGCGGCATGTGGGATCTTCCCGGACCGGGGCACAAACCCGTGTCCCTTGCATCGGCAGGCCGACTCTCAACCGCTGCGCCACCAGGGAAGCCCTCTCACTTCTTTATTAGAGTTAGTGTTGAAAACTAGCCCGCCCGTTGTATAGCACCGTGCACAGATTTTGATGTAGCCCCACTACAGTCATGGCAGGGGCACTGCTGCTAAGCGACTTCACACCCAGTATCACGTGGGATTTGGGATTTGGGGCCTTGGTTCCTGTGACTGTTGAAGGCGTTAGAAACAATAGGATAAGCCAAAATATGGTTCACAGCACATCTATGAGCATAATAACATTGATTGTTCTGTAGATAATATTTTCTATAATATGTGGTATTTTCTTAAGTGTGTTCTAGAGAGCATGAGTTTTGAGACTTTTGGATAACGGTTCAACGAGAAAAGCATTTTGATACCGGGAAATGTTGCATATTATAACCACCTCATGGAAAATTATAACTATACTAGCATTTTTTGGTGGGGGGGCTGCGTTGGGTCTTCATTGCAGCACACAGGCTTTCTCTAGTTGCAGCGAGCGGGGGCTGCGCTTCCTTGCGGTGCGCGGGCTTCTCATTGTGGTGGCTTCTCTTGTTGCGGAGCATGGGCTCTAAGGCTCTAGGCGTGTGGGCTTCAGTAGCTGTGTCACGCCAGCTGAGTAGTTGTGGCTCACGGGGTCTAGAGCACAGGCTCAGTAGTTGTGGTTCACGGGCTTAGTTGCTCCGTGGCATGTGGGATCTTCCTGGACCATGGATTGAAACCGTGTCCCCTGCATTGGCAGGCAGATTCACAACCACTGCGCCACGAGGGAAGTCCCAACTATACTAGCATATTAAAAGCAAGTAATTTTGCCATAAATAAACTGTTTTAATTTTTTAATCCAGTATTTCTGGATTTTATTTAAACACAGACTTTTCTTTCTTGTCATCAAATCATTTTTTCGCATGGAAGATGATAATGAAAAGCAAAGTGCAGAACCATATTATTGGTTGTGCTCACATGAAGAAAGGAAATGGACATGTCTTTATATCCAAGGATGGGAAGGGTCAATGAGGCAATATAACATAGATTCATGCCCCTTGTTTAATATCAGGGTTAAGAAAGGGCAGTTATTGAAAGTCTTTGTAGGTTTTGAGTGGAAAAGATATGATTAAATACCTCATTGAGTGATGTGCTAAAACTGTGCTCTGAGGATCCTTTCCAGCCCCCCTGATGCGTGTGGTGGACATTGCTGGGTTTCTTCAATAACTGCTTCTCCTATTCTGCCAGGCACGTGGAAGACTGTACTTCTCAGTCCTTTTACTTGTTGGCTAGGCAATGTGATGAGTACTGGCCAGTGAAATGTGGGCCGAAGTGACACATTTCACTTCCTGGTAAAGGAGAAAGGAATGAAGAGTCTGTGAAATTATCCAGTCTCTTTCTTTCCCTGTCCTTGTAATCAAGTCCATGAGCTTCTGAAAGTAAAGTAATGAGGTGGAGGAACCCCCTTTAAATTGGATCCTTGAGTGACTGTGAGGACCTTCATCTACCCCCACCTTTTCCCACATCCCATCACTCTCACTCACCTAACTCAGACATATAGAATGAGCAAGAAACACTTGTTGACCAAAGTGACTGAGAATTAGAGATTACTTGCTACTGCAGCATAACTAAGCCTCCCCAGAGTACGTGTGTGTGTGTGTGTGTGTGTGTGTGTGTGTGTGTGTGTGTGTGTGTTGTGAGGGGATGGTAGTCCAGATCTCCATACTCAATGTTTCCCCTCTTTTTTTTTTTTGCGGTACGCGGGCCTCTCACTGTTGTGGCCTTTCCCCTTGCGGAGCACAGGCTCTGGACGCGCAGGCTCAGCGGCATGGCTCACAGGCCCACCTGCTCCACGGCATGTGCGATCTTCCCGGACCGGGGCACGAACCCGTGTCCCCTGTATCGGCAGGCAGACTCTCAACCACTGCGCCACCTGGGAAGCCCTGTTTCCCCTCTTTAAACCTCCTACCCAACCCTGCTGTACAATCAGAGAAACTATATGTTGGTTTGTTTACCATATTAGATGTCTAAAATTCTCAAATAATTCCATTGTTAAAAATATTGGAAATAATTGTTAAATATCATTCCTATTTTATGTTTAAGAATACTGAAGAACCACTCAAGCATACAACTCAGTAAAGTTACTTTTGACAGTGCAGAAGCAGAACTCAAATTCTTGTTTTGTTTTATATTATTTTAAGTTTATCTTATTTTGTTGCACTATAAAGTCAGCAGTTAATAATTTAAAAAATGGAAAAATAATACCAAACAACAGAAGAACAAAAATAGGCTCACCACCCAAAGACAAACACTCTTTGTTTTCTCACGTGTTTATGATCTTTTAAATCAATAATAATGGTAATAATCATCTGTATCTATTGAGTCCTTCCAGATGCCAGACACCCAGAAGTTAAGGGCAAGGCTTTTGGAGTCTGCCTGGTAAGTAGCCATAGTCTCCTCTTATCAGCTGTGTGATCTTGTTCAACCCTCTGCCCATCAGATTCTTCATCTTTAAAACAGGGGTTTTACTGTGGTTTCATAAAGATTGAATAAATTTTAAAATATGTGTAAAATATTAATACTTGGAAGAATGCCTGGATTATTGTAAACACTTAATAACTGTTAGAAATTTTAATTTTAATCTTTTCCCCATTTAATTGTCACATCACGCCTGTGAAATAGGTATTACTATCTTTCTTTTATAGGTAATGTAAAGAAGGATTAGGGAAATTAGTGATTTCCCACAGTCACACAGCCAACAAGGCAGCAGAGACTTATTTCAGAACCTGTTCTCTTAACTACTATAATATAAAAATATGCAATTTTTGTGCAACACACAAATGAGAGGTAGTCCTGTTTCTGATTTTTTCACTATTATAAACAAAATCTTGCATGCAGTGAATGTTACTGTGAATTAAATATCATTTTAATAAAGGTTTTTGTGTGTTTTTATAATTGTTCCTTAGGCTGGATTACCTGTAATGAGGGGAGGGGAGTGGGAAGTGAGAGAAATAGGTGAGGGAGATTAAGAGGTACAAAGTTCCAGTTGCAAAATAAGTGTCTTATTATCATGGTGATCATTCTGAAATGTATAGAAATATCAAATCACTATGTTGAGACTAACATAGTGCTGTAGGTTAATTATACTTCAAGAAACAAACAAACTTATAGCCAAAGACATCAGATTTGTGGTTACCAGAGGAGGGGGACTGAGGGAGGGGGTATTAGACGAAGGTGGGCAAAAGGTACAAACTTCCAGTTATAAAATAAAGAAGCACTACGGATGTAATGTACAACATGATAAATATATTTTAACACTGCTGTATGTTATATATGAAAATTAAGAGAGTAAATCTCAAGAGCTCATCACAAGGAAACTTTTTTTTCCTTTTCTTCTTATTTTTTATCTGAATGCACTGATGGATGTTCACTAAACTTATTGTGGTAAAAATTTTATGATGTATGTGCTGTATGTCAATTATCTCAACAAAATTGGAAGAAAAACAGGGAAAGAAAAAAGTGTTTTATTTTTAGATTCTTGACTCATACCCTTAAGACACTGTCTAAAATTGTTTTAGCAAGCCCACCAGCTGTAAATAAAGATGTGCTGGGCTTCCCTGGTGGTGCAGTGGTTGAGACTCTGCCTGCCAATGCAGGGGACACGGGTTCGAGCTCTGGTCTGGGAAGATCCCACATGCCGCGGAGCAACTAGGCCCGTGAGCCACAACTACTGAGCCTGCGCATCTGGAGCCTGTGCTCCGCAACAAGCGAGGCCGCGACAGTGAGAGGCCCGCGCACCGCAATGAAGAGTGGCCCCCGCTCGTGGCAACTAGAGAAGGTCCTCGCACAGAAACGAAGACCCAACACAGCCAAAAAAATAATAATAATAATTAATTAAGTTTTTAAAAAAGATGTGCTATCAGAGAAAAATAATTGCTGTTCTGATTTAAAAGGAGAGGTGTTGGTGGTTAATCAACTAGATTTATAAAAAAAAGGATCTCATTTTAATTTGCAGTGGCTTCAATGCTCATTCTTTAACCAACAACATTTTATTTAATATTATATTTTATATAATCAGGTGCTTAAATAGACGTATTATATGGCCCCAAGTCTTCTTTAATTGAACCAGGAATTTAAAGTTTCTGCATGGCTTTATCCTCTGCCATCTTTTCTCCTCACAGCACATTCACTCCAGGGGACAGCATCCTCACCTGAGACTTATCATCGTTATCCTGCCAATGTCCAAATATCCAGATCTCCAAATCTCCAACCCAGATCCTTCTGCTCAGTGCCACCCCAGATATCCACATATGCTCCGAAAAGTACCATCTGGTTATTCCTTGTGTACATTGAACCCAAATTTTCCAATGCCTCATTCATCTTTACCTCCAGACTAGTTCCTCTTATTTTGTTCCGTATGTGGTGACTTAGTGATTAAAAAAAACATCTATCAGATTGCCCAAATTTGAAATGAATTTCTTTTCTTGATTTTTCTCTTTCCCTCACACTCCAAGGCACATGGGTGCTGACCCCCAAATATCTCTAAAATTAATTTCTTCTTTTCCCCTGTACCAGACATGTTTCATCCTTTGCCTGGAATCAATGAACTCTGATCTCCCTTCCTGCTATCCAGTTCCCACATAATTCAACTTTTGCGCCACCTCCAAAATGACAGAAGATAGCCATCCTATCACACCACCCCCCATTAAAAAAATCCTGACGTGTTCTTTCCTTTGCTTATATGACAAGACCTAATGTTCATCTGTAAATCTGACGGAGTGCCCACCTCCAGCATCACCCTCTGCCACCTCTGCCCCCCTCTCCCCCACCTCCACATGCGCTACGCTAGAGCAACAGTTTTGAAGTCTGACATTAGAGTCACCTTGGGAGCTCTTAACAAAGACCGTGCCACGACACCATGCCCAGAGCCTAAGGGTTTGAGTGAAACCTAGACACCGGTATTTTTAAAAACCGTATCCAGGGATTCTAATGTACTGCCAGCATAAGACCCACTTCTCACTAAATTAAACTATTGTAATTTCCTCAATTTTCTTTTTCTGTCTTGCCTTTCTGCCAGGGGTGCCCTTGCTTATCATTTCAATCTTACCTCTATTCATCTTTAAGCACTCAGCTGAAGTTACTTGAGGGGAGAGAGAGTTGGAGTGACTTCGGCACTGCCCCGCCCGCATATTGGCCACGTCCCTTCCATATTTTCTCTCTGTGAACACCTGACAGTTTATCAATCTATGAAGTGCTATGCAAATACAATTTCAAGCCAGCCACTTGTGACAGACTGCTGCCCCTAAGACTCTCCTAGGCAGTTATTCCAAATCTACTGGTTCAAGTGCTACAACCTCAGCAAAATCTTTTTTCTCCATTGGGTAGACTGGGGTGCCCCTGCCTTAGGTGTACCTGGCACCTTGCCTTCTGGCAGCTCTTTGAGAACTCTTGTGGCCATGCTGTAGAGTAACTCCTCGTTTGCATGTTTCTAGGGCCACTGGATGCTGTAGCACTCTAAGGTGGCTGCAGCAGAAGCATCTCAGCCATCTTTGTTTCTCTACGGTCGGGCATAGCGTCTGGCTATATAATAGAGATTCAATAAATGTTTATCCAATGAATGTCTTTGTTAATAACCCAGCTGCTGCTGGTTGACTACTACAAGCTCTGCAGATCTCCGAGGGACTTAGGTAGATGAGGAATCAGTCATAAGGAAATGACTCTCTGCCCTCCTGAATCTTGGCTTACCTACCAAGTTCACCTTAGGGTTGTGTTGCATTTCCATTATCAAACTTTATTTTGTGTATCTGGAAAAAATCCTTTCCATGTGTTAGGGTTTAAGTGAAATAGTTTCAACCTTTAAAACATTGATTCCTGCTTCTGGAGTATGGACTATATACTTACTCATTCTTTCTGCAGTTCAGGAGTTTGTGATACATAATAAGTCCAGGATGTGCATTTCTCCAGTTTCTTTACATCTAAATAAATCAAATTAATGAAAAGTCATTACTTACTCTGTTTTTAATAAGGCTTTTAGTCTTTAAACTGGGATAGGCAGAAAAGTCCAATATATTTCCGCTTTCCTTCAGAGGAAATGTGACCCTTAATCTTAATTAGCTTGTAGGAGTGTGTTTCTTTACTCTATAATTTCAACATGACTGAAAATGTCTGAGTTTGTTGGTTGACAATGCTTATACTTGACCCTGTGCACTCTGATAAGGCCCTATTAAGCAACAATCTTCACCTTGGATTGGGGGGTTAATAAAAATAATACTAATAGTACTACGACTAATACAATGATTGCCTACTATGGACCAGACAGTGAGCTAAGGGCAGGTAATGCATTATCTTATCTAATACTTATTACTGAAGTTCAAAGTAGTGAAGTTATCTCTTAGTGTCACATCCTTACTAAGCCATGGAGCTGGCATTGCAGGGTTGAGTTGAACACAAAGCTGAGCTCCCTGAAAGGCTGTCAGGTCTATGACTAATGCATAGAAACATGGTGCTGCACCTCTCTAACCTACGAGTGGAAGCTGATGGACACACCCCAGAGGTGGCTCCAGAGAGTTCTCATGCCCCTCCCCGGCCCGATCCGGTAACCATGAGTCACCCAATGCATGAAGGTATCTGAGCTCTCTCTGCACAAATATCTTGAACCAACATATTTTCTTGTGGTTTCGTATTGATTATTTACAAAGCACATAGTAAAATAATAAAGAGGTATTGTTTAAAACATGATATGAGTCATTGTGCTTGGTAAACTTGACCTTTGTGTCTTTGCATTCTGGGAAGGGTTATCTTTCAGCTAAGAAACACAGAGAGAGGATTTGTGATTGCCAACTAAGGACTGTATTTCTTGAAAGTTTGTCCCTTAAAAGCAGAATATATAGTTTCAAGACAATTTTGAAAGGGAATTTTAGATTCAGAGCTGGTTGCCCTATAATAAATCACACTTTTAGTTTTTTAAAATATGTTAGTTAATTTATTAATTAAATAGGCTTAATTAGTATTGTCCTAATTCCACACAGATCATACATGTCTGTTCTGTCATGTCTATGTCAACTTCTATTTTAGGATACTCAAGAAATAGCATTATTGATTCACGTTTCCAAGAAAAATTAAGTATATTTCTGAGTGTTAGTGATTCCACAAAATAAGAAATCTCTCTTTGGCGGTCACTTGGTGGTACGTACTTGCTTTAGCATGTAAAATGTCATATACTGTGTTAACACTAGGAGAGCTGTATATGATTAGTGATTTTCTGATGATGGGGGTGGGGAGACAGAATGGAAACACTGTATTGGACTCAAAGCATGTGCTCTATTTTAATTAAAAGTGGACTCATTCTCCCAATGGAAATCATTTTATAGCACTCTGTATAAAGGATGAAATTGCTTTTCATTTATCATAAAGTTTTCCCCCAAGACAGCTTGATTTCTGTAACTAGTGTAATACTTATTCTTTTGTTTAAATTTCATGCTATCAAAGAAACTGAACAACATTCCTCAAGGATGACTAATTGTTTGATAAAGATGTTATAGTGAAGGATCTTTCTCTCTGACTCCACTTTCCCTCTCTCCTTCTCTCTCTCTCTCTTTTTTTTTTTCTGGTCTACTTTCAGGAATTCTCATTGATTGTAAACAGTCTACTATGAATCCTCTATGAATGTACGTGAGCTCAATTTGTGCCTAAAATCAGGTCTGATATCCCAAGCTTACAATTTGAAAGAAAATTTAAGTTCAGTCCATACCAACAACAATAAGAACAAGAAGTGATTGTATTTGGGCAATACAGTATCCTTTATCTGTGTTATTAAACCACTTCACATCATTCCGTGTCTTGTGGTACTCCCTCCCTCTAAAATTAAACACACATGAAAGACACCTGGTTTTACATTTTGAAGTGAAATATAAACCAGATGGGTTTTGTCGAAAACGTGGTCCTCGACTCATGCTGAAATGGGAAGTTGGTTTTTGTAAATGACATCTACAAATACACACTTAAAAGGCAGCTTTTGTTGGGCAGATGTTGGGGCCCTTGGGGTTTTGGCCTGTCCCAAGAAGTTGTCCTATAGAATATTTGGCCTCCTTGCATTGGAAGATAAGAAAATTTAGCTTCTGTTGAGACCTAGTATTCAAAGTACAAAAGTGCTACTTTTTTAACCTAATTTTGAGACAGTATCATTGCTTTAGCATACTAATTCAAGTCATAAAGTGGCAGGGAAATTTTAATCTTAACATCTTTTTCAAATTAGTGATATAATCTATATGTGGTAAATTATAATATTAGCTTATTTTTGAGGGCCTACATTGTGCTAAGCCCTGAGTATGCAATGGTAAACAACCAGATTTGGTTCTTACCCTCGTGCAGCTTAGTCTTGTGAAACTATTTTGTTCATTGTTTAAAAACAAATCGATAATTAGTTGCAGAGAAGAAAACTAGCACATGACAAGTACTAACTCTGTACTAGAACTGAGCTAGGATTTTTCCCTCTTGTTTAAACTTCCCAAGAGCCTTGCAAGATAGTTACCATGACCCTTGTTTTATAGATAGGAAAACTGAGGCTTTGAGAGATGAAGTAACTTGCTTAAGGTCACACAGCTAGTAAATTAGTAAATGGCAGAGTGAGCACTAAAATCCAGGGCTGATTCCATCGATCAACAGCTCTCCTAAGTTTAGTGCCATCTCTGCTTTATAGAATTTTGATTCAGTAGTTCAAAAAGTGCCCTTTCCCCTGCTCCACTAAATGATCTAACTTTATCAAAAGAAATAATATACTGTAGAACACAAAGTACCGGATTGAAAATATGGAAATCTGCACTCCCAATATTGTCATTGGCCATTAGAGCTTCGATATTTTTTTCTTTGACTCTAGTCATAGGGCTGAAGAAATTGAGTAAGTGCACCTAACAGATTTTAAAACTAAAAATCCATATAAATAGGAGGGACCCTGTTTTCTTTTAAGCTTAGAAAAGAGGCCAATATTTAACAATTGCTTTTTGATAGTTTTGATTATTGGATGGTGTAGCCAGGCAGAGGTCTTTGCTGGGTAAGATGGGACCTTATGAAAGCTGGTTTCCACTCATTTCTATTTTTATTCCAGAGAGTCACCCTCAGTGGATGCTCAAATCCTTCCAAGCCAACTAATGTAAAACTTAAAGCTCATTTTTTTTCATATACTTCTTAAATTCTCTCTATAGCCTACTCGCCAAGGGTGTTCTAGCTTTTCCTTTGAATATCTGCAATAATAGGGATCTCACTATCTTCTGGAAGAGTTCACTCGAACATTTCTGTTTAGTTCTAATAATCAGGTCATTTTTCCTCAAAATATGACAATGCACATGTCGTTCCCATGTACAGGGCACATTTACTTACCATTTTGTGTAGCGATTGTTCAAATCTACCCCATACAGTCTTCTGTGTGGCAGCCATTCAAATTGACAACTATTTAAAAATAACTATCATGATCTCTATCTGTTACTTCTGTTAAATATCCCCAATACCTTCACCTGCTCCTGGAATAACAGAACCTTGAGTTTCTTCACTTGAAACAAAGATGGTACCGACAGAGCTAAGCCCCACATTCCCAGTGTAATTTTATGTAAATAGTACACCAGTTCTAAACCCTTTCTCTTTATTCTAATATAGTCCCTATCTTTTTAGCAGTAAGGTCTAAGTTCATGTTAGTTTATTTTGGAAGTCACTTCTTAATTTTGGCTAAAACCGAGTTTACTCTCACTTAAATTCCTGTGCTTCTTGCCTATGCTCTTGTTTAAATTCTCAGCATTACCTTCAGTGTTGCTCTTTGGATGTTTACTGTCAGCCTAATTTTATTTCCATATTATATTAGTCAATTTTTTTTCTCCCTACTTGCTTTTAAATTTTCTTTTTTTGGTGTCCTGTAGTTTTATTAGGTTAACCCTAGTTGTAGATTTGCTGTCTTTCCTGAATCTAAGCATTTATACCTTTTTCGGTTCTGTAACTTTCTCAGCCATTTTATCTGCAATGGTTGCTTCTCCCATATTCTCTGAATTTTCTTTTCCTGATTCTCGAATATGATATGTTAGACTATTTCACTGTATCCTCTATGTCTCGTTACCTCTATTTTATTTTTGTGTTGTGTTGTATTTTGACTACTTTATTCAGATCTATATTTCTTGCATGGAGTTTTTTTTAGCTGAATTTAAATTTGGGTATTTCTAGGGATTTTCTAGTAGCTCACTTGTATTTTTACCCTTTGATCTAATAAGTCCAGTTTTGAAACTTCACATAAATGTACAAAGATCTGTGTATCAGGATGTTTCTTTCAGCATTTCATATAAACAAACTGAATTTCAATCGATAAGAAATTAAAGAGGCACTATTAATAGATTGTTATGCAACTGTTAACAAGAATTAAGTGCGTGAGTCTATATGCATACATATATACATATACGTGTATCTATATATTCTATTTATATTCACATAGAAAATATCTAAAAGGATAGTCAAGAAACACTGAAGAGTGATTATATTTGAGAAGTGAGTAGGAGTCCAGAAGGAGGGGAAAGAATCCTGTAAGTTTTACTTTACAGCTTTCTGTCCTGTTTGATATTTTTCTAAAATTGTTTTATACAGAGACTATGCCTTTCTATATTTAAAATATAATTTTAAAACATCCTATTAAATTCAACTCCTCACCCCATTTGTCTTTTTTTTTTTTTTTTTTTTGGTGGTGAGGCAGAGACCTGACAGATGGTCAATGGGTTAGATAGCCGCCTTTACATCGTGTCATCTGAAAATTGGTTAAACATGAATTCTATAACATCATCAGTCATTGGTAAAAGTTTGGAATGTCTTTCAGAAACCTCCTTCCAGGGAAGGCTTATCAACTCGTAACCATGGCATAAAGGAAAATGGTCTGAACCCATATTTTCCTTTCCTTTCCTCTCATTTCCTTTCCTCTCCTCTCCTCTCCTGTACTCTCCTCTCCTTTCCTTCTTCCTTCTTTCCTTCCTCCCTTCCTCCCTTTCTTTCCTTCCTTCATTCCTTCCTTTCTTTATTTCTTTCTGTCATATATAAATTTGTGTATGTATGTATAACATATCAAGCACTCTGCCAAGCATATTATTTCTTTTAGACAAATTAAAAGCATGAAAATACTGACACATTTGTCCCTTGTGCATAAAAAAAATCTGCCATCATCTTTCCTGTAGTATCAAAATTACTTGGGGGGCTTCCCTGGTGGCGCAGTGATTGAGAGTCCGCCTGCCAATGCAGGGGACACGGGTTTGTGCCCCGGTCCGGGAAGATCCCACGTGCCGCGGAGCGGCTGGGCCCGTGAGCCATGGCCGCGGAGCCTGCGCGTCCGGAGCCTGTGCTCCACAATGGGAGAGGCCACAGCAGTGAGAGGTCCGCGTACCGCAAAAAAAACAAAAAAACACAAAAAACAAAAAAAAATTACTTGGGATCACAGAATTGTAAAATTCATGCCTTAATCATTTTCCAAACCTTTTGAGCATCTCCTTTTATTATGTCAAGCTACAAAAGCATTCGTGACTTACATGTTTGTCTTGACATTCATAAACTTCAAGATATAAGTCTCAGAAAGCAGACCATCATTGAGAAGAATTGTTGCTATAAAGCCAGATAAAGTCTTCGGTTTGAAACTTTCCTTCCATGTCATGCTTCAAGGTATCAAGTTAAGAGTTCAGATTAATGACACACAAAATCTAAACTGAATTTTGCAACATCTGAAGAGAGAGAAATGAAACTGCTTGCAAGGAAATAAGAGTTTTCTGTAGTGATTAAGTTTGATTTTCCCTTGAGTGATGCTACATCTGAATACACTTCTGTGAGGTACCAAGGAGTCAAAAAGGTAAAAATTGCTTCTTTAGTGCTGCACATTTTCAGCTCTGAAGTATCTTTCCAAAGCTCTCCAAGTCTCATGGATACTGCTGAAGGAAGATCCCTGGAAGAGCATCCAGAAACTTCATCTAAGCTTTTCCTTTGGGATCACTTCTGCTCCCCCTTTACATTCCATGAAGATGAATTATTTCACTCATCTTAATTGGATTCAACTATTTTGGAAAGTCTGGTGTGAAGATACTGTACTTTGGAATTCCCTGATTGACTTTTAGAGAACAGTGAATGTATCATTTTAGGTCACCTGTACCTAGGAACCCAGAGTTTCCCTCTTTTTAGGGGTGTGGTTTTATTTTCTTCATGCCTTTCAATATATATAAATTTCTTAAGACATGGGAACCCTTTACAAATCATTTCACCTTTTTTTTTTTTTTTTGTGGTACGCGGGCCTCTCACTGTTGTGGCCTCTCCCACTGCGGAGCACAGGTTCCGGACGCGCAGGCTCAGCGGCCATGGCTCACGGGCCCAGCCGCTCCGCGGCATGTGGGATCTTCCCAGACCGGGGCACGAACCTGTGTCCCCTGCATCGGCAGGCGGACTCTCAACCACTGCGCCACCAGGGAAGCCCCATTTCACAATTTTTTAAGTGGGTAAACCAGTCTGAATAAATAAATATAATAAGAGGAGCCTAAACAAAAATTACTGTATTATTTTTCTTATAGTTGGTAATTCCCGGTTCCCTGACTGTGGTTGAATTAGGCTTCACAAATAAACGACAAAATTTTGTGATTTTAGAATCAAGTCTACCTGAAGTAATGTTTACAGACAAAAACTGGTCCAGCAATTTTGACTGATTTAAGTGCTGAAACTAAATTCACATATATTCCGTAAGTTAAAACTAACCAATGTTTACAAGAAGGGATTGATTTTTTTTTTTCCAGCTAAACTACCCTGTAAAGTAACAAAAAAATTTTGATCTGGTTATATATCTGACCCAATGTATGTAAAAACATCTTTTGTTTCTTCTAAACTGATAAGGCTGTAAAGCTTAATGTAATTATGCTCACTGTACTTAAACATTTTACATGATTTATTTTTTATCCTTGGTATAAATCTAAATTAGAGGAATTAATGTTGTTAATTCCATTTTGCAGGTGAGAAACCGAGGTTTGAAAAGGTTAACTGTCAGGCTCAAGGTCACCTAGATAATAAGTGGAAAATCTGTCATTAAAATGGAAATCTAGATCAGTGCTGGAGTCCAGCGCAGAACCATTATACCAAATAGCTTTTCAGTATTCTCAACTTTCGCATGTTAGACAGATGTGATACTGACTGGTTTGGAGACTCTATGCTAAGGAAAAAGTCAAGTTTGCAATTCCGTCCTAATCTACTGATATAGGAAGGGTTTTACAAAGGCAAGTGCTTGGCTAATCGTGGCCCACAGTAGAAATCACAAGGGTGTTACAGGTCAACAGTTATGGGGGAGAATTTCAGAGATGCTTGTACTAGGTCTGGTTCTAATTAGTAGCTCATTGTGAAGAATACTAAACACAGACAGGCACTCAAGATTAAATGAAAAGATGAAAAGGCCATTTTATCTAATGGAAACCTTTTAAAAATTGTCCTGAATAAATTGTTGCATACTTAACAATTTTCTCCTGCTGTTTATTACAGGATGTTGCCAAAGTTTGCCTATTTTGTGCATAGCCAAAAGTTTTGCAATTTCCCTCTGATCTGGAAACATTCTTGTCAGATTTTCTTTTGCGTCATCAATTTTTCCAGACATCACACAGTTAAGTCAATTAAAATAAAGTTAATTGGTATTTTTGTCCTTTGTCAAATTAAATCATTCCATATGGAGGGGTTTGCAGATTGCTGGAGATGTCTTTTGGAAAGGCAAGAGTTCAGAGGTAAAGGCCAAGGAACTGTTTTACTCCTTTGGAAAAAAATAAGTGACCCCTTTCAAAAAAGAAGAAATGTCATTTTAAAATAATCTAGGTGCCAACCTTGGAAAAATAATTTCTTGAGTTTCGTAAGATTTTACTTAAATGTGCCCACAGAGGAATGTAAGTAAAACTAACCATCACAGAGAAGTCATCTTGAGAGATTGTTCTCTTTCATAAATGTTGAATCATATTATTTTATTATTCATGTTCTTTGTTTAATTCTTAAAATACATATTTGGAAGCTGAGCTATTTTGTGGTGAATTTATGTAAATTTTGGTTAAAAAATATCCACATGTTCATATAAGTTCTTGACCTTTCTCATAAGCCCTTGCATGTGGGTTTCTGAATTTATTTAGGTGGTTCAGGGACCAGAAATGGTTACAGATTCACTGTGTTCTTCCTTTTAATCAAAATATGAGGCTGCACTGGTAATTGTTATTTTAACCATTTAAATAATAAAAGCTACCATTTAGTATACCTACCACGTATAGGGTGCTGGAATGTAAAATAAGTTTGTACATTTTTTCCGCTTAACCCGAATCGTAGTCTTATGATGTAGGAATTAGTCCCATGTGGAAACTGAGGTTCAGACAGGTTAGGTAATTTGCTCAGCATCACACAGCTTTAAGTGGGAGGGGTTCAACCCATTCTCTGTATGTGAAAAAAGTTATCTTCCAGAGCTTGCTATTTATCCTGAATATAGTTCTTAGTATAGGCACAGAAATGATCAAAAGATTATATTTATTGGTAGTGAGAATTGACTAGGTGTTTGGACAAGTAGAGACATGGCCAAATGACTGACCTGAATGAAAAGGAAAGAAGTATGTAGAATGGGACCTTTTGAACAAATAATCGTGTCTGACCTGGGGGCAAATAAGCAGTGTCCTTGGCCGCAACAGGAAAAGTGCAATAGGAAATTCACAATAGGAAATGTGCAATAGGGAATGTACAACAGCGAAAGTGCAATAGGAAATGTGCAATAGGAAAAGTGTAATAGGAAATGTGCAATAGGAAATGTGCCAAAAAGAAGGCAACAGTGACTGAGAGAACACTGAGGAACAGATTCTGAGTCAGGAAACATCCATCTCTTGCCAGAATTCTGGTCCAGTGGGTTATTTTGATTCTGATCATCTTTTAAGAATTTTTGGCGCCAATTTTTTTTTTCAAAAGAAAAGTATACTCCATTGTTACTAGATCTTCTACCATCAGAAGAAATTTACTATCTTTGGGAACATTTTATACCTTGAAAGTTTTTCTTCATGGAATTCATCTTTAAGGATTGTTTTTATTCATTATCTCTCAAAAATTTTCCTCTGTAAAGAATCTGCGAAAGAATGTATTTCTGGAATAATATTTAGGATAATATTTGGCATATGCTCTGTGCTGCAGTGATATCAGTGATAAGAAAGGGATGTAGGGTATTAGAGATCCAGCTGTAGCTCTCATTACAAAGCAAAAAAATAAATTGAGATAACCTTTAAGAATTAAATCAGATCACATTGCTTGCTGCTCAAAACCTTCCGCTGCTTCCCACAGCGCCTGGAAAAAAACCCAGTTCCTTAAACTACACTGTGAAGACCTGCAGAACACAGCTGCTGCAGACTTCTGCAGCCACCTTGGACACTCCCAGCCCCGACTCCCTCCACGCTGACCTCTTCTCTCCCAAGGACACCAAGCACATGCCTGCCTCTGGGGCCTTTCATTTGCTGTTTCCTCATCTAGAACACTCTGTCCCCAGAGGCTCTGCCTAGTTCACTTCTTCACATTAAAGTCCCCTTAAAGTCCTCTTCTCCTTATTGTCTGACTACTTTCCCTGAAATGGCCCGCCCCCTTATCCTCTGCCCCTTCATGCTCGCATCCTACCTTACTTTATTTTCTTAATAGCCTCCGTCATTATCTGAGACTATATCTCAGATATAGTCACATTATTTATGTGTCAATGAAGTCTCCCCCAGAAAAATATAACCTCAGTGATGTAAAGAATATGTTACTGTTCCCAGTCTAGGGCTGTATGTACATAATGTCTATTCATTGTATTCATTAATAAACAAACAAAAAAACAAATGTTGCAGGAGGTGACTTCTAACTCCCTTTCCACTCTGCCAGTTAGTGCTCTAATGTCTCCATGTTTCCAAATTAAGGCCAAGCACAAAGAGAAAGCTTTGTCTCTTATCAAATGAATGTTTGTTTTCTAAGTCACTACTTCCTCTCTGGGTTTTGGACATGAGAATGTCCTCTGCTTTCAGGGGAAACACCGTCCCCAGTTATTCATTGTTTATCTTCCATGACGACTTCCTAAAACTATTTTTCCATCTTATTACTGGGATCTCCCAGCCACACCTCCCCTACCCCACCCTGGACTGGGCTTTGTAGTTATTCTGCCTTGTTTATGGTGAGAGTTCCAAAAATAAATTTGGGTAGTCTGCTGTTTGTCCCAGGTCCACCAAAATGTTAATATGATACCTCCTTCCCCCAAGCCACAGATCAGAACTCCCTCAAATAGGCTTCCACACATCTACCCAGATATATGCTCAGCCTTCTTGCAACACTAGTGTAATTGCTTCCATTTTGGGATGTGCATTTAATTGGTGCTGGTTTCCTGACAATCTTGTCTTTCTAGACCTGATCTTCAGTTACTCCTGGCATGCTTGCTAGTAATATATTCTGCTCAATGATGCATATTAGTCTCTAGTCGGGGGATAGCCCTTTCACTTATCATTGGTTATTGCTTTTTTTTTTGAGGCACCCTCCTAAAAATGTTGGAAGAGCTTTGCTTTCTCCTTCCTTATTTGAGAGTTTCAGTTTGCTTTCTGGGAACCAGGCCCTAATTCGCACTCACTGTTTTATGGAAGGGAACTAAGAATTTTCAAGCAAATAGAAGCTGGGAAATTGCCTTAGCATTCCAAAGACCTGGGATGGAAATGATGAACAACCTTTGTCAGGATCATCAATATGTTGCAGTCAGCATTTAGGGTGTGACAGAATCAGGGATGAGACCTTAATATCATAGAAAAATAAAAATACTTGAGTTAGTTCAGTTATTAATATTCCATTCAATTACCTATCAGAGTGACTAGCATAATATTGAGGTTGTGACACAGTGATGTCGCAACTGAATTGTTCATTTCTTGTAATAAAATGCTTACTTTGTTTCTTTGCTATCCATGGTGCCACTACAGCATTTTCCACACAATGGGTGCTCCATAAATATGGACTGGGTGGAATCTGGAATTTCAAGTGTCATAACCTAGGGGTTATTGTCTCCTTATAATTGCGACTGTGAACTACAAATGAAGCTAAAATTGGATCTCTACCTTGAATCAATTCCATTCAGCTCTTGGTCTAAGTCGCATAGCCTAAACCCTTAAGGTAGAAATTATCCTTTTTTTTTTTTTTTTTAATAGCTCCAAGTCTATTATTTAAGGCCAATAAACAGTGGTTAATAATGGAGAAGTCTTAAATTTCAGATATGTTTTCAGAGACTAAACCTAATAATATTATTAAGTGGAAGCAAAGAAATATTATTTGTTTTGGTGGTAGTCATTAAATATCTAAGAGAGCACACATATCAATATGGTTTTGTGGTTTGACTCTTCTTCCTTAAATACAGGAAAAGGCACTGAAAATAGTACAATATTTTTTTTTAATGCTTAGAGTCTCCCTTTTAAATAAAGCAGATATTTGTAGCATTCTAAATCAGATTTCAGGTATTTGGGGAGTGCTTCTTCTTAAGAACTTTAATAAAATACAGCTCACCGTAATGAAATTTGTGTTACTGTTAAACACTGCTATATCTATAATCAGTGTCATTAAAAGGTGAGTGAAATGAACCTTGGAAAATAAATTGAGTAAACCAGGCAAAATTTTCTCTTCTGAAAGAGTAAGAGTATATATAACTTAATCAGTATCTAATATTTCAGGTTTTTTTAGTTCCATAAACAGCTATTTAGCTTGTGCCAAACACTGAACTTGGATGTAGGTTTACAAAATGACTAAAACTTTCGTCCCTGCCTAGGAGGAGTTTATAAGAGAGAGGAGTGGTTTCAAAGTGGGGTTGCTACACCAGAGGGTCTGTAGAACAGGACTTTGATCACAGGGAGAAACACTAAAACATTTGTTTCTGTTTCTATGTATACAACTTAAATTTTTTTAGTAATAAAAAATTAATCAGTAAAATATAAATTCTAAAGATGTCCAATCAAAGAAATTAAGACTTGTCATCCAGATGGCCCCTGGTGCCTTGACTCTCTCACATTTAGTATGAGGAATTCTGAGGAAAGTCGTCAGAACATATAAAAATAAATATCTTTACCTTTGTCTAACATATAAAATACTAAGACACACAACCAGACTACAATATGAAATACACAAAGAACTATTTTTTTTTAATAAACCACCAAAGGAAAGATGTAGCAGAGATGGCGCATTCTTAGCAGAAAATTATTTCCTTAGTAAAAACAACGTTTTGTGGAAATAACCGTGAATTGTAACCACTGATTAAGCAGCTGTTTTACACTGGAATTTTTCAAAGGGATTCCAGGGAAATGTTGAGGAGAGAACATCATTTCCTGATTTCTTCATAGGTAAGCTATTTAGATAAAAGGGTGCGTAAATCCAGAAATGCTTAGATTGCATAAACTCTTAGAGAATATACTCTGTATAAAAACAAGGGGAAGGGGAGGGTGGGAATGAACTGGGAGATTAGATTGACATATGTACACTACCATGCTTAAAATAGATAGCTAGTGGGAACATGCTATAAAGCACAGGAGGCTCAGCTCGGTGCTCTGTGACGACCTAGATGGGTGGGAGGGAGGTCCAAGAGGGAGGGGATATAGGTATACATATAGCTGATTCACTTCATTGTACAGCAGAAACTAACACAACATTGTAAAGCAATCTTACTCCAATAAAAACAAACAAAAAAGAAGTATTTTAAAGAGTCTACTATTTCTAGATGCCTTGGTTTTTTTTTTTTTTTTGGAATATAATTCCTTTACAATATTGTGTTAGTTTCTGCTGTACAATGAAGTGAATCAGCTATATGTATACCTATATCCCCTCCCTCTTGGACCTCCCTTCCACCCCCTGCATCCCACCTATCTGGGTCGTCACAGAGCACTGAGCTGAGCTCCCTGTGCTATACAGCACGTTCCCACTAGCTATCTATTTTACACATGGTAGTGTATTTATGTCAAACCTAATCTCCCAATTCGTCCCACCCTCCCCTTCCCCCACTGTGTCCACATGTCCGTTCTCTACATCTATGTCTCTATTCCTGCCCTACACATAGGTTCATCTGTACCATTTTTCTGGATTCCACATATATGTGTTAATATATGATAGTTGTTTTTCTCTTTCTGGCTATTGAGATAGGGAGTAGTCATAAAAATATTCTGTATAAATATGTTACAACTGGAAACACAAAATACTTTAAAGAAACTTCTAAGTGTTGGGCTTAAAGCTAATCTACACACTTCTTTTTTTACTGAAGTATAGTTGATTTACAATATTACATTACTTTAAGTGTACAGCATAGTGATCCAATATTTGGATAGAGTATACTTAAAGTTATAAAATATTGGCTATATTCCCTGTGCTATATCTTTGTAGCTAATTTATTTTCTACATAGTAGTTTGTACCTCTTTATCCCCTACCCTATCTTGGCCCACCCGTTCCCTCACCCCACTGGTAACCACTAGTTTGTTCTTTACATTTGTGAGTCAGTTTCTGTTTTATTATATTCATTCCTTTGTTTCATTTTTTAGATTCCACATATAAGTGACAACATACTGTATTTGTCTTTCTCTGTCTAACTTTCTCTAGGCATAATATGCTTCAGGTCCATCCAGGTTGTTGCAAATGGCAAAATTTCATTCTTTTTTATGGCTGAGTAATATTCCATTATATATATAAAATGTATATAATTTTCCATTTTATATATATAATATACATGTAAATATATGTATGCCACATCTTCTTTATCCATTTGACTACTGATGACACTTAAGTTGCTTCTATATCTTGGCTATTGTAAATTAATGCTGCTATGAACATGGGCTGCATATATCTTTTCGAATGTGTTTTCACTTTCTTCAGGTATATGCTCAGGAGTGAAGTTATTGGATCATGTGGTAGGTCTATTTTTAATGTCTTGAGGAATCTCCATACTGTTTTCCGTACTGGCTACACCAATTTACATTCCCACCAACAGTGAACTAGGGTTCCCTTTTCTCCATATCCTCACCAACATTTATTATTTGTGGTCTTTTTGATGATGGCCATTCTGACAGGTGTGAGGTGATATCTCATTGTGGTTTTTATTTGCATTTCTCTGATGATTAGGGATGTTGAGCATCTTTCCATGTGTCTGTTGGCCATCTGTATGTCTTCTTTGGAAAAATGTTTGTTCAGATCCTCTGCCCATTTTTTAATTCTTCTACATAAAAGAGTATTCCAAATTTGTTGATGATAAATGGATATCACTAGTACGACAACTAATGGATTTTTAAAAAATCACGTATTTATTCTAAACAAAATTGATATTCAAACAAATATTTGCTATGGAAAAATCATTTTGAAAAAGAATGTTAAGAAGTTTTTCCAGGTTAAATGATTTTGTTTCTGAAAGTGTTTTGCATGTGTTTACTCTGAAACATTAATCTCTGCACATTTAAGAAATATTGGAAACATTTTCTTCACTTGTTAAAAATCTTACAAATAGGGCTTCCCTGGTGGCATAGTGGTTGAGAGTCCGCCTGCCGATGCAGGGGACGCGGGTTCGTGCCCTGGTCTGGGAAGATCCCACATGCCACGGAGCGGCTGGGCCCGTGAGCCATGGCCGCTGAGCCTGCATGTCCGGAGCCTGTGCTCCGCAATGGGAGAGGCCACAACAGTGAGAGGCCCTCGTACCGCAAAAAAAAAAAAAAAAGATGCAGGACTTGGGTGGGGGAGAATTTTGTGTTTGAGGAATGTGATTTACAACAGTCTGGCTGCAGTATATTGCTGGTCTAGCTCCCAGCACTTTAGCATCCCAGAGTCGATGAAGAAGGTTGCCATAGGGACAATGGGATCACTAATGTGCAGTTTGACTGGAGATGTGATCTCCATGACCTTGACTCTGCATAAGACTCTAGGACCTCCACACTACGCTGTGGTAGGGGAGCCCCCAAAGTGAGTGAAGTGATTTCCTTGCTGATTTGATGGGGATTTGAAGATAAAATTAAGCTGATTAAATCATATAATGTATTATATAATTACATTACCACAATATAAAGTATTCTGATATTTCTTGCTTGTCTGGCCTTGTGAATTGAGACTTATAATACATACTTAAATTATCACATTGATTCTGACAATGATACTGCAAAGGAAAAAAAAGCAAGTAAAGATTATTATTATCCATGTTTAATAGCTGAGGAAACAATTTCAGAGAAGGTAAGAGAATTTTCCATGGTAAATATGAGGGCTAGGTTGTTGGCCTAGATCTTCTGAAATATATTCACCTGAGATATTTATCTACAGATATCTGTCCTCTATTGAAGATTCTTTCTTGAGACATTAACTATATATATGACAATGTTTTATTGAATATGCACCATTTCCAAAACACTAGATCTATTTCCTGATAAGCAGAGTATTATTATACCGTTTGTTTCTCATCCATGATAGGCAAAATTCTTTGCTGGCCTCTAAGATTCTTTACCCTGTGTTTTACTTGCCCAGTATAACCCCCAGGACTGTGAATGTGATGGATTTCACTCCTGTCTCTGACCTCTAGACCCAGATTTACAGGACTCATGTGATTAGGTCAAGCGCATATAGATAATCTGTCCTGAGAGTGGCCAAGTATGGCCACCAGCTCACACCCAGTAAGAAAAAGAGACTTCAGTTCTACAACCTCAAGAACATCATTCTGCCAACAGTGAGCTTAGATGTATCCTGAGCTCCAGGTGAGGGTACAGCTTGCTGAAGCCTTGATTTTGACCTTGTGAGACACTGAGCAGAAAGCTCAGAAAAATAATACAAAAGGACGTGACAGTTTGAAATAAATATTTTGATAAAATATTTCTTGGAGAAAACAAATAAGGTTTTCATGTTGCAAAACAATGAAACATACTGAAATGTTTTAAGCCAAATACATGTTTCCCACTGAAATAGTAATATGGAAAACGAGCTTTTAAAAACATGAAAGACTGAGTTATATGATTTATAGGACTAAAAATGTTCTGAGTCTATATAATCAGGGAGGAATGAGGTTGGAGCAGTAGAAAGGTAGCAGGGCAATGGAGATGGGGCAGTGAGAGGAATGTTGATAGAGAAGAGGTGAAGAATAGTACAGAATAGAGAAGTAGGGCATTGACTTGGTTCTGTGTGAATGTATAAGATGCATTTAATTTGGGGGCCACCCTAAAGAAATCTGATGATTCCCTTAATCTGAAATAGTCCAGGTTTACAGTGGTAGAAGCATCTTCCCACGAGGAAGGGCAATATGACTTAGCTGCTCTAATTCATATCACTCTGGGTTTACCTTCCCCTTGGAGAACTTCCCAGTCCCCAGGGCCACCCCCAAAATTGCCTCAGGGATAATCACTTTTAATTCTTCTACTCTATCACAGAGTGGGCACAAATCCTTCTCTCAATTATCCATGGTATATTTGATGCTAGCCTGGCACATTTAACAAAACATTATAAAGGGAAGCATAAAGGTAACAGAAATAAAATACAATTCACTACTGGTATTTAGATGACCGCTTTGAGAGACCACCAGCTCCATCTGTCCTCATAGAGGCTCCTCTGTGACTGATCTCATTCAATTGGCCTTTATCTTATTGAAGGCACCTCTCTGTTTCTCAATAATTAACAATGCACCTGATACATACAGACTTCTCTTGATTTGGGTTCTGCAAGAAGTAGAGCATGAGGAAAGGAGTTATGGGCAAGTAGTTCATTTGAGAGGTGATTCCAGGAGCACTGGTAAAGGATTGGAGATAAGACATGTAAGAAAATAAGACAACGTATAGTGTGCTACCAAGCTAGTTGCCAATGTGAGCAACTGGAGCTTATTTCTACTGGGGAATCTGGGATACAGTGTAGAATACATCCCAGAGTTACCTCAGTCAAGGGGAAAAGAAGCTGAGGTGTTCATCTACAGAAGTCTGTCATCTGCTGTAAACTGTTTATTGAGACATTAACCATCCAGCACTTCTAGGTCACCCTGTGTGGGAGCTGAGCATGCTTTCCTGGTCAGAAGAAACAAAACCAAAGCCAAAACCAAAACAAATGAACAAACAAAAACCCAAGAGCAACCCCCCTCCACCAAAAAAAACCCCCAACCCCCCCCCCCCCCCACAAAAGCCCATAACTCTTGATAGAGAATCACAGATGGCAAGTTTTCCCAGTAAACAGCCTTTCCTATGGAGAGAAAGTGCCTCGGGGCACCAGCAATGTCTGCTGTGAGACTTCCCAGTCTTGAGGCCCAGAGACTCTCAGTTAACGCACTTTTACTGATCCCTGTCTACACACCAGGCACCCTCTCCAAGTGGCTTATTCCTACTCTCAACCTCACAAAAGCAATAATATCGGAACCTGATAGTCCAGAAGAGACTACAGCAGAGGCTTTGTGGGGTTTTTAGGTACAATAATGGAAATTCCCACGCCTCCTTTTCCCTGTTCCACTGCCACCAGAAATGCTGTCATCCGCACTCTGACTGTCCCCTCCTGGGGTGGGGCTCAGATCAGCGTTGTTGCTCTCTTAGTACTAGACTCGTGTTTATTACTAGTTTGGACATAGGCAGCTCAAACATAAGCAAATGTTTTTGTTATGCTAGGATCCAGTTCTTGTTTCTGGCTGTTCCTTTTACTCTAAACAAAAAAGCTTTAATTTTGAAAAAAATATAACCCACATGATTCTCATTAGTATATAAATAATCTGATGTTCTTTGATGTTTGGGGAAAAAATGTGTCTTTATAATTTTTTGTTGAAAGCAGAAAGGCATTTTTCTTAAAATATAACCTCTCAGGAAAAAAAAAGACATAGATCATTTTGATTTCCTGCAGTTTTCATTCATGTGTCATGGGTCTATCCATCCCTCCACCCACTCACCCAATCAACCCAATTTACTTACCATCTAAGCTGTCTTCATATTATACTGGCTCCTGGAAACACAAAGTAAAATAAGAGACAGAATAAGAACTCAAGTTACAGTCTGGAACAGAAAAAGTGCAAATCATCTGACACTTCATTGAGATTCAAGAATGTTCTAGACACAATGTCAGGTTCTAGTAATAAAAAAAATAAATAAATTTGATCACCGACCCAAAATGCTCATTATCTGGACAGAGAACAAGTATATTCATAGTGGACTGGAACACAAGACAAACTGAAAATTCTCTCATATAAGTAGAAGTAAAATGCCATGGGAGCACATAAGGAGGGTGAGTGATTGAATTTAGGGGAATTTGGGTGAACTTCAAAGAGGAGACGGTTTTCCTGGATATGAACATTCACAGGCACAAATGCTGTAGGCTGAAGTGGGCACTAGGTGCTGTAAGTGACCTAGGTATGATGGAGTGAGCTTTTAGGTGAGGCTATTTATTTCATTATCTTCACACACATGAAAATCACTGGGAAAAGTAGATTAGTCTGTTCACACTCATGATTTCCAGTCTCAATTAAACCTTTAGAAGCACTTGGTAAAGTTGTGACTCCTTTGGGCGTTTAGTTCTCCCATTACCTTAAGTGATTATTCCAAACCTATTTTCAAACACTATTTAATTGAACTGCCCACACTCTCACAAAGTTTCCTTCCCTTCCACTTCCTCTATGAAACAGAGGCCATTAGGTGGCTGTCCCTCCTACAGCATTTCAGTCTCTCCTAACCTCTTCTCCTAGAGGAAGAGATGTTTCTCCTCCTGTTCAAACTCCCAATATCCCATGCTCTCAACCTCAAAACACTTGTTCCTCAAGGAGCTTTCTGTTCCTTCTTTCAACCTCAGTTCATCTAAAGGCTCATTTTCCTTAGCCTTCATGTACATTCACACACCTGTCATCCTGTCCCTCTAGTTCCTGTCCCTCTAGTTCCTGTCCCTCTAGTTCCCTCCCTATCTCCTTCCATTCTCAGCATTCTTTTTGAAAGTCTAATCTAAACCAAGCCTCCATGAGTCACCTGAAGATCATATTAAAATGAAGATTCTAAGTAGTGGGATGGGGTCTGAGATTCTGCATTTCTAATGAGCCCCTCACCTATAATGGTATCCCAGAAGTCATTCTAAATAGGAAGGGTCTGAACTCTTAATTTTCCTCTTGTCCTTACCTCCCATTTATTCATAACCCTCTTGCTATCTGGTGTCTACCCTTACACCCCTAATTCTGGCCTTACAAAAATCACCAATGGCCCCTTGAATGCCAAATTCAATGGACACTTTTCAATCACAATGCCTCTACCCTCTATGGTGAGTTAGGCACCCCTGATTCTTGATGCAATCTACTCACCGGCTTCCATAACTCCATTCCCTCCTGATGATTTTTCTCTTGTCTAGCTGTAATTTATCATCTCCTTTTTGAATTCTCTGTTTACCTGCTCCTTAAAATTTTTATGTTCTATCAAGTGTTTCACTGAGATCTATTTCACTATATACTCTCGTGAAATAATCTCATCTAGTAATTTTAATTTCTGCCTAGATAATATAGAGCCCAATATCTTCCACTTTAGTCCTGCTTGAGCTCAGACTCATATATCCCATTGTCAAGCTTGAATCACTAGACTCTCTACCTCAACATGTAAAATTGAACTCATTAGCCACTCCCCCAAACCCGTGTTCCCTATTTTGGACACCTGCACCATCTTCTATCTAATTAACCAAGACAAAAATCTGGAATGACCTTGACCCTGTCCACCTTCCATCTAATCATTAAATTATTTGGATTATTTTTCCTTAAAACCACTCAAAATTCAGCTTATCCAGTTCATTCATATTGTACTGCTGTATAGATCATGTCCTCATTCTAACAGACTTGTATCACAGTGTCCTCACTAGCCCAGACTTTTCCAGTTTTACTTCTTTCAAATGCATCGACTAATTGCAGCAGGTATAGTCTTTCTAAAGTGTGCAAAACCCTTCATTGTCTCCCTTTAACAACAAAATAATGCCTAAGCTTAGGAATATGACCTATATTCTCTCTTTATCTAGCCCTATCTCCAGCCTCATCTCCTGCTGCCCCTCTCTCAAATAAACTTCAGTCCATTCATACTAAATAACTTGGGGTTCCCTATAACTCCATGCTTTCTGACATCTTTATGCCTTTGCAGTTCCTCTGTTTCTCTGCAAACTCCCCATAAACCTTCAAAACAAAGCTCAGAGGCCATCTTCTATAAAATGTATTGTGTAAATTGAAGGAAGCCTACATGTTTCTTTAAATTTTAAAAACATGTACATATAAAATTTACTACTGAGTAGTAGTTCATTTGTTTTCCTTACAATTATTATACACAACATAACCTTCAGCACATAATCACTCTTATCTCAGTTGCAACTCTTATTCTTGTTGCAGCTTAAACAAACATACTAATTTTATTAATTTCAATTTTGTTGTACTGCTCATTAATGTAACTTGCTTATTTTTCTCACTGATTTTAAGTTTCCTTATGCCTTAGTCACCTATATTGCTATTACCTTCTTAATGCTTCATCTGGATGCTGAGTAGTTTCTCACTATGTTTGTAAAAAATAATTCACCAGTGTTTTATAGTTTTCTGCATACAGGTCTTTTGTCTCCTTAGGTAGATTTATTTCTAGGTATTTTATTCTTTTTGTTGCAATGGTAAATGGGAGTGTTTCCTTAATTTCTCTTTCAGATTTTTCATTAGTGTATATGAATGCAAGATATTTCTGTGTATTAATTTTGTATCCTGCTACTTTACCAAATTCATTGATTAGCTCTAGTAGTTTTCTGGTAGCATCTTTAGGATTCTCTAAGTATAGTATCATGTCATCTCTAAACAGTAACAGATTTACTTCTTCTTTATGATTTGGATTCCTTTTATTTCTTTTTCTTCTCTGATTGCTGTGGCTAAAACTTCCAAAACAATGTTGAATAATAGTGGTGAGAGTGGGCAACCTTGTCTTGTTCCTGATCTTAGTGGAAATGGTTTCATTGTTTCACCACTGAGAACGATGTTGGCTGTGGGTTTGTCATATATGGCCTTTATTACACTGAGGTAAGTTCCCTCTATGCCTACTTTCCGGAGGGTTTTTATCATAAATGCGTGTTGAATTTTGTCGAAAGCTTTTTCTACATCTATTGAGATGATCATATGGCTTTTATCCTTCAATTTGTTAATATGGTCTATCACATTGATTGACTGATGAAAGAAATTAAAGATGATACAAACAGATGGAGAGATATACCATGTTCTTGGATTGGAAGAATCAACATTGTGAAAATGACTCTACTACCCAAAGCAATCTACAGATTCAATGCAATCCCTATCAAACTACCAATGGCATTTTTCACAGAACTAGAACAAAAAATTTCACAATTTGTATGGAAACACAAAAGACCCCGCATAGCCAAAGCAATCTTGAGACAGAAAAACAGAGCTGGAAGAATCAGGCTCCCTGACTTCAGACTATACTACAAAGCTACAGTAATCAAGACAGTATGGGGCTGGCACAAAAACAGAAATATAGATCAGTGGAACAGGATAGAAAGCCCAGTGATAAACCCACTCACATATGGTCACCTTATCTTTGATAAAGGAGGCAAGAATATACAATGGAGAAAAGACAGCCTCTTCATTAAGTGGTGCTGGGAAAACTGGTCAGCTACATGCAAAAGAATGAAATTAGAACACTCTCTAACACCATACACAAAAATAAACTCACAATGTATTAAAGACCTAAATGTAAGGCCAGACACTATAAAACTCTGAGAGGAAAACACAGGCAGAACACTCTATGACATAAACCATAGCAAGATCCTTTTTGACCCACCTCCTAGAGACATGGAAATAAAAACAAAAATAAACAAATGGGAGGTAATGAAACTTAAAAGTTTTTGCACAGCAAAGGAAACCATAAACAAGATGAAAAGACAGAATATCGTCAGAATGGGAGAAAATATTTTCAAATGAAGCAACTGACAAAGGATTAATCTCCAAAATTTACAAGCAGCTCATGCAGGTCAGTATCAATGAAACAAACAACCCCATCCAAAAATGGGCAGAAGACCTCAATAGACATTTCTCCAAAGAAGATATACAGATTGCCAACAAACACATGAAAGGATGCTCAACATCACTAATCATTAGGGAAATGCAAATCAAAACTACAATGAGGTATCACCTCACACCAGTAAGAATGGCCATCATAAAAAAATCTACAAACAATAAATGCTGGAGAGGGTGTGGAGAAAAGGGGACCCTCTTGCACTGTTGGTGGGAATGTAAACTGATACAGCCACTATGGAGAACAGTATGGAGATTCCTTAAAAAACTAAAAATAGAACTGCAATGACCCATATGACCCAGCAATCCCACTACTGGACATATACCCTGAGAAAACCATAATTCAAAAAGAGTCATGTACCACAATGTTCATTGCAGCACAATTTACAATAGCCAGGACATGGAAGTAATCTAAGTGTCCATTGACAGATGAATGGATAAAGAAGATGTGGCACATATATACAATGGAATATTAGCCATAAGAAGAAACAAAATTGAGTTATTTGTAGTGAGGTGGATGGACCTAGAGTCTGTCATACAGAGTGAAGTAAGTTAGAAACAGAAAAACAAATACTGTAAGTGAACATATATATATGGAACCTAAAAAAAAAAAAAAGTTATGAAGAACCTAGGGGCAAGACAGGAATAAAGACACAGATGTAGAGAATGGACTTGAGGACACAGGGAGGGGGAAGGGTAAGCTGGGACAAAGTGAGAGACTGGCATGGACTAATATATAATACCAAATGTAAAATAGATAGCTATTGGGAAGCAGCTGCATCTCACAGGGAGATCATCTCGGTGCTTTGTGTCCACATAGAGGGGTGGGATAGGGAGTGTTGGAGGGAGACACAAGAGGGAGGAGATATGGGGATATATGTATATGTATAGCTGATTCACTTTGTTATAAAGCAGAAACTAACACACCATTGTAAAGCAATTATATTTCAATAAAGATGTTTAAAAAAATAATAATTCACCCTCTGTCCCTTAAGCCTATAAAATAATTTCCTAAAGGGAGAGCTATGTAAATACAATCCAGAAACTCCTTATGAATATTATTGTTATACCTTTCTCCTAATGGAAACGTTCAATTAATTTAGAGCCTTAATAATTTTCTTCTCTAACCTTTTATATCACTGTTTTGATGTTTAGGCATTGTATTAAAGTGCACAGATATTCTTATGTGTGCAATATTTTCTTTTAAGTCCACTGTAACTTACAATATTTTAGTACTTTCTTGAAAGCCACTTCTGGTTCCTTACAGCATATGTAGGAAGCATACATGTATTTTAAAACTTAACTTACATAAGAGGAACTTAGGTAAGGTAGTCCCAGTTCTGTGGCAGCAAGAGCTGATAATGTTACCTCCCTTTATGCTCTTTACCTTTTATACCAAACTCAGATATTCAGAATGCATCCTATTATTCTACACTGAGTTCCCAGAATTTATTGTTAATTGTCATATAATAATCCAACATTTAACAATTGACAGGACATCCTAAAGCAAAGGAAATAAAAGCAAAAATAAACAAATGGGACCTAATTAAACTTAAAAGCTTTTGCACAGCAACGGAAACCATTGACAAAATAAAAAGACAACCTGCTGAATGGGAGAAAATATTTGCAAATGATATGACAGATAAGGGGTTAATATCCAACATATATAAATGGCTCATACAACTCCACATCAAAAAACAAAAAAAACAGGGCTTCACTGGTGGCGCAGTTGTTGAGAATCTGCCTGCCAATGCAGGGGACACGGGTTCGAGCCCTGGTCTGGGAAGATCCCACATGCCGCATAGCAACTAGGCCCGTGAGCCACAACTACTGAGCCCGCGCGTCTGGAGCCTGTGCTCCGCAACAAGAGAGGTCGCGATAGTGAGAGGCCCGCGCACCGCAATGAAGAGTGGCCCCCTCTTGCTGCAACTAGAGAAAGCCCTCGCACAGAAACGAAGACCCAACACAGCCAAAAATAAATAAATAAATATTAAAAAACAAAAACAAAAAAACAACCCAATTAATAAATGGGCATAAGAACTGAATAGACTTTTTTCAAAAGAGGAAATGCAGATGGCCAACATACACATGAAAAGATGTTCAACATTGCTAATCAGGGAAATGCAAATCAAAACCACAATGAGACATCACCTCACACCTGTCATAATGGCTATCGTCAAAAAGAACACACAGGGCTTCCCTGGTGGCACAGTGGTTGAGAGTCCGCCTGCCGATGCAGGGGCCACGGGTTCGTGACCCGGTCTGGGAAGATCCCACATGCCGCGGAGCAGCTGGGCCCGTGAGCCATGGCCGCTGAGCCTGCGCGTCCGGAGCCTACGCTCCGCAACGGGGGAAGCCACAGCAGTGAGAGGCCCGCGTACCGAAAAAAAAAAGAACACACATAACAAATGTTGGCCAGGATGTGGAGAAAAGGGAACCTTCGTACACTGTTGGTGGGAATGTAAACTGGTACAGCTACTGTGGAAAACAATATGGAGGCTTCTCAAAAAAACTAAAAATGGAACTACCATCTGGCCCAGCAATTCCACTCCTGGGTATATATCCAAAAAAACCAAAAATACTCATTTGAAAAGATACATGCACCCCAATGTTCATAGCAGCATTTACAACTGATAAGGTATGGAAGCAACCTAAGTGTCCATCAGCAGATGAATGGATAAAGAAGATAGGTATATATATATATATATATATATATATATATATATATATATATATATATATATATATATATATATGATGGAATACTATTCATCTATAAAAAAGAAGGAAATTTTGCCATTTGCAGCAACATGGATGGACTTGTAGGGCATTATGCTAAGTGAAATAAGTCAGAGAAACATAAATACTGTATGATATCAATTACATGTAGAATCTAAAAAATACAACAAACTAGTGAATAAAACAAAAAGAAGCAGACTCACAGATGTAGAGAACAAACTAGTGGTTACCAGTGGGGAGAGGAAAAAGGGCAGAGGCAATACAAGGGTAGGGGAAAAAAAAGGGCTATTATGGGATTGTATTAAATCATGTGTATGAAGCTTTTGCAAATTGTAAAGCACTATAGCATTTAAAGAACCTTTCATTCAATAAAAGAAAAACATAAGAAATTTTTTAAAATATTAATTGACAGGACATAACAATCATACAGTAGAGATGTGGGATTCAGAACCGTTGCTTTGATCTAACATTCTAAAGGAGTTAAGCTTTCTTATCACATCCAAGACTGAAAATTTTCAAAGATTGAGGCTTTAGTTCATTTAGTAGGTTTTTTCTTTTTTTCTTATGGAGACTATACTTCCATATATCTCTAATTTTAAAACTTGTAAAATATTTAAAATGAGATGGAGTTGCACAAATACGTTACTTTCAATTTTATTTAAATCAAATAAAGCTGTGACTGATGTGAAGAAATTGGCATAGAAACTACATGAATTAATTAACATAAAAATTTAAAGACAAAATCTTATTACCTAATTATCTTATCCTGAATAATTAAATGCCAAGGGTATACATGTTAAATGGCCACCAACATGTAGGCATTACACAGTGCACATATGGAGTCATAAAACATTTTATACTGCTTTATTATAAATAATTGGAAATATTTCATTTTTCAAACCCAGGTAACAAAACAGTAAATATCATGCTTGCTTTCTTTTTTCATAATTTCCTTTTATTTTTGTATTATGAGTTGGGAAATAGTATTACTTATCAAAAGACCGGTAAAAAAAAATCTGTAGGAACACACAAAACAAAACACTCACTTTCATTCACTTAAATGAAAACAAACAAGAAGGTTTTTGGAGGGAGAGGCTAAACGCTGCTATGAAGGAGTCTCCAAGAACAGAAAAACTGTGGTATACCTGCGAATATCACTTGTAAGGCAAAACAGGTTTGTACACACACAAAAAAGGTATAAACACTTGATGGTAAACTTTAAAAAATAATTTCTTAAAAATGTGAGTAGCTTTATTTTCTCAAATGGAGGAAAGCCACAAAGGAACAACAGATCAAGTCACCAGGTCTAAAATTGGTATTGTTGCCCTGATAAAATTTTTTTTTAAGAAAGGAAGCCCAATATGGATTTCAATTTTCTCATCTCATAGTACACCTCATGTTTTGATAAAAACTGTTCACTCTTGTAACCTTGGACACTTAGAGGCAGAAAGCACTTCCTGATAAAATATTGTAGTAACTTCATATTCCCACAAAAATCTGTGCCCCAAATTCACTTAAAATAGATTATCCCATAGGAATATTTTCATTAAGAGATTTATAGCAGCTAGTAATTAGAATTTTCTTAGTCAAGTGACTATGATTAATTTTCTTTTTTGTGCATGTGTTTTCCTTAATGTATAATACAAAGTTTGCCAATTTTCTTCCCTAATGATAATGTATTAACATCAGAAATTGCCTAAGAAAACAGGGTCCAAGGGAGAAAAATATGAAGAAATAACATATTTCATAAAGTGGTATAGTAGATTTTTTTGGAAGTGTGTTTATTTGCATCAACTGTGGACAATGTTGCATATTCCAGATTAAACAGCTATTAGGTTTACTATGGATATAAACAGGCTATGTACAATGATATTTATAATTCTTCTTTCATTTTTCATAGACTTCAGAGTATGTCTTTTATAGAAACTGGAACAGAGTGAATCTGGAAAGCAAGTTTCAGTTAATTAGCAAAAATTAAATTAGCATGAAATAGGGTGAAGAATTGAAGGTAATGATTTTAAAAATAATAAAGTTACACAAGTGTACACATGCAAGAAGATACTGTAAAATGAACTGTTCCAGTTTACTTGGTTTTATTTCAACTTAATACACTCTAAAATACTGCTTTCACGTATAATATCAAAGGAAATATTAAATGCATGTATATTATTTTAAGGGCTTGATGATATATTTCACATTCTTTAAACTTTACTCAGGCTATAAATATATTTATATATCAGTCAGTTTTTAAAGTAAATGAAAACTGTAGCATGGGGGAGATCATTTTTCGCCTTATATGTCCATACTTGATTATGTCCATTTTTTCTGAAAACTGTACCAAAAAAATCAAAGAGAAATGGAGTGTTTTTCAACCTCACACTGCTATTCTTCAGGCACTATAATTCTTTATAGTTTACCGAAATGGAATTTAAATTTGAAGACGGGTTAACTGAAATCAACTAGTAAGTGTGATTTAGGAATTAGGCTTCTGAAATCCATTTAACCAACTCAGAGGACAATGCTGTTCTTCCTAAACTTTTATTAAAATTGTGCAACAGTACACACTTATTGTTAGTAGGTTTGCAGAGAAATAACACCATTTCACTGGTGCAACACATCTTTCCCAAAGGATTATGGCAGGCCTGTTTTTATTCTTCACGTATACTCTTTTTGTTGTTGTTGTTCATCTTCTTCTTTTTCTTCGGTTTTACGTGAAATAAACCATATTTATCATCTGGTTATTATAGTTCTGTAATAAGATCCAGTAGTAGTTTGAAGCACAGCGAGCTGAACAGTTTCTTCCCTTTTTAAAGCATGACAGTGAGTGGCATTCTCTGTAGTCAAGCCATATGAACACAGTCACCCCAAGGAGAGGCTTCTGTGAAATCAAAAGGTTCCAAATTCACAGTCAAGAACCTTGGTGACTTCACATAACTGCTACTTGCTGCTGGAAGGGAGACAATATTGTTTGCTTCAGAAGTTTCCAAGCAGTTTCTCATCTGGTGGCTTCTCCAGATTTCTTGGTAGCCTTTTAAATTGCTTTTGACATTGTGCCTTCAAAAGTCCAAAGGTCGAATCATCATAGTTGTGGAACGTAAGGAGTAACTGGGCCCTTTGAAGTAATGCCACTTTATTCCATTCAGTTTTCCATGGTTCTGCCCCGCTGTATAAAACATTCCATTTAGATTGGATGGGCCACAAGCATCAAACCACCAGCCTGAAAAATTAGTTAATAACGGAAGAGAGAAGAAGGAACAATTACATAAGTAAACTGAACATTTGGAAATTAATGCCATTAACTGAGGGGAAACTTATTCATACTTATGATTATTTGCAAATAATCATAAGGAGGTATTCAATAAATATCTTCTTGGTAGTGAAATTGTTTTAAATGGCATCCAATTTAGACAGTGTACAAACAATCAGAAAGAGGAATGCTTTCATGAAAATCAGCTTTCAGTGTCATTCCATTGGGACTCAATTCGCAATGTAATGATGGGAAGCATCTGGGCTTCAAGATACGCTATAGTCAGGCCTGGATTCATACAAAGGGCAAGTAGAATGAAACCCTTAAGAGGCATTCTACCTGAAGCCTGTTATTGGGAACAGAGCAATTAAGTATTAGCAATAAAGTTCAGAAGCTTAGACAACTGGTATCTAAATACAAAGAAATGTTCTCCATCTACTTCATAATTTTGCCAAGAACTGGCCCTCAGCTGCTTCTGAAATTAACTGGATACCAGAAAATGACTATGAATTTGAATTGCTGTGCCCTCTCTGTAGCTTATAGCACTATGGGAGGTGTTCAGCAATAGTAGCCATATAGTTCCTATATAGCAGTATTTTTTTTCTGTGATTGTTCAAGTTCTTTCTAACGTAGTAAAAAGAAAAATGATGAGTAACGTAGAGATCCTATGCTCACATAGCTCTCTGCAAGGATAACGCAGTACTTTATTTTTTAAATGAATTAAGTTCTTAGATTTTTAGATAAAACATCGTACTTTTTCTCCCTCTTCTGAAGTAACACCGCTGAAATCTTTAGGGAGAGATTTATGCCAGAGACATTCTGGCATATTTGTATTTGGATACAGTTGACCTCCCTTTGATTACAGAGTTATACCTAAGGGACTAATAGCTAAAGAAAGAGAAAGCTGTACAGCTGATGTTTAACTGTAACACGAGCATCATCTTGCAGAAACTTTAGAAAAAGTTAAATGGAGAAAAGCTAGTTCTCATTTTTCAATTTTGGAGGATGAATCCAGCTGGGTTTGTTTATAAAGTCATACTAGAGGCCTAACAAGCTGTATTAATCGCTAATTCATCCTAGGAAAAAGTAAGGTATGTCAATGAATTTGGAAAGACACTATATTTAATGCTTTACCAACTGTATGCAAATAACATAGTAATTAATGCAGTCAAAACATGAGGGACAAGCAAGTTCTTATTTGGCAAGGAAGGAGAAAACTAAAATTTCACCTTTTTCTTCTTAAGATTAATTCCTTTAAAATTTTTTGGTAAGTATAACTAGTAAAAATATGCTATTTATATCACAAAAGGCTTTCTAATATTAGGGAATTTATTTACCCATAAGACTCTCAAAGGACAAAATGAAACTCAACTTAATTGCTTCGGTATTTTAACTTTCTCCTCCTTTTCTATGACCTTCTTGAGGCACTCTTCCATCATGTTAATGAGCCTTTCATAGTCTTTCAAATATCCACCATGGTCTCTAAAGCAAACACAGTTACTCTGCTGTCGAGAACTATTACAAATCATAGAATGATCTTCCAAGTTACATTAGGATACTCAGGGTAAAAGCGTGTGGTTTTGTTTGGTTTATAGAAAGCCATAAGAGTTCTGGAAGAGTGTGGGAAGGCAGAGGTCTGTTGGAACAGAAACCTGGCAATGAAGGGCACAGGCTGAAGGATACATTCATTGGGAAACTTTTGATGAGCTTAGGAAAGAGACAAGAAACAACAGGGGCACATGAGGGAATAGGATAAATTTATCTTATGTACATTTTCTAATGAGTAAAGTGGGGTAATGTCTATGGTAAGAACAATGGCATTTTGGAGATGTTGAAAGAAGACCAGAATGGCTGGGTCAAAGTTAACAAGAGAAACAGTAGCCTGAAGCTGAGATGGTCTGAAGACCAAATCACATAGTCTTTTGTTCAGTATCCTAAGAGCAATGAAAAGGCATGGTCTATATTCCCTATACTTAGTGCTGCATCTACCGGAGTTTGCTTGACAGATGACTGGAAGGGACTACAGGCTTACTGACAGATTGACTGTTTTCTCCTTATAAACCCGCTATGGTCTGAATTAGTCTAGTTTACTAAAAAAGCTATATTTGATAGACACCTGAATATATATATAGACACCTGAATATACTGTATTCATTTTTTCTTTATTTATTCATTCAGTTTGTAATTATCATGAATTGTTGTCATAAAACACTCAACAAGACAGATGTGGTCCTTACCCTCGTGGAGCTTACTCCCAATGTGAGAAACAGACCAAAAAAAGTAGCAGATAAATAAAATACCTACAAATCATGACTATGATGATGGAGAAAAGGAAGAAGAAGAGGAGAGGGGGAGGAGGAAGTAGAGGGGGAAGTGGAGGGGCAGGAGGAGAAGGACGATAGGTGGGGAAGGAGGAGGGGGCACTTAGAATCAGGAACTATGACGGAGCATAACAGGAGACTTACTTGACTTTTCATGTTCATGGAAGAAGTTGATATTTAATGAGACCTGAAGGATGAGGAAACAGTCATGTGAAGATGGGGAAAGACTCTTCTAAGCAGAACATGGCACATGTCAATGCCATGAGGAAGAAAGGGAGCTTAGTGTTTAGGGACTAAAAGAACATCAGTGTAGTTGGTATATAGTGAACAAGGGGGAAACTTGCAGGGAATGAAGGTGGAGAAATGGCAATCTTGGTGGAAAGTTGAACAATGTGGAAAAACTTATAGTTTATCCAGGCTACTTGTCTATCATCAGGTGAACAAGCGGAACATTCTCTAGGAATGGGAACCAATATTTAACCAGGGGAACCAGATCTGACAGGTTAAATGTTTAATCGAATATTATTTAGAGCCCTCACTCTGTAAGTGTGGTCTGCCAAAGCTACACTGAGTATATGCGGCAGCATGATGAAGGGGAGAAAATTGAAGCTAGAATCAATTCAACAAATATTAACCAATGGACAGACATAGGGGTCAGAGTTGAGTAAAACAAAATTCCTGACTTCAAGGAGTACACAATTTTGTATAGGAGAGAAACAACAAACTGTTAAAAAATGAGATAATGGCTGTTTAACAGAGATGAAGAAAATCTTAGGAACAGAAGCGGAATGCCCTGTTTGTTGGTCCATAAGGTGTACTCATCACTTGAGCTGGATGCTGAAGGATGGGTGTGAGTTCACTGGACAGAAAGAGATTTCTAGAGACATTGTGTACTCTGGGAGAGCTGGAGAGAGTGCCTGCCAGCAGCTTGGCTGGAATGCCAGTGGATAAGGGATTGGAGAATTCAGGGCTAGCAAAATAAAGAGGGTCAAGAACATGGAGGTTTTTATTGTATTTCTAGAAATATTCCTGTGGGCAACGGGGAGCCTAGAGTACCAGACCAGAAATTAGAAGATCTCGACTTTGATGCCCACTTCACCAATTAATAACTAAGGGATCTCAGGCAATAGTGTATATAATATTTGATATTTACTGAACAGTTAATATGTGTCAGGGACTCTGCTAAAGTATTTATATGAATTTTCTCATTTTATTACCCAAACAGCCCTACATGGTGTGGCAAGTACTAAAGCGAAGACACTGATGCTCAGGTAGTTTAAGGAACTTTTCCAACGTCACACAGTCACATACGTCCTCATTCCTAAGATGTGGATTATAAATGTCTAATCAACCATTTTCACAGCACAGCTGCAAGGATCATGTAAGATGGTGCACTATTAAAGCCTATAAAATCCTATCTAAGTGCTCTTTTGTAAGTTATCTAGGAAGCAGGCAGAAACATTAGAGCAGAAATAAAAAGGATTAGATCTTATCGGGGCATCACAATGATTCAATAATGAAGACCAGGTCATTAGCGCCAACATAGTTCCTTATTTGCTTGGTAGGGTTAATTAGAGGAATACAAAAATAATTTGCACCCAAATGAGTACAGTTGTTCAATGCTTGCATTGTAAAGACATGGCATTTAAGTACCTACTATGGGTTTTGTTTTCAATGATTTGTTTTTATTTCATGTGGAAATCAAAGAGGTCAAGGTGTTTATCTCTTTATCTTAAGACCAGTGGGCCATGCACACTCTGGATTATCAGAGAGCAATAGACAATAATAAAAATGATGAATTAAGATGGCAGAAAATGAAATGAAAGGGCAATTATTTCTCATGACAATTTCAGTTGTACTGTCCTTTATTAAATACTCTGAACTTGAAGGTCGCAAAAACAGTTATTTCTGTGCAAGTAAGTATTCTCTGTTTTCTCTGACAAGGAACAACAAGGAACATCTTTGTATCAAATATTTCAGTTTGTCCACTTTCTACCTCTCTTTGAAAAAATTAAGCATGACCAGGTCTTTTAAACAAAATCCTGAAAAGATGTGGTTTTAAAGCATATTTATAGAAAGCAGGCAGACTCCTGGTTACTCATAGGTACCCTTAGGCATTCATAAATGATCGTATGTACTCATGGGTACTCAGAACATATGCAAGTTTGCACAGATTGAAGGTGTCCTTGTGAACATATAGAGGAGTGTATGCCTGGGTTACAGTTCCTCTCTGATAAGATACCAAATAGCTGAATTATATATCTTATACAATCCTGGGGAAATATTAACGTTGTACTTTGTTCTGTAAGTGCCTGGGAATAACAGATGAGCAATATCTTAAAGAAGTTAATCTAGAAGAGGCACTTTAAGCTTAAAAGAACTCAGTGATGCAAGCAAAGATGGAAGAAAGCAGCAGCTTCCGTCTGCTGTTGGGACAACTGATAAAACGTCTTAAATGTTTTAAGATTGGCAATTGCTGAGATTTACTTTGCCAAGCATTTTTCTTTATAACCTGTAACCTCATGTATATTTTAATAAGAAATCTGAGATGCATGTTTCTAATCCATTTACACTTAACTCATTAAAATTTAGTTTTGTAATAACTATCTCGGGCTTCCGAGGCCTTTAAAAATCATTTTAGTCTTTTATCTTTGAAGCAGAAAATTCACATTTTATCACCAATAAATGAAACTCTGCCCAGAAAACAGGAACTTGATTCTAAACTCTGTACTCAGGAAGTTCAAATTTATTTGAAAGTCAGGAAACCTAACTCAAATTCTTCTGATCCTAAACAAAATGTCTCTCAACACTTCTTTTCTAAGGTAAAAAGTACAGCAAAATAAAAAGATATATCTGTGGTTATGGAATTCTTTCACTCATTTTCAATGCACGCATTCTAATCAGCAATAAGCAAAAGAACCTGCACAGAGAATAAGAATTTTCCTCTTTGATAGTGATAAAGGATGACTAAGTTATAGCGATAAAGGATGACTAGCTAGTGACTAAGGATGAGGCTGAAAAAAACTGATTGATGCCATAGTTATCAATGGGATCATCCTGAAAATCACTCGCTGAGTTCACGTGTACAAATTCAGCCCTACCAATAACGAGCCTCAAGGAGCAGCTGCATGTCCTTGTGTGCGGGAGGCAAAGGACCTTTCCAGAGGTCTGCATTCCTTCTGTCATTTCATTCTACATCCCCTTCGAGTCTAGCACTTGGCTTTTTTTCCTTTCTCTTCTTCTTGTTCCATAGATTAAAAGTTGTTTATCCTGGCTGATAATCTTGAATTCATTTAAATGCTTTAGGTATTCTCTTACTGCCTCTTTCCTCCCTTGAACTTCATTTTACTTTCAACCACGTTTAAATGAGGAAATCCTTGTGAAAATGTGCTGCAAACAGTAAAACAGAGCTAAATTCTTGTCTTTGAATGCCATTCCTTTTAAGAGTGGCAGCAGAAGGAGTGGATAAGGTAATGGCTCATCTGGAGCTCGAGTTCAAATCTTACTTCTGACATTAATTCTGTGACCTTAGCCAACTTATCTAACTCTTCCGTATCTCAATTCTTGCCAAAGATCTCTATTTCAAAGGATTTATGGAAGTGTCATATAAGTTATTAAATATAAGTCAATGGTAATGAAGAAATGACTGTTACACACTAAGAGTGCAATAGATATTCACTGTATTATTTATTATTAGAGTAAAATATAAACAAAATTGGTTATTTCTCATCCACTGTCAATTATTAACCTTTGGTGGCAGCCTGGCGCTCTAGGCCTATCAGTTCTGATTCACCTTTTTCCAAACTGATCTTTTAAAAGATATTTTCCGATATTATTTGTTCTTTTTCCAATAAGTGGAAACTTCCTCCCACAAAAAAGGAGTATAGTCCTAAATTTTGCACTTAGGCTGTTCAACTTTATTTGAAAGTTACAAACTTAACACTCAAAGTTTTCCAATTTGGAGTTTAGTCTTCTGGGGTTTGGTTATTCTTAAAATTCAGTCCCAGTCTTCAATATTCACCCCTTTGTTCCATGTTTGTGCATGCAAATTCATATATACATACTTAGGCATTTTAAATCTAAGTTCACAAAAAAGTCACATTCATACTCACATTGATTTATTTCTATGTCTTCTCACCAGGATCATTTGTGATTTTACAATGTCCTTTCAGAGTCTCTGATAGCAAATTCATTCATTTAATCAATATTTATCAAGCACATCCTATGTGCCAGGCACTGTGCTAGGCACTGAGGATACAGTGGTGCAGAGCATGATGTCCCTGTCTTCAAGAACTGTACATTTTTGTGGAATAGGCTTAGAGATTATGTACTAAATAAGAAATTGCTTTGAAATAAAGTAATGCAATGTAGATTTCTGTGGTCAACCTTAAATTATCCATATGGATCTTTTCTCTCAACATTTTTGCCTTAAAACCCAGGGAATGCCAGTTATCTGACAATGGTTAGCAGATCCTTCCTGGGTTATCAAAAACTCTAAGATGATTGTATTTTCCCAAAGATCTTGTCACTTCAACCAGTTAGAGAGGCTGTTAGTTTCTTTCATTTTCTTTGTCTTCTTCAAGGTTATATAGCAGGCAAGGCAAGTATTTATCAACTCTCTACTGCTAGCATCTGGTAAGTTCCAGGGTGTACTAAGAACTTATGTGTACGGCTTTATCCCATCTTTTAGAATTGAACTGAGAATGTCCTTTGTTAGCTTTAGCGAAGTCTTGTCTGTTGGCTGACATAGTTTATGCGTGGGAAAAAAGACGAGTTTTTACCACAACAGATTCTTTCTGCAGAAGGTTAGGTCACATTTTTACATAGCTTTTATATTATATACCAAATAAGAAAATTGTGTTGAAAGAAAAGGTAAGGAAAAGAATGTAAAACAATACCATGTTTTGTTAGGGGTTTTTTTTTTGTTGTTTTTTTTTTTTTAATTTTTGGTTGGCAACCTTTAGTAATTGTAGTTACTAACAGACTTTTAGAAAAATTTATTTTGAATTGGTACGAAAGACCATGTTTTCTTTGAATGTGAAGTTTGTTTTGATTGTGACAATCTAATGAGAAAAAGTTTTAATTTTCATAATTTTAGAGTCATAGATTTTTCTGCATATTTATGTTTATATACAACAAATCCATACAAACAAAAGCATGAACTGAATGATATTACATTTTCATTTTCTAAATATTAAATAATAGAGAAAACATTAGGTTTTTAATGAAACTGATTCCTTTCTTTGGGCTCAGGAGGGCACAAGAAGGGCTCTCCTGTGGGACTAAGAAAATATTTCCTATAATCACCTCTTAAATTTATCCCTCCCCTACAGAAATATATAGATTTGTCGTAATATCCTATATAAAGGGGGAAACTTAAGGAGAAAACTTACAAATTTTCTTGAGGTCAATGAATCACAGAACACAGACATTTCTGGCTTATAAATGTATGCTGACAAATCATCACTAATGATTAATTAAGATGTCAGTTCCATAGAAAATGTGTGTGGCAATTTCGATCTTGAAATATATGGTTTGGTCCCATAAGAAATGTATAATGAAACAAAAATTATTCAATATTTAAATTGGATGGAAGAATTTCTGGTAAGGTAGAAATAAGTACATATCCTTCCGGGGAAGGAGGTATAAAACATTGTGGCGTCTATTTCTATTGATGCAAATATGCTTTTTAAGTCCGATAATACCTCCTTTCCACTAACAATTTACTATGAACTACAACCCATGCACTGAAAAATAATGTTACCTGTTTTTCTCTACTGTAGCCACAATGAGTACATGGAATAATAAAATCATACAACCAGAAGAAAATGTGAGAGACAATCTTATCTAGACCCACAACTATAGGGATGGGCATACGTAAACTCTTTCAGATAAATACCTTTCTATTCTCTTCTTAAGGTGTTCATAACTAGACATGCACAATCCTTCCTGGCAACTCACTCCAGCCTTTGATCCCTGGACACTCCATCTAAAGTCGCTTTCCCCTTCCTTCGATAACTCTGTCACCTGTTATATTTTGTCCCTAGAACTTGTTATGACTTGAAATTGTGTTATTTATTGTTCGCTTTTTGCTGATGGTCTTCCTCAATAGATGCGAGCTCTATTCTGTCTTGCTCATTTTTCTCATAGTTGTTGACTCTTAACAAGTTACTCATTAAAAATATGTTACGTTGATAGAAGGAAGTTAAGAAGTTAGGATGTTAGGAAAGAAGGAAGAAAGGCCAAAATGTTCTACCTATGTCTAGCTGAAATACCTTCTGCTTTCAATTATGCCTATCTCCTGTTTTTCAGTCTTTGAAAGATAAGGGTAACAATGATACCACATTCTCCAACAAAAATCCCTCCATGTACTTAAAGAAAACTATTTGGGACAGTTAAGCAGGCAATAAATCTTACTTTACCCTTAATTCCTTTTAGAAGAAACAATGGAAAATATATAAATAAACAAGATAAAACAAAGCTTTAATTGATGATGACAGAGAACTAAGAATTATTAGTTTCAAGGAGTATGAAATCTCTCTGCTTAAAAGAGACTATTTTTAAAAAAAGAGGAAAAATAATCAGACAGAGAAAATGGTTCTAAGGGGAACTATGACAGAGAATAAATAGTGGTGGGGGGGGCAGTAACTAAGTAGGACATAAATTCCAGATAATACTCAAGTTACCTGGACTGTCATTGACATTCATCCTTATGTTGTCCAGTTCTTAGCTATCTAAATTCCACGTATTAGTTTTGCAGAGTGAATAGATTTGTAAGACCTGGATTCTTTCAAAAGGATATTTGATAGGGTAATGGCATTTATTACAAAAACACATTTACTTAGACTATTCCAGCCCAAGCAATAAGTGGAAATTTTTTCTCCCCAACATATGTGTTTATTGGTGGCTAAGAAGCAGGTCCAAGAATGATTATGGATGAAGGAACATGACAAAGTTCAATCATTTGAAGCAGAAATAAAATCACAAACCTGAGCAATGAAGTTTTCTCATCAACAACCAAGAGATGCAGTTTCCTCTTTGCTTTGCTCTATATTTTCATTATTATGACAGGAATATGAGCAGATTGGAACACTATTCTAAGTAAACATTTGAAAGATTTTACTGTTGGTCTTTCATGTGTTGTATTTATTTGGTAAGAAAAATTATCTGTAAAAACAGACATGGATAAAATGAAGTGTACTTCTATATTAAAATAGGCAGAAAACTGGACAATCAAAGTCCTTCTGTCTTTATATAAAGTTGCTGACAGTTTCATTTATGGGATCATGGAGGTAATGAAAAAAAATATTTTCTTTCAGGAAAAAAGTTCAAAACCTAACCTCTGGGTACCATGTAAAAAAATATGCTAAGTTTTAACAACTGCTTCGGGGGAGGGGGCCATACAATTGCATATAGAAGACTTTTTAACTATTGGATGAGGTTGAATGTGATGCCAAAATGGCATGTTTAAAGCTTAAGGAGAAGGATATAACAGAGGCAGAATCATAACAGGCTGGCTTTGGTAATACTAGGGCTGGTTTCACGTTGAAAAGATGTTACTATAAGTGGAATGGATGGGAATCAGTATGGAATGTGATTTGGTAGTGGTAGTAATGGAGGGACCGGGAATGGGGATGAAGGTGGAAAGAGTTCTCCAAAACTTTCCCTCTATACTCTTCCACGCTCTGTTAATTGATAAGAAAAATGTCAACCTTATGATTCATTTCATTGGTTTCAAAATTTGAAAGTGACTTCAAGGGTTCCAAGATGGTTATTCATTCACTCATGCACCACATATTTTATTGAGATCCTATGTGCCACAATCTACTGAGCTAGATGTTAAGGATAAAATGGTGAACATCTACTTAATTTTGTTTTCCTTGTGTACAAAATGGAGATTTGAGTTTTTCTCCTTATCTCAGAGTTGGTTTGGAATTCAAGGAAGATAGTATAACATATTCAGTAACAGGTAATAATATGTAATAATAATGATAGTAATATCATATTTGGAGAAGTAAAATTTTAGATTTAAAGGGTTTTTTCCTTATTAGCATGAAAACATGTTTTGTTGTAGGGTAACACAGAGAGAGAATTAGAACAGTTGAAGGTGGGAATGATTACTATTCCATTAAGAGAGGGAAACAACACTAAAACTGTAAGAAGACAAACACTGAAGAAAAAGCTTCCTTTATAATTTTATTTGATGCCAACTCCTTTTTTGCCTGTAACATTTTTGAGCTGCATCGTTTGCCATCAGGTTTTAGTTCAGTGTTTCTTAGACTTCAATCAGTCAGTTATCAACTTATTCACAGTTTTTGCCATGCCCATTTACAACTTTTATTAAGATTTAATATTTTTCTTTAAATTAATTAGTTAAATATCAAATATTTGTGAATCCTTTTTAAAATGAAGTTTATATCGTTCCTTTAAAGAGGAAATGAGTACCACTTACTATAATAAAAGTAGACGTAACACTCAACAAAATTAAAACAAAATCATTTTATCTAATTCTAGGTAGGTGCCATTGCCTAACCAAGGCCCTTCAGCTGAGGCTGAAGAGTCTGTTCTTTCTTTGCTAAGAAAGGTAATTATTGAGTAAGTGCTAAAGAAGTATTATAGATAAGCTAGTACTAAACTGAGAATTCCTCTTTGACACAATCAGAAGCCTAGAAAAGTATTTAAAAAGTGCAAAAGGATTAACTTTCTTACTCAGTGATACAATATTATTTAATGGTATCTGGTATCTCCTATACCAGCTCAAATGTCTTGCAGAGGTCAATACCTTATAATGTAAAGCCCTGGTATAGCTACTCTGAATTGTATAACTTTATATCTAGCTACACCTCTTTATTTTTCTTACTCCATTTCAACAGGATGGTCAATGAACTCTATTACACAGTTGTAAAGCATTTTGTAAGAAATTTTGGCTTTTTGTTTTTTCTGTATGCTGAATCCTCAAATTGCTGTTCATTCCACTATGGGTATCATTATGAGTATTTAGAAGGCAGAACAACTGGGACTTTAAGAGGTTCAAGAATTTATTCAGAACCAAGCTTAGCACACCCTCACCATAAATGCTGGGGGAGGAGGCAAACTTCTAAATACGCTAGCAATGTCTTGCACAAGAACATATGGTAAATTAGTGGGCAGAACAAAATGATCTCTAGGGACTTGCTCTTAAGTTTCCTGACCAGAAGATCATAGTCTTTTCTCATAGATAAGAAACCTCAGGCCTCAAACCAATGAGACATAACTCAGAGAAAGGCCCCGTAGGACTTACCTCCTGTTAGCATGAGGGCACATTTGCACATGCAGTTGTCATTATCAGCATCTTTAGTGCTGAAATCAGCACCGTGTAAGATCAGGCTGCTCTGCTTTCCTGCTGTCCCAGTGTGACCCTTTAAATACAACCTGAAGTTAAAAAAAAAAGAAAGATAAGCCATTCAACAGAGTAACAGAACCCAGAAGACTGGTTTGCTGAATGTTCGCCTTGTTCATCAGTTTCTCCCTTCTCTGAATTCAGCCCTTCCAACAAACTGGTATAAGACCAAAGCTCCCTGAACAGAAAGAAAGAGAGAGAAGGGGTTGGGGGGGAAGAGAATGAAGGAAGGAAGGCAAGAAGGAAGGAAGGAAGGAAGGAAGGACATCAATCTACATCTAGGTAAAATTCTCTGTGGCTTGTGTGCTTGATGTTTATTTTACTATGCATACTTAAACTCATATGGTTTTCTGATCATGTAGGATCCACAAAAGGAATATGAGTTTATTTTATTACTACAAGTATTGATCTCTAAACAAAAAATGCCCTGTAGAGTGTCACTATAGCATATATCACTGTGTTAATATTGAATATTGATGATGTGCTAAAGGAGGACTTACTCTGTGCCAAGCATTCTGCTAAATGCTTTCCGGCTGTTATTTAATTTAATTTTTATATTAAATCCGTGATTCAGGTATCAATATCAAAATTTTGCATACCAAGGCTCAGAGAGGCTAAATAAGCTGGAATTTCACTATGGTTGACTTTAAAATCCAAGCTCTTATTAGTCATTATGTATTCACTGAACAAATATTTCTTAAGCACATACTATATACCAGAAATTGTTCTAAGCACTTAAGATATATCAGCAAACAAAACAGACAGAAAGCCATGCCCTCGAGGGACCTACATTCTGGTGGTATTCCTAAAACTAAGTTCAAAACCCCAACTGTTTAACCTCAAAAATGGCATTCTTCAAAGACCCTGCTTTACTCTCTAGAAACATTTCTGTTTTTTTTTTTGTTTTTTTTTTGCGGTACGTAGGCCTCTCACTGTTGTGGCCTCTCCCGTTGAGAAGCACAGGCTCCGGACGCGCAGGCTCAGTGACCATGGCTCACGGGCCAAGCCGCTCCGCGGCATGTGGGATCCTCCCAGACCGGGGCACGAACCCGTGTTCCCTGCATCGGCAGGCCGACTCCCAACCACTGTGCCACCAGGGAAGCCCTAGAAACATTTCTTATATAAAATTTACATTAACCTAGATCAGGGACTCTCTTAACAGTTGCCCATATATCAAATCATCTGGTCATTTGTGAAAAAGACCTATTCACTAGGCTGAGGAATTTGTATTTTCAACTAGTACCTCAGATTACTCCTTGCAGACTGTCCAAGGAGAACATTTTGAAGAATATTGGTCTAGAATTCAGAAACTAGTGAACAAATCACAATAGTTGCCTAATGTAGTTCCCTAACGTCTGCTCATTCCCTATGGATCCCATATGCTGCTTTCATATCCATCTGGGCACTCTGAACAAATGCAAACTTGCTCAGGTCCTTCACTGTCTCGTCAGGGCTCAGAATAGCTAAACTAAGATTGTCAGTAGCCTCAGTTTCATATTCAAAGTCTTCTCTGACTGAGATCTACCCCTCTCTCTAACTCCACCTAAAACTCCTCGGTTCTCATTCATCAAAATTATCTAGCAATATTCCCTTCAAATCCATGTGTGTTACCACTTCTGTGCCTGAGTCTCATTTATGAATCCTATCCACCGTATAGACAATGGGTGATTAAATCTCTGTATGAGTGAGACACTACTAGGACCCAGGCCAGCTCTGAACAAAATTCTACATTACTATTAAACAGAAATAATAAAGATTAATTAATATTTGAAGATATATATATATATATTTTCCATATGTACATATTTGACTTGTGTTTGCACCTAAGTATATGTATATGTCCCATTATTATTTTGTGAGGTTGATAATGTTTTTAGCAAATAACAGTACTGTTGTATAATTGTGCCGAAATATTTCACACATATTCTGCAGAGGTTTTTTTAGCCAGAGCAAAATATACAATTAAACCCTACTCAAGTTTTACTGGTTTCAATAATTAATAGAACTTGTAGTTAACAGAAGGCTGAAGAAAGCTTCTAATGAACTATCAAATACAAGCTTATATATATATACATATTTTTAAAATTTTTTTGCTGTACGCGGGCCTCTCACTGTTGTGGCCTCTCCTGTTGCGGAGCACAGGCTCCGGATGTGCAGGCTCAGCGGCCATGGCTCACGGGCCTAGCCGCTCTGCGGCATGTGGGATCTTCCCAGACCAGGGCACGAACCCGTGTCCCCTGCATTGGCAGGCGAACTCTCAACCACTGCGCCACCAGGGAAGCCCCAAGCTTACATTTTAAAACTCTGAGAGTCAGGCTAAAAGTCACTGGTGATGCAAAACTGTAGAATTTCTAACTGGGAATTCACATTTTACGTTGTAGGCAGCCCATGTGGAGGTGGGTTTCAACAGGGCAAAGTAAGGTGAGAGGTTACCAAAGGGAGTCCTAGGACATGTTACCTGGGTGAATTCACCACCTTCTAGATCTGGTCTGCAGTTATAATTTGATAACTTTCTCAGCCTCTCAGAGACAGACATACACTTGCAAAACTAAGGGGGACTTATGTCAGGTCTCCATTTACAGTCAAAATAAAGGGCCCAGTCTCATGGTCTCCTTAGAGGGAGTTTCACATAGAAAGCCAAATTATAATCAGAAAGTTGCTTGCTTGGTGAACACAGAATCAGAGTCTGGGGGAAGATGAATGATTTCAAAATTAAGTAGCTATGACTCTGCTGGCCTGAAATCTCCCTCTGGGAGATTTCCACTGGGAGTGGGTAAATTTAGCCCACAGGCACTTTTGCAAGAGGGATGCTAATTCCAACTCTGATTCTTGGATTCTCTATAAACTGTGATGACTTTCCTTCTTATTGACTTAAGGTAAGTCAATACCATTTTCCCTGCAGTAGCTTTAAGCTCACTAATGGGGATAGACTTTCCAGGACACAGTGATTTTCTACACTGTATTTTGCAGGTAATTTAGCACAAATGTTGAGTTGATATTAACTGAGTGACTGCTATGTGCTGAATATAGTTTATACTTTTATATGAGGGTTATAATTCAAGCTTCATAATTTACAATGGTTTCTTTGTGTTACCAAGGCAACAGGAATGCATAATTATAAATTTAGGAGGTAGAGAAAAGCAAAAAGAAAATAAAAAGTAACCCAAATCTCATCTCCAAATATAACTACTCTTGACATTATGGTTTATATACACTTAGTCTTTTCCTTGTTTTTTTTCCTCTTCAAATAGAAAATATTATTTATATTTAAGTATACATGGAATACCTGATCATATTCTATAAACATTTTGAACAGTGCCAGTAAAGCTTCTGCCCACAGGCCCATCTCATTTACCACTCTAGAAGTAATCACTTATGTCCATTTTGTACCCTTTAAAACAGTTTCTTCTCATGTATAAACACAAATGGAATCATACTTCACATGCTTTTTAACAGTGTTTTTCATACATGATTTTATGACTATGTTTCCATGTCGTTACATATTCTTCTCCAACATTATCTGGCAGCTATTGTATGACCATACCATCAATTGTCACAGGTTTAAGGGTGCCTTTACATATCTCTAAATATGTATGCAAGTATGTACGGTAGGGTTAGAATTGTAGAAGAAACATCTACAATGTTTTGTCCTGACCTTCACCAGTACAGAACTCATCAACAATGTATGTTAGGGTCTGTGAGTAAAAGGAGACATTTTTCCAGATCCACTCAATCAAGACTTGAAGGTCAGTCATCCAGTCCTGGCAGTTCTTCTCTGTATTATTAAAAAAGTCTCACAACTGGTCTCAATGTCTTGAGCTTAGCGCCTTCCACTTCCCCCTAAAATCCATTCTCCATGTGGCTCATTCAAAACATGCTTCTCATCATCATTCCTCTGCTCTGGTTAAAAGCCCTCAGTTGTTCTCCCAGAACATGAAAGATACAGTCCAAGTTCCTTATTGTGGTTTATGAGGACTCTGAAGATCTAGCCCTTGTTTACTTCCTCCCACACCAACCCCACACCTCCCATCTCTTACTTCCTGCACACATACATAATGATCCAGGCTTACCAAACACTTGTTCTCTCAAAGCATCACATTCTCATTCCTCTGTCCCCTTTCCCAGGAAGGCCCTTCCCTGGAAGGCCTTTCTAACTGCTGAATTCCTACTCATCCTTTAAGATTCATTTCAAGTATGATCTCAAAGAACATCACATGGATACCTTTATGATGAAACTTAGTGTGCTTTATTTTAGTTGTCTTTTTACTTGTCTTCTCTCATAATAAACTGTGAGCTCTTTGAGGCATAAGCTGTGTCTTACTCAACTCTGAATCACCAGAATCTAGAACAAACAGCGTCTGATACTGAGGAAAGGCTCAACATTCACTGAATAAAGAAATTATGGATGTGAACTAATGACGGGTATAATCAATTTTCAGTAGGCTGAAGGTAGCAAGTAAAATCAGACCCAAATATCAATAATCCTAATAACCAAAATATACCTGGGCCATATTTTCAGAAGGATAGTTTTTGCATCTCATTTAGCTAGGTACTCAACATCCCATTTCCTTGTCAACCAACTGAAATAATTAAAAATTACACAGACACATACACCCTTCTTGATCTTTCCAGTTCTGTTTTTGTTCTCATTTTCTCAGAGACTCCAGAATATGAAAACATGTCTGATATATTATGCGAGTAGAATAAATGAAGAAAACCTATGTCTTCTTATTAGTTCTTATGTTCTATTGAATGACTTATTTGTATTGTGTGCATACCCAACTGATATCAGAGAACAAATTCAAAATGAAAATATGCTTATGGTAAATTCTTCAGCTAAAATTATTTTGAAAAAAAAATAAAAGCCAAATAAGGTGTAAAATATTTCCTTAAAGGCCTGCCCAGATTAGGGATCTTGAAAACAAGAAGCAGAAGCACAGAGAGTCCCAAGATAGTGCAATGTAAATACCACAACATATTGGTTGCGATGATATAAAAGTAGAAGTGAAGGGTGGGCAAAATGGGTGTAGGTGGTCAAAAGGTACGAACTTCCAGTTACAAAATAAATAAATCCTGGGAATGCAATGTACAACATGGTGATTATAATTAATAATACTGTGTTGTATATTGGTAAGTTGCTAGGAGAATAGATCTGAAAAGTTTCACCTCAAGGAAAAAAAATTTAACTATGTGTGGTGATGGATGCTAACTAGACTTATTGTGGTGATTATTTTGCAATATATACATATATGCATATATTAAATCATTATGCTGTACACCTGAAACTAATATAATGTTATCTGTCAATTATATTTCAGTAAAAAAAAAAAGTAGAGGAGACCAGTATTTTGAGGAACAGTGGATTTTTTCACCATACAAGACCGAGTAGAACGTGTAATTTATATACAGTAGTATTCACCCCTTCTATGTTTATATCCTTAACATGTTGCAGGGAGCTGCTTATGCTCTTCTAAGGAAGAGTTGTTCTCTTCCACTGGGAAATAGAGATGGCATTTCTTAAAAATAATTTTTCTCAACACTAGTTTAAGCAATTTACAGATGAGCCCAATTATGCTTCTGTGGAATCCCACAAGGATTCTGGGAGTAACAGTGTAGTCAAGGATAGGTCCTCTGCACAGTTAAGGGGCTCATTCTTTCTTACCTAGCACAGAATAGCAATTATTGACCCAAAGTCAACAACTGTACCTGGTTATCTGACAGGGCCAGACTAAGAGCTGGCCATTCACTAATGCCAAGTATTTTTTCGAATTAGATAAGAAAACTTATTTGAATTGAGGCTCAAACAGAATATTTATGTGGTTCTTTTTATTAATGGTTCTGGTTAATTTCTAAAATATGTATAATTAACTATCCATGACTTTCTCTATTCTGATAACGGAACATCACTTTACAAAAGAGAAGTCAATACACAGAAGGGGCAAAGTCAGCTTTGCAATATGACTATAGTGAAAAGGACTTAAAGTGTGGGTCACTGGAGAGAATGCTTCCCCCAAAATAACACCATGAGAATCTTGGACATTTATTTCTTATGTTCAGCCAGTGTAGATGTGGCTTACATGAGGATGATGTGTTGGGAGATAAAAACCAAATGTTATTACAGAGCAAAGTATCTGGCTTAGGAACAAAAACATGAAGGATGCCTAAACAACAACAACCAACCCCAAAATAACAACAGCACAGAAACTCCAAAAAATACCATTAACTGTGACCAAAAAGGCAGCCACAAAATAGAATCATGGCATTTATCCTTTTCAAACCATTTTTCCTAATTAAGGGGGGGGAAACCATTATGAGTACCAATTCGTCAGTGACTTTAAAGAATGTCAGCTTTTTAATTTTTTCAATTAGCATCTGAAGGGAAAATGAAACACATGCATACTGAAACTGGTCATGATTTTCTAGTCATTCTTGATGAAAATATAGTTACTCCTTTTCTTTCACTTACAGAAACTTCAGTAACTAGAAAGACTAAATCACATTTCTTAATGAATGTAGGACAACAGTGCACTCTATTATGGAAGAGTAGGTTTCAAAATATACCGCTGTATCATACAAGTGATTCTATAACTTTATTTTCTTTAAAATAGGCAGCCCAATCCCAGGCATCTAGTTTCTAATTTTGTCGACTTAAGAGATGGCTATACTTCTCACATTTTTACATCTTCACTGTGTTCCGGGTGGGGGTGGGGGGAGTCTCTTTCATTATCCAAGGCAGTGGGAGTTGTATGTTTGACAAATTGAAGTTTGGCCTCAGCTCTTTTAAACAGTAGACAGACTCTTAGATATCTGAACTTTAAGGTCTCACATACTGACAAGCTGAGCAGATTTTTATTTTGGCTCTGAGCTCTCTCCCTGCCACCATATGGAACTAGTTTGTCTTTTTCACAATCACTTGAAGAAAATGCAAAATAACCCCCATGATTCTCTTTCAGAGCCTGGTAGCAATGACTCAATCTGACGGAGTTTCCCAACACTGTTATGTCTTCTGGTTGCTGCTCCAGGGCTGTCTCTACAGTAACCATCCTCCCTGCCCTTCCCCCACCCTACTAAAAGGGCTGGGCACCAGCAAAGAGTGATATCACAGCATGTCTTTTAGCACTGAGTTTAAATGATACAGGTGGCATCTTTTGCTGAACGTAAAGACAATATTTCTCTTGTCAAACTATATAGAGAGAAAACAGTGTTTGCCTTACTGTAGACTTCTAGCAAGATTAGGCATTTGTTTGCTGTTATGAAGAGGTCATAGGGAGGTATACAAATAATTAGTATTGTAGGAAAAAGGGCAAGGGAAAAATTCAGGAGATGCTAAACTGCTCAAAACGTTTAGTGGAAAAGATTAGTTTGGGAGGCTGTGGAAGACATGGACTTTAGGGAAGGGATGAGGAGGATATTTCCAATAAAAGGGCTGTGAAATTCACGGCACAATTAAATTGAGGTTATCTAAGATCAAAAAAGATAAGAAATACAGGAGATTCATGAGTCATTTGAATGTGCTGGGAATGTCAAGTGAAAAGGCAGACAATGAACTTATTTAGATACCAAGCATTTAAGATAGATTTTTATTCCTTTTTTTCTATTAGCATTTGAAGCTGGAAATTATTTATTTTCATAAAATGTCCTTTTTGTTAAGTACAGAGTTCTACAGTGGGAATTACTAAGGCTGGAAGCCTTGAGATAAAGGCAAGAATATAAATTTTATCTTAGCACAAGGGAAGACGAACTCTATATTAGCCTTTCCTAATATAGTAAAATTATTTCTCGTTAAATGTTTTCTAATTGTTTTCAAAATAACATCTTCAAGATAAACATTTTATTCTCTTTAATTCAGGACTGTGCAAGTGTATCCTGGGCTTATAAATGACCAGAACTTTACTGAACTGATCCCTTTCTCCCAAGTCCAAAATCAACAATCTTTCAAGACAAAATATTATGTGGGAAGCCTTTTCTCTTCTTTCTTCTACAAATTTTCATTTGCACAGATAAATTGCTTCTCTTGTGGCATATCTCATTTTGCCTATCGTAGTATTTCTCTTTATAAATGTGCCTTTTCTTCCACATCAGACTGTAAGCGTTTGATGAAAAGTCTTCATCTCTTAGCCGTCTTTGTAAACTCCATGTGTAATATACATGACAGGCATTAAATAAATATTTATTGAGTCAGTTATGAAATAAGCATTCAAATTGTTTAGAATTTAAGTTTTACTCATCTCAAGAGATTCTTTATATGTAGTAACATTTTAACTCCAATAATACAATTATGTTTTACAATTCAAGTCCCATGGGCATTTTTTTCCTGATTTGAAATTTGTCCAGTACTAATGACCTAATGGTCTGCTCAAATCATACAGTGGGACACTTTTAATAAGGATGGAATGAGTTTGTGGTTGCCACCAGACATTTGAAGAAACAGCTCATGGAATGATCTATTAAAGCAAATATGAGTAGTGAGACCATCAAGTTTGACAAAGGGACCTATTGGGTTGGCCCAAGAGTGACTTCAGTTTTTAAGTAAAAACAAAAGACACATTTTTCATTTTCACCAAGAACTTTATTGAACAACGTATTCATCCTTTTGTTCCACTACCTTCTGCCATTTTTCAGGCAACTTCATAATTCCATCTTCCCAAAACTTTTTATCTTTTTGAGCAAAGAACTGTTCCAGGTGCCTCTTACAGTCTTCCAGGGAACTGAAATTTTTTCCCTTAAGAGAATTTTTTAAAGCCGAAAAAAATGGAAATCTGAAGGTGCAATGTCTGGTGAATATGGCGAAGGATTCAGAACTTCCCAGCCAAGTTGTAACAGTTTTTGCCTGGTCACCAAAGAAATATGCGGTCTTGTGTTATCCTGATGGAAGATTATGTGTTTTCCGTTAACTAATTCCTGATGCTTTTCGTTGAGTGCTGCTTTCAGTTGGTCTAACTGGGAGCAGTACCTGTTGGAATTAATTGCTTGGTTTTCCGGAAGGAGCTCATAATAGAGGACTCCCTTCCAATCCCACCATATACACAACATCACCTTCTTTGGATGAAGACCGGCCTTTGGTGTGGTTGGTTGTGGTTCATTTCACTTGCCCCACAATCTCTTCCATTCCACATTATTGTACAGTATCCACTTTTCATCGCCCATCACAATTTGTTTTAAAAACGGAGGGCTTTTGTTATGTTTAAGTAGAGAATCGCATGCAGAAATATGGTCAAGGAGGTTTTTTTCGCTTAACTTATGTGGAACACAAACAGCAAAGTGATGAACATAACCAAGCTGGTGCAAATGATTTTCAATGCTTGATTTGGATATTTTCAGGATGTCAGCTATCTCCCTCATGGTATAACATTGATTGTTCTCAATTAATGTCTCGATTTGATCACTGTCAAGTTCAACTGGTCTACCCGACTGTGGAGCATCGGCCGGCAAGAAATCTCCAGCACAAAACTTTGCAAACCACTTTTGACATGTTCAATCAGTCATAGCACCTTCTTCATACATTGCACAAATCTTTTTTGCGTTTCGGCCCCGTTTTTACCTTTCTTGAAATAATAAAGCATAATATGCCAAAAATGTTGCTTTTTTTTATCTTCAATATTAAAATGGCTACACAAAAATTCAGTTGTGATAAGTCTTTTTTTAAATGCATGCTGATATGACAGCTGTCACATACAATCTAACAAAACTGTTTCAAATGAAGTCAAAGACAACTAAGTGCTACTAGAGCCATCTTACGGAAGAAAACGAACAAACCTTATGACCAACCCAATATATCTATACATGAGTCCATTCTATTGCATAATTCCCTCCAGAAACAGGGCATTCATTTTAAAGATCTGTTTCAAAGCCTCCATCTTCTTTGTTAGAGGACAGAGGGCTTGTTTTCCAATGCTGAATCTTAGGACTGTGATCTCTGTTGGAGGAGGCTGTATTAAATAAATCTGTCATTATGTACCACACTATTTTTTGTATGCTGGAGATATATTCTGTTACTCCATTGTCCATAGGTGAACGGATTACGTACTTATTTGCGATAGCCTTTCAATGAGTATGTAAGAAAATGATAGGAAAATATATGAAGCAAAGTTGGTGCACCTATAAAAAAAGAGCGAACATATGCCAATGACAAGAGAGTTGTATGACAATGATCTACATTCATAGTTATGAATCTATAAGTAGAAGGAAAAGTTCAAAAGAAGTTTCAAAAGAAAAGAGGATGTAAGTAGGAAGATTAAAAGATCTAATAACATACAGTTTGACTAATTAAGAATTAAGGACGTGATAGAGATTGAGAGATACTTAAAGAGACATAAAGATCAAGAAGATATAGGTAGGGCTTCCCTGGTGGCGCAGTGGTTGAGAGTCCTCCTGCTGATGCAGGGGACACGGGTTCCTGCCCCAGTCCCGGAAGATCCCACATGCCGCAGAGCGGCTGAGCCCGTGAGCCATGGCCGCTGAGCCTGCGCGTCTGGAGCCTGTGCTCCACAACAGTGAGAGGCCCGCGTATCGCAAAAAAAAAAAAAAAAAAAGAAGATATAGGTGGTTTGGTACAAAGTAAGTATGAATGAAGAAAATAACCGACAATAAAGTCATCAACCAAAATTTTCCTCCTTTTATCTCCCCACTCCCACACACACACAAAAAAATATACAACATTAACTTCTAAAGAGTAGGACTGTGTCATTGTATTTGCATATGTGTGTCTATAGAACTCAGGAGATAGTATAACAGAACAGAGTTTGGAGCTTAATTGTCTGAGTTTAGAGTGTAGCTCTTATCCTTTCTGACCCTCAGTTGCCTCATCTGTAAAATGACTCTCATAATAGTAATGTCCTTCTAATATTGTTGTGATAACTAAATGAAGTAATACATATAAAAGCCTTGAAAAGACTGTCACGTGTAGAGTACTTATGAATATTAATAAAAAATTAAACAAAGAAACCAAACTTCCCTAACCAATAACTATAAACTACACAGAAGCATGGTAAACATGAGCTATATGAATAAGTCTAAATTAAACAAGCAAAATGTATATGACATTGATGACATACGTAAGCATACAGACAGTGATGAAAACAGTGAGATAGACATGGAGCTAATTAAGACATGTATGTAGGCAATAAGCTGGAGAAATTCAAGATGAAAAGGACCAATTTTCTCAAATCCATAGGCCCCATTTCCTTTGAAAGTTTTCCTCATTTTTATATGGAGCAAGCAGAATACTATGCACAAAGAACAAGAAACCAGAGTCCCTTTGCTGACTGACTACCTAATTTAAGGTCTACATTAATTTGAACCCAGATGCCTGAATAACAATCCTTTAATTCAAATGTTTATTCTTTAATAAAGTAAAATTCCAATCTTTTGAGAATCCCAAGATTTTCCTGCCATATCATAGGGTGCTTTATTGGCTGAATCCAGCACGTGTATTTTTTTTTAATATCTTTATTGGAGTATAATTGCTTTACAATGTTGTGTTGGTTTCTGTTGTACAACAAAGTGAATCAGCTATAAGGATACATATATCCCCATATCCTCTCCCTCTTGAGCCTCCCTCCCACCCTCCCTATCCCACCCTTCTAGGTGGACACAAAGCACCGAGCTGATCTCCCTGTGCTATGCGGCTGCTTCCCACTAGCCATCCATTTTACATTTGGTAGTGTACATATGTCAATGTTACTCTCTCACTTCATCCCAGTTTCCCCTTCCCCCACTGTGTCCTCAAGTCTGTTCTCTATGTCTGCGTCTTTATTCCTGCCCTGCCACTAGGTTCATCAGTATCGTTTTTTTAAGATTCCATATATGCAGCACGTGTATTTTTTTCCCCTTTCTTTACTCATAATTGGTACTTGGAAAAATCCCTGAAAAGATCACCCGTTCCAACCTATCCTTTAATTCGCATCTTTACTTCCTGAAAGTTTCCTTTATGACAGTCTTCCTTAATTGGCATCATTTGTTCTCAAATGGAATTGAATCATTGGGGAATCCCCAGAATTTGTGTAGTGTATTAATCTAACCATTATTTAAGAAGGAGTACCTTATTTGCTTCTTAATCTTCAGAAGCCCTGATGTAGATATGTAATTTGATAGATAAATTTGAACATGTTTAGTGGAAGATGTGCAAGTGTGAAAAATGCCTGAGATAGCAAGGGTCATGGGAATCTGTGTTGTGATTAAGAAAGATACATTTCCAGAGTTACAGAAAACCTCAGCCCCAAATAATGAGAAACTTCAGAGAACCCAGTTTCACTTATTCCCTGATTCTATTATGATTGTTTTATATAGTTTTAGCTTTCATTATACATGTTTAAATTTTACACAAATTTTTCATCTAAGTTTTGACAACATATATTTTAATGTCCCTTCCTTGACTTACAAATATTAATATAATGTAGAACTTTGATGAAAATGAGTTTATCAACCACCCAGGTATTCTCAAACTCTTGACACACGATACATTGTTAACAGCGACTCGTTTCAAAACCCCAGTAAAATACAGTTCTCAGTTTTTCTCAGTGATATGATGATTGCATTTGTTCAAAATTCATGATAAATTCTTCCTCCATAAAAAAAAAGATAGTGAACTCACACTCTGTTGTCTCTGAGTGCTTTTGCACAGTGCTGAAAGAGTACACTCTACTCCGTACATTAAAAAAAAAAAAAAAAACGATTTTCATGAAAGCTGTGACAATGAAACCATACTTCTCAAAGTTCAGAAATATACACTGTAGTGATTCTCTGTTTTTAGTTCTAAATAAAAATAACGTTCTTCTAGTATTTCTCCCTTTTCTAAGGATACATTAAAAAAAATGAGTGCCAAATGAATTACATGGCACTAAAGACCCCTGTAAAGAACACACAGTCCCTTAAACTTAATTCAGTTCCCTTGGAGTCACGTGTGGCTGACAGAATCAGTTCCGAGCGAGTGGCTCACTGACCAGACCTCTTCTGGTGCCTAAAAGACCAGGCTGACAGCCATCTCAGAGAGTTTATGGGTTTGCTTTTTTACTAAAAATTAAGTCAGGACCTTGTAAAACTTACGATTGAAACTGGTAATTTTTTTTGTGTGTGTGTGCGTAAACAAGTTCAAGGGAGGTAGATTTGTTCTCATTTTTATTTCTGTTTAAAAAGCAGCAAGAACCTTTATTTCCAGGATCCCCTAAGGGAAGATAGAGGAAGAGGAAGGGGTGAGTAGAATGCTGAAAACCATTGAGAGACACTCTGAGGTTTTTTGCAAAGAGGAAATACTTTCTCTTGTACTTGGACAACGTGTTGCTATAAGTTCTGCAAATAAGGCTCCAGCATGCATAAACAGATTCTTCTGTTGACCAAAATCATCAGTGTGCTTATTTCTCTCCACAATTAATGTAAGACACAGTCCAAACTCCTTATCATGTAATATGGCCTTCGTTTTCTGTAGCACAGCGAACCTCTACATACAAGACACTTGCTTTTGTCTAACTAAGGCAGGCTCTCTCCCACCTCTGGATCTTTGTCCACATTGCTCCTTCTGGCTGGAATCTCAAGATTTCCCTCCTACCACCATCCTCCACATATGCCTCACGAGAACTTACTCATACTTCACAAATAACCAAGAATTTCCTCCACGAAGCCTTTCCTGGTCCCCTTCAGTCTCCTCCAATGTACCCCAATCCATCCTCAACCCCAGCCAAGTTCACCGTTTTTCCTTAGTGCCCAACTATAGCCTAATTCCAAGAGTTCTTATTGTGGAGCTGAATCATACATAAATGTGAGCAAAATTTTGTGCTTGTTCATTTATTCTGGGGAGAAGATGCGTAGCTCCAGCAAATTTTTGAAAAGGTCTATGATGCCTTGATCAAAAACCAAAACAGTACAAAACAAAAAACGAAACAGGCATGCTAAAACATACTGCAGCTGAAACTTTTACTTTAAGCCAACTACCCCTCCCATGTTTCCTTCCTTCTCTTCGACTATTAGCTCCACAAGACCAGCAAGGATGATGTGTCCTTTTAGTATCATTAAAGTGTTATTTCTGCATAAGCATCACCTGGGCATACTTGGTAGGCTTGAGATACCTAGGTTCTATCCCAGGATCAGAATCTCTGGATGTGAGATTCAAAAATCTACACTTTAGACAAACATCTTAGTTGACTTTATGCACACTCAAGTTTGGAAATAATTGAGTAGTACCAGGCAAATAACAGCAACGTGATAAAAATTTGGTGGCTGGCTGGCTGGATAAATGAATGAATGCAGACTCTGATTTCAAAAGAATTGTAAGAGTAATTTTAGTGAAGTTATGTAAATTAAAGCAAAACCGTATCCAGTTAAGAGAGAAATAAAATAATTATGAATATTGGACAACTACATATTTAATAATTATTATTAACAAGCCAAGGAAATATTGACTTAATGTCTTTAATTATCAGCATGTGTTCTAGGTTAGGTGATGTTAAAGAAGCATACAATATTCAGATGTAATTATTCTGCTAAGAAAGAATACTAGGTGTAGTTGAAAAATCAGATTATAAACAGGTGCAAACTATTCATTTGATCTTTAACACATCTGCTATTTTTAAAGCATAGTTCATTAAAATAATTATTTTATAACAATGTTGTGACCTCCAGTTGTTTATATAATGACTTCTGATCTTCAGATCTGGAAAATTCTCTCTAGAATTGATCATAAGCACATGTGAGGGAAAAGAAGTGTTTTTCATTTGCAGCCTAAAAATGAATAAGACTAAAATTATTCTTTATCCAAGTGTTTAGCTGAGCTTCTAATTGAGGCAGGTAATAAAATAGCACTTTTGATTCTTTCAAAAGAGAATGAGCAGACCAGCATAAGCACTGGCATTTGTAGTGTTAGTACCAAAAGAGACATATCAAAGCACTTTGCAAGTATTTGGCACGGAGTAAATGCTCAATTAATATTAAAGTTGATTGTTATGATGATACTATCGGCACAGAATTTATAGTTGAGCATTTAATGTTGATATTTGTTGATACTTGTCATGATTATTTTAAATGGTTTTATAAGTGCTTCTGGTTGAAATGAGTAAAGGCTCTCGAAAAGAAATAGATCATCTAGACAGAAAAAGCACTGTATTAGTTACAGGGTAGTCAATATTTTATATTGTCATTTTCATTATTTAAAAATTTTTTACTCAAAAAATATAATTAACTGAATCTCGTACTTTCTGATAAGCTCTCAGTTATTTAACCGTGAGTTCTAAAAATATCAAAGTTTACTGTTACCAAGTGGCAGCTATCAAAATTGCAGGCAGAGTACTTAGTCCTTGTAGCCCACAAACTACTTACTGGTGACAGCAACACAGCATCCTTTTCCAGGATTAATTGGCCTAGGGAATAAGGTATGCTGTGTGTTTATTTTATTTCATTTGCTTGGCATGATGCAATCTAGAAATTTTTGCCTAACTTTTACAGGTAAAAAATAAATAAATAAACAGAAGAGACTGCAGTTGAATAGATCAGGGAAATGAATCTCATCCAAGCAACAATCCAAGAAACTAAAGGACACAGAACTTTATTAAAAACCTGACATGGAAACTGCCATATGCTTCCATTCTATTCCATAAACCTCCGAGGGCAGGAATTCGACTTGATCTCCGAATTTCTAGCATCTATATCAATAACTGTCATATAGTAATCAGTTGTGTTTGCTGAATGCACAAAAGATACCTTTGTTGATGTGTCTTTCATATATTTATTAGAAAGTGCTTCCTTTCCAGACGTATGCCAAGCATTGTGGAGAGGTCCCTGCCCTCCTAGAGGTGGCAGTTTAATAAGAAAGAATAGCCCATTACAACCCCGTGTGATAAGGACTTTGATAAAGGTAGGCACAGAGCACAGGGAGAGCACACAGAAGGGGCTCCTTACCCAATATAAAAAGCAGAGCTCTACAGTCTGAGCTAAGACTTAAAGGATAAAGAAAATCAAGTCAGGAAAGATGTTAAGCTCTTGAAGGATACGGGTTGAGTTTTGTGGATGTGTCTCACCCATGTGTCTTGCACATTGTTGTTACTCATATTTATTGAACAGAGTAATAAAAACACTGAGTGAAAAAAAAATTGATTGGGATGTGAGAAAAGACTATGCAGATGGGCTGCCCTTAGAGGCTAAGTCCTAAGTCTCTCACATATTACTAGTTGTCTGGCTCTCCTCTTTGCTCTTAGCATCACACTTCATCATTATCCCTTTACACTCTGTGCTTGAACAACACCTTACTACTTGCAGTTTGCCTAACAAGACATGCTGGGTCTCACTTATAAGCTTTCACATACGCTATTCACTCTTCGATCTCCAACTTGAACTATTTCTTCAGCTAATTCCAATTTGTCATTTTTATATCAACTTAGGTTACCCCTTGGAGGCCTTCCCAAGCCCCTAAAATTGGTTAGGTCCCCCTATTCATGCCATACTTGTCTTTATCTCCAAACTCACTATGTTCATGGCATTGTAATTGCCTGTTTGTCTGTCTACTGTCTATCCCTTCCCCTAGCCCCATCACACACGAGTATAGACATGTGTGAACACACACGTACATGACTGTACTGAAATTATCTCTGGATATTTTACCCTAGGATAGCACAGAATAGAAAATAACAAATATTTTCTTCATTGAAGATACAGCCTTCATCTTTTCAGTGGTGGCCAACATTTAGGAGGACCCCCAGCAGTGGGATCGCAGGACATCTCCCTAGATTATTTCCTGGAGGCAGCATTAGCTGCTTCTAGCGATTTCTGCCAACCTATAAGTTTCTAGGACAGCAGTTGTCTGAGTCCCAGCATTACTCATTCTGGAGCTGGAATCCTGGGAATACTTAGACCTAGCAGCACCAAGGCATTTGCTTTTGTTGTCTTAGAAAAATTTAAGACTCTAGAGACTGACATTAATCTGCATTAAAGTCAAGAGATTTCCTGATCTTTGTAAGGCCTGAAGAAGGTACAGAGTGACTTTGTAGGACCATGCCTTCTTCCTCTTGAATATTTCATCTCAGTCAAGGAGTATAAAATACAAATTTTGTTGAATAAAACAATTCCTTCTGGGCTTCCCTGGTGGCACAGTGGTTGAGAGTCCACCTGCTGATGCAGGGGACATGGGTTCGTGCCCCGGTCCGGGAAGATCCCACATGCCGCGGAGCGGCTGGGCCCGTGAGCCATGGCTGCTAAGCCTGCACGTCCGGAGCCTGTGTTCCGCAATGGGAGAGGTCACAGCGGTGAGAGGCCCGCGTACCGCAAAAGAAAGAAAGAAACAAACAAAAATTCCTTCTCTGTTTTAGGAAGTATAACCACAACAAAAATCGTAGTCTAAATAAAAGTAATACACCTCCCAAGTTGGAGAAATTATTTGAAAGTACAAATAAAACTACTTAAAGCCTTAGGTTTGATATCTAGGCTAAAAATTCAAGAGGGTAGAAACTGCCAGGAGATTCCCTATATATTTTTTTGCCTACCTTGTTCAGTCCAGAACTGCTGTAAGAAATAAATTTCCTCTTAGTATTTCAACACATCTGCTACCGGTTCCAGCCAGGACAGTGGAGCCCAGAGGATCAGAGAAATGAAAAACATTTCACTAAAAAGTGAAACAAGTTTTGCAATACCTACGAAAATGCAAGGCTTAAATTTACGTGGGAGGCTCAAGAGAATTCTTTTCAATCCACACTGATTTGTTTTGTCCTTGAAATATACACATGGCATGGGAATACTTTAATGATTGAAAAAAAGGATTTTGGAATTAAAAAGACTTCATCCTTACATCCTCATTTTACTTCTGAGGACCTGAAACTTGGAAAAGTGAAGTAACTCGTCCAAGGTCATTCAGAAAAGTAACTACAGATCCAAGTCTAGAGTTCATGTCTCTTGATTCCCAATACAATATTTTACCCATTACATAAAACTGCTTCCCAATAAAGATCCTGGCCAAAAATAAACTTTGTACAAAAAGATGTTTAATGGCCAAATTATTTTCAAGGTTTTTTTTTTTTTTTTGGTAATTTTGTTTAAACATCGTATTCATCTCTTCATGTGGAATCTCTTCCAGAATGAGGCTTTAGCATAGCCATAGTTCTACCCTGAAAGTATCATTCACCCCCAACAAATAATAAGGAGATAATAAAATGAGAAGAAAATCACCAAACTGTGCATTATAAATATTATGGTAAGATTATAATTATAATCTAAAATGTACATTAAATAGTGAAACACTATCATTCAGACTTCGCGAATACAAATTTTCTATTGGTTCAAAGAAGGGCTATCTGTAAGTTTGTCATTATACTATCTGTGATAGAGGATTTATTAATCGAGTTAATACAAAAAGACAAAGGAGTTAACTTTAGGGAACAAACTGTAACCAAGAATGGAAAAAATTAACATGTAAAGTCACTTGATAAAATCACATGCAAAATTTATCTCCAATTGGTAAATCGTTACTTTTACAGATATGATAATATAATACAATGTACTCTACAAATGTCTGAGGCACTAGCAAGGGGGAGGCCAAAGGGATATTGTAGCAAGTCCCCACAACCACTTCAATCAACATAGATCAGCTTTATGTGTTTTATAACTTATGACATTTTATAAGAATCTTCTTTGAGACTACATATTCCATTGTAAAAAACCCCGCAAAACTTTAAGTGATTAAACTTAACCCAACCAATAATGGGACAAAATGACCTTCTGTACCTTCCAATGTGATAAAATGGGAAGTACACAGTATCGTTTATTTAGCATTCTTGTCAAAAAGATTTAATTTGAATCTCATCAGGAAGAAATAATCAGATAAATTAATAAAGAGACATTTCTGAGGAAAACTGATCTGCATTAAAAAAAAAAATACTAATGGCAAGTGTGTGGTAGGTAACTGCTCTAGGTAAAAGGTGACTAAAGAGATCGCAGATGCAATGAGTGAGCCTGAGCTGGGTCCTGAATCCAAACAAGTAAATAGATAAGTACCAATCAGTAAAAGACATTTTTGGGACCGTGGTTGGGGGGTTAGATTTCAATATAGAAACATACTAAATTTTTATTGAATAAATAATAAACTTCCTGGGTGTGATAAAAATCGAATTAAATAATAAAACATATCTTTCATAGTCATATGGCACTTAAGTTTGTCCAATACAAAGTATGTTTGCATATTCTTTCTGATTGGATCCATATAAAAAATGGTGAGAACTACAGGACAGTGGACATGATTCCCACTTAAAGATGTGAAAATTGAGGTATAAAAGTATTAGGTGATTTGCCCAAGGTATTGCTAGATTGTGCTACTGTCAAGTTGGTTAATCTGAGAACTGTGTTTCTCAGACACACAGTTTCTCCTTCTTTGTACAGTTCCAAGTTAGAGTTGGCCCCAAGAGGACTTTGTATGAGATTTGAACGGTGGAAGTAAAGCAGTGGTCCAACTCAGATTATCATTAGGTATGGTGATGTTCAGGGTCAGAGGTGCCCAGGGTCAGAGGTGCCCAGCAGTTCTCAGCTTGTGCTCTCTTCCACTCTGCATCCAGCTTGCCTCCCCCATGCTGGCAATCTGTCCAGACTCGACACCAGATGCCTGATTGCACAACCCTAGGTAACGTAGCTACGGCTTTTCTTAGATCTCCCCTGCTGTGAGATCTAAGCTGGTAGCTGGATTTGGTAGCTGGACGTGCCTGGTTTCTCGAATTTTCCTGCTGGCTTCAGCTTGTCCACTACCACACTGGGGTTCATGTATATGTGTTAGTGACCCTTCCTCTGATTATCCACCTTCATCTTCCAGACCTTCACTTTCCCAGCTCACCTCACATTTGTGTAAGGTGGAATTTGTATAATAAATCCCTTATTTCCATAATACTCATCATGGCTTTGCTTCCGTAACTGAACACTGACTGATACAACCAAACTGGCTTTATGGATAGTGAAGCCAGACTTCTTCTGATTCCTATTCCAGAGCTCTTTCCAGTAGATCACAGCATCTCCCTAAACCCACAATTAAACATTTATTTCTTTTAAGCATTGGATGTGGTGGCAGTTATGTATTTGTTTTTTAGCTCTAAGTATTAGGACCAGCAAAGACCAGAAAAGTTTTTATGAGAAGAAAAAGGTCATTGTAAGCCCTAAACTGATGGAAAATCTTACTGAAGTATTTTTAGGGAGATCAAAATTTAATCACTTATCAAAGAATTGAAGGGGAAAAAAATAAAAAAGACATGTATACATAAAAGTAATTTTATTCTAGTTAATAAGTTTTGAGCTGCAAGGAGCTTTATAAATACTTTAATTTATAGGACAGAAAATTGAGAGATGAGATAATGTGTCTGCAGACATTCAGATTATTAAAGACAGAAGTGGGGTTAGAAGAAACATATTTTATCTCTTAGAATATGTGCTTTGAGTATATTTAATTCCAGCAATTAACTGATGGATTTCCTTTTACTGAGGGATGGCCAAAAGATGGGCAGTTAGAGATCAAAGCTCGAATTGTGACTTCTACTCATATTAGTACTTGTGACCTTATGCGGAATACCACACCTCAATTTTCTTATGTAAAACAAGGTGTCTGGTGCATAGCATGTATTCAACAAATATTAACTATTAACTATTAGCAATAATTTGGCTAGGGCTTCCCTGGTGGCGCAGTGGTTGGGAGTCCGCCTGCCGATGCGGGGGACGCGGGTTCGTGCCCCGGTCCGGGAGGATCCCGCGTGCGGCGACTGGGCCCGTGAGCCGTGGCCGCTGGGCCTGCGCGTCCGGAGCCTGTGCTCTGCGGCGGGAGGGGCCGCAGCAGTGAGAGGGCCGCGTACCGCAAAAAAAAAATAATAATAATAATTTGGCTGGCTTAGGTATATATCTTGAATTTTGATAAAAATGGTTTCCATATTCTAGAAACTTAGAGATTAGTGGGACAGATCATACACACAGTTATTTAATAAATACTTGTTAATGACATAATAGAATGTGGATACTGGATAGTTATTCACAGACTGTTATGCATCTATGGGACCACAAAGCATCCAAATTGACCTGAGAATGAAGGTGATGCATTTCTCTGGGAAATCAGTGTAGGGATATTTATAGGTGAATGATCTTAGGATCGATTCCAGTGGCAGAGGGAGAAGCTGCATGGGCTCACATGCAATCATAGTGAACATCTCAGCTAATCTCAAGTGAAATTCTGGACCTTGGATAGCCTTCAGAATTGTCCTCAATTAGGGCAAGTGGTCCTTAATAGACTCCTATACTGACCAGTCATTGGATGCAATCTGTCTGTAGGAAGAAGCAGTGACCTTGAATGAGATGACTTTCTTCAGTCATAGGCATACCCAGGCAGGGGACCTTGGCTACAAGCTGTTAGCCAGCAATGTTCCCAGGAAGTGGGAGAAGGAGTGCTTCAGTTCTGAAGGGAGGATATAGATGAGCACATCGGAGCATATACCATAGTAGGTATCAGGGAAGACTTCCTGAAATAAAGGAAAATCTTAAAGATTTAGAAGATGTATCCAAAGTTGGGTTTATATGTATAGGGTAAGGATACAGCATAAACAAAGGCGTGGGTGGTAAAGGGAAATTGCAAGTAGTTTCTGGATCATAATCACAATAAGGGGGTATCTGATTGGGTGAGGTTGGGGGAACAATATGATAGTAATAGCTGAATAAGTAGGTAGGACCAGGACAGGAAGAGTTTTAGGTGGCAGACTTTAACCTGTAGATATTTGAACATTGTTGAAATATGTGAAGGATGGCAGAGCCCAAGTCAGATTGTGTTTCAGAAAAAACATCTCAATAATAGCGTGGAAGGTATATCTGAGAGCATCAAGACTGGAGGCAGGAAGGCTTTATAACCGTCTGAGTGTTAGATGACGAGGATCTGGATAATACTGCCTCTCTAGAGGAAGTATTTAGTAATTTCATGTTGATTGTGTGTTATTGCACATGATGTGTTTATCATAACACTCTCACATTATTGTTTTTTTCTTATTTATATTCTCTTGGGTTCTACAGATTTTATTTTCTATCTGAGAAAATCATTTGGACTTTCCTTGGAGAATAAAAGGAAAATATGTGTATTACATGTACATTTGTAAGCTCATCAACCTATTCACAACATTTACTCTAAATCAATATGTGTCTAGGGCATGAGAAAGATCTATTTAAAAATTTTTTTGGTTTATACATTATGGCCACAACTATTACAAGAGTTTTCAAAATATAATTTCTATTAAGATAAAATATTTTTAAAAAGAAAATGCAAAAATTTCTGAATTTAATTTGTAAGAGGAAAAATATAGAAAATGTAGAAACAGAAGAAAAAAACCCCACCATGAATTTCATAGTTTTTTTGCGGTACGCGGGCCTCTCACTGTTGTGGCCTCTCCCGCTGCGGAGCACAGGCTCCGGATGCGCAGGCTCAGCGGCCATGGCTCACGGGCCCAGACGCTCCGCGGCATGTGGGATCTTCCCGGACCGGGGCACGAACCTGTGTCCCCTGCATCGGCAGGCGGACTCTCAACCACTGCGCCACCAGGGAAGCCCGAATTCCATAGTTTTGATTTTATTTGGAATTTAGTTGAATTTGAGCAGGTCAATTGACCAAAGCCTCATCAGTTTCTTCATCTTTAAAATGTGTCTAATAATACCCAGCTCAAAATTCATTTTAAGGATTAAGTGATTATAATATTAAAAATCATTTCATAGATTATAAAATACTACACAAGTGTTAGCATTAATTCCTTTAATAATTTATCACAACGAGGCACCTAATTCAGAGGGAAGAGAAATGAGAACAAGCACAGAAAAGCAAAGCTAGATACCTGGAGTCCTGACTTGAGGCCACCTGTGGTGTTACTGGGCCTGGAGAATCAGTGCTGGGTGTGAGTGAAGATAGAGGTGGAGAGGGAAGTCACAAGGGTGTATAGCTTCCCTTTTCAAGCTTCTGTTTGATTTTCTTTGAAAGAGTGAATAATGCCAGTTTATAGTGTGCTTATTTTGATTAAGCTTTCACCAGAACAGGCATTATGTTTTAATGAGTTTTAATTTCTCATTTGATGCCAGTGTGAATCTTAATATTTAACTGCATGAGAAGGTGATGATTACGGATCTATTTTCTGCTGGGTCTTGGCAGGAAAGAGGGCCAGAGCCACCAGCTTTATTACAGTAGCATTACAGAGTGGAAACCACACCTAACTAGGAAGGAGCCAAACATCCCATATTTAAGTCTTTTTCCCTCCTTGGACAAAAATATTACATATTTCTGAACCTCAGCCTTCTTTTCTTTAAAACCAGAGGTTTGGCATTAAATGATTAAGTTCCTTCTGGATCTATAATTCTGATTCTCAAGGTTCACAATTCTCTCAAGAGAGAAAAATGGAGATCTCAGAGTGTACACCTCACTTTGGCTTTTTGATCACAGATCTGCATTATTTGGGTGAAGATCAGAATTACAAAGATGTTCAAGGACCAGGAAATGCTCAGTGAGGGCAGCGGGCATTTTAAGAGATAAGTGTGCCTTCCTCATGCAGATGCCATTCATACCATGTACCCTGAAGCCTACTTCAGATGCCTCCGACCCTCCTAAACCTACCCACTCTTTGCACCCTTAATACCACCCCAGCCTCATAAGCGCACACACACACACACACACACACACACACACACACACACACACACACAAAAGAACTGACAGACATTTTGGAAAAGAACCAAAGCAAATTCTTCAGGAGCCTAGAAAAAAGACTAGACTAATTATTTGCTAGTCCTATTGTCAGGCTGTCTGACATTAGCCAAGTTTCATATAGTTTCAAGTTTCAGCTCAAAACATTTACATAAGAGTACCCCTGATGTTTTACAGTGGTTTTTCTTGTTACAAAACTCTCAAAATATTGACCTCCTTGGAAACATTTCTTCTTACAGTCCATTGAATTTTATAAATGTCTCTTCTTTGGTTTCTTGAGTTGCCATATGCACACCCTCTCTCCCCACCATGAGACTATCGACTCTTTAGATCTATTTCTCATCTTCTGTTGTGGTGACATCATCACCGTTTGTTAAGAAAATGCTTATTATGTCTCCAAGGATCCAATCCCACACATAATCCATTAAAATAAAATGAGATGTGTTCATAAAAGAATTGTAGATTTAAACTCCTAAAGGATGGCAAGTTTCAAAAAGACAAATAGCAGCAGAAACCGCTGAACTATGAGGAGATGGCCACACAGGTTGGAAAAAAAGCATAAGGCCTTGGTCGCTGTCATTGCATTTTGTTTGAAGCAGTGTGCCAACCCTTTAATGCACACAATCGTGTTTCCAAGACCAATGTAGAGTAGCCATGATATCGAGAGTTTAAAATCATTGCAACCCTAATTTACTGTTTATCTAATTTACAAAACTGAGTCACACACCATTATTAAGGACCTGCTATGTGCCAAGTATTGCATTTATGGGTACTGATATAAAAGTAACTGAAATATACTTCCTGTTCTCAAGGAAGGCCAACCAGTTATTTAGTGACCTAGTTTGTAACAAAGCTAAACTGTGAGGTCTGGGAGACTAGTGACCTCATCACTGACTGCAAGTTTGCCAGTGCCTAGTAGAGTTCCGGGAACATAGAAGTAATACAATAAGTGTTTGTGAAATGAATTTACCACCCTGCATTACTTGATTAACCATTTTCTTCTAGTGTACAAGCTGCTCATTGAAAAAAAAATCAGAGATGTTAACAATTAGGTATATAGTCTATTTTTAATCCGCAATGATGTGTTGTATATGTTGATGCCATTACTTGGACTTTATTTTTGTCTCTCACATTACTGACCAAAAAATTCTAAATTATGCCTCACCTTATTTTTTAGTAAATCATTCAAACATAAAATTTTACTCCTCTTTTGTCACCTTCAAGATAATGTAAAAAATAATTTAAGAAAAGTAAATAAGGGAAGTATAAGTAAAAAAAATCTTTTGATAGAAGAAAGTATTTATTTCAAGCCCCGGAGTTTGAGTCAATTCTCTGTCATTAGTTTTATATGTATAAATTCACTGCACCTCCATAACAATAACAGTAAGAATAAAAATAACAACAATAATAGCATGTTTGAATTAATTCCATATCCTCTAGAATTTAAGCCAACATCAAAATAATCAGTCTGTGAATAAATACACTACCACGTGTAAAATAGCTAGCACAGGGAGCTCACCTCAGTGCTCTGTGACGACCTAGATGGGTGGGGTGGGGGGGTGGATGGGAGGGAGGTCCAAGAGGGAGGGGATATAGGTACACATATAGCTGATTCACCTCACTGTACAGCAGAAACTAATACATTGTAAAGCAATTCTACTCCAATTAAAAAAAAAATTCTAAAAAAAATAAAAAATAACCAGTCTGTGAGAACTGAAATCTAAAGCTTTGAAGAAGTCTTTACAGGGTTTTTTGCATCCCTTTGTCACAGGCCTAGACAGCCTGATTTTCATTTTGAAGGATAACTTTGATCATTTCTTTTTTTCACACTTTTCCATTAAAACTCTTAGATGACTAGGCCTGAGGCAGTTGAACACCACACCCAAGAAGGACCTACCTGTAATTTTGCTTTTCATTTCCTATGTGGAATCTGTCGTATTGTGAATAGGCTCGGTTTCCTTCCCAGTCCATTAACTCGATTCTTAGTGTGTACTGCCTCTGACTGGTTATGGCAAAAATAAACTCATTCCCCAGCCAATATTCACCAGAGGGATTTCCAAAACCCTGTGAAAGAAGACAGAGATGCAGTTGTTAATTCAGGGAGAAGCTCTTTCCATGATTAGTATTAAGCTATGTTCTAAACAATAAAAAACATTCTTTAAAATTAAAGATGGTTCTTTCATATTTTTTTTTGGTTCTTTCATATTTTTATACACTTTCTTCGATTACTCACTCAGTATTTTTCTGCTATGTTTCCCCCCATCGAGGCTCATGTCTAACTCTTTATTACAGTAAATTCTGATATAGAAATCTGTGTAGATGAGATGTTTTCGAATTAAATGAATCTGGTTAATGGGTTTAACCAGTAAATGCTTCTCAATCACAGCTTGCTTTTGAAAACGTTTCTAAAATACTAGTTAACGGAATATTTTCAACATAGTTTAAATATTTTTCAATGAATATCATCAGCATAGTATCAGACAAGTTATTTAACAATATTATTATTATTTTTGTTATTATTATTCACAAGTCAAATTATGGGTAGATAATAACAGATTACTAGACCCTTAACTTCCCTAGCTTTAACATTTTCATTTTTAAGTAATAATAAGCAAATCTGTAAATCCAGAACTGTAATCATTTAAATACTTCGCCTCAATAGATTAGGATTTTGACACTTAAGAGCTAGTGAGTGAACCTAGCTGGCTGCTCCGCCCCAGAATCTCAGTATGGTTCCACTGTTCTCTTTAGGGCAATCCCAGTCACTGTTAGCGTGTTCAAAATAGTTTTCTTTGTGGAGTAAAAGAAAGTACACAAGAGAAAGCTAACTCTTAATGTTGGCTATGTTAGTGATAGGAAAATTTAAAACCCTAGGAAACTACTGGCATCCTAGATTTTGGGTATTCACAATTGCCTCGGAAAGTGTTCCTTGGTAAAACTTGAAGTTCAGTGTAATTCTTGATATATGGGTTTGTTTTACTGACCAGACTATGAACTCCTTGAGGACAGAAACTGTGTTGTATTTGTGAATCCTCAAAGACTAGTAGAATGCTGGCATACACTGGGCACTCCATATGTTTCATTGAAGTTCAAAGAAAATGGAAGAAAGGGAGGAAGGAAGAAAACAAAGGCTATGGCACCCTGCAATTGCATTCAGAGAAGTAACCTTAATACATAATTCTTGTTGTAGGTAATTTGGTTGTGTCTCAGGGGTGTTTCTTAAAGTGCCCAACTGAATCATAATCACTGGAGCACTAGTTGAAAAAAAATATTCCTGGCTCCAATTTGAATCAAGTTATCTGAGAGCCAGTCCGTAAATCTGAATCTGAACAAACTCCCCGTTTATCTTGTGCACATTCATGCTTGGAAGACTTGGAGGTGTCCAGGAATCACATAATATACTTTTATGTTGCAGAAAGAAACATATTCTGGTTCATTGAGGTATTCATTAACAAAAGTTTTATTTTATCTGTATTAAGAAGAAGTATGAGGGAAGTACTAAAATAATCACAACAATCCTTATTTTCTCAACACAGAAGATAGAATTTGGAAAATATTTGTTTCTTTTCATATTTAATGTATATCAACTTTACAGAATTACAACTACAGTAGAAGTGTTCTTAAATGATTTCTCCTTTAACCAACTTAACATATGAATCATTATTCTCCATTCCTTACTTAAAATATATTGATGCCCAGAGTACACTGAAAGTATTAAATACATTTGTGCACTACTGTCTGCCAATTGAGTGACTTACCAAAGGCCAACTGCATTCGGTCTCAAACTCATTTATGCCAGTTCTGTTATTGTAATGATAAGATTTATAATGTTATGTAAATAAGTTAAATATTAGTGGGGAAAGAGGAGTTTTTGTTGTTTTGTTTTTTATAAAAACTAATTTAAATATTTAGATTTGCTCAATGAAAGCAAATCACTAAAAAATGCTTTTGAGCTATATGTTGTTGCAACAACTCTAAAAGACTGAGGAAAATAATAAAACTTTAGAGGATTTTTAATGTACATTACTTTGTATATGCCTTACTTGCTCTAGTTTAAAAAAACAGAAGCTAGAAATTTGATGCATTTGATTATGGGAAAGTTTTATGAAAGAGCCACTGACTCAATTCCAAGCTTTGAGCCTACATTATAAACACATGGGTAAATGAATGTATATTTTTTATATTTCAATGAAATGTATTAGCATATAGAGGTACACTTTTAAGGTTATTCCCCAATTTAGCTTAGTTTTTGATTAACTGAACACCCTTTGTCCAAATTGCAGTGGTTATATGCATCCCCAAAGATCATCTATCTACCTGTAGCTCAGAGTACAGGTAGATGATGAAGTCCATACTCCAGTGCCTCCTTTCTTCTCTGTTCCTAAGATGCTCAAGTCACACTTTGCAAGAGTCCCACAGTGGCAGGAAATCTTAGAGCAATTTAAGATGTGCTAAGAATTTTACACATTTTTAGGGCAGCTGGTGCTTCATACCAGGGAGAAGAGTAAAGCTTACCTTCTCCAATGAATAAGCAAAGCAGAAAGTTACAGGGGACTGAAAGTCAAAGAATTAGCACATTCTCAGTTGCAGCAGCCACTGGGAAGAAAAAGAAGACTGCTTGGATTCTCTTTGCATTTCTTCTCAGCTCAGACATGTCAAAACTCTCTCTATAGCCACTTGATTCCCTCTTTTGTGTAGCCAGTTAGAAGAGATTCAGTAATTGTACTAACTGTGAATAAGGAGGGTGGGAATGATGAAGTGTTAAGTTTTAGATCAAATATTTCCATGCCGTTGAAAGTGCTGCAAGGATAAAAGCTCTCCAGCTTAGTGAAAAGTACAGTGATCTCCAGCCAGCCTCAGAAAAGGAGAAGCATTTGTATCATTCCTCCAAGAGCCTCCATTCCCCTCTTGGCATGCAGGTTTGTACGCCCCTCTAAGCGGAGGTTAACAACCCTTCCTAAACAGTTTGCTTTTTCTGACTGAAAATAGAGGAAGAAGCAACTGAAAAGAAAGCAATGAAATTTGCTTTCATAAACAAAAATTTTATTTCATGCACCTTCTCAAAAAACTTTCTAAATATGCTGTATTGGCTACAAGGAATCAACATGACTGTTAGAGAGATAGTGTAGGGAAGAAACCTTCTAATAGCTGAGTGCAGTGATGCAGAAACAACCATTTCATCAGGAAGATGAAAAATTCAAGAAAGAAGGGGAAATGGGTTCCTAACATTAGTAAACTGTCTACTGGCTAGTTTATCAGGCCGGCCACGAATCTGACACCTAGGAACAAAGACTTGGCTTTGATTCAACAACTTCTACTCCCTCTCTCTGCTCCAATTTGAAGGCTTGCTCTGCCACACATTTGCTGTTACTTTTAAGCCTCCGTTTCCTTATATGCAAAACAAGGATTTAAAATGTCATTTCCATATATACTGTTGTGAGAAAAAAGTGAGAAAATATACCTAAAGCATCTAACTCAGTGCTGATGCATGAGAAGCACTTAACAAAAATCTTTTGTTAAGTTTTTATTATAATTAGAGAATATATCATAATATATAGTAATTTTCTGTTTACTCGCCTGTCTCCCAAGAGACTATAAGCTATATGATGTTAAGCAGGTTCTTTTCTACTCTGTACGAGAAAGGGAACAAGAATAATCCAGGTCTTGTCTTAGCCTGAGAATTAATAAGGGTATCGATAGGAACCAATTCTTTAAATGGCTTTCAGATGCTAGGAACTAATGTATTCTTATGACAAGTTGAATATTGGTTTATACAAATGAGTACTGTCATTTTAATCCGAGAAGTTAATTATTAAACAAGAAATTTAAACCACCTGGTTGCAACCGGGGCTAAACTATGACACAAACCATAGTTTGTGTCTACAGATTATCTTCTTACTCTTGTTTCTGCTTTCCTAATGCTAAAGAAAAGCTGTCTTCTTCAACTCTACTGTGGTCCTATATTTTTTAATCTCTTTCTCACTACATTTCAAAAGTTTTAGGATCTACAAAAGAGGTAATTTTTGAGATCTTAAGCCCATGCTAATAAACTGATCGTTCTGACACTTACTTTCAATTGGCAGTGCATATCAGAAAGAGCTGTGGAGCTTTTTCAAAATATAGATGACTTGGTTCCTGTATGGAGGTTCTGACTCAGTATGTCTTGGGTGGTCTTAGAGATCTGTACATTTAAAAGGTTCCCCAGGCGAGTGTGCTGTGTACTAAAGGTGGGGAACCATAGGATTATGACGTAGAATAACTATTCCAAGTGCAAATGAGAAAAAAAGAAATTAACCAGATCAAATTACCTAAGTGGTACAAGGGAAGAGATAAAACTTCATCTTCAGATTGAAGATATTAGGAGTTAAGTGTTGATTATGTACTATGGGGCTGTCCTTGAAAAAATTCATACTTATGCCTGAAATACAGAAATGACCAATGCACAAACAAGCAAAAAAAGGTTTACACATTATTGTACACATAACAGCTTACCACAGGTTTATATTTTACTCCAAATAAATAGCTTGCAACATTCATAAGAATAAAAGTAAAATATTATACAAAATTCAGGGCTGACACTGAAAAAGCAGCAAATCCTTATTGAATAAACAAACAATAGTAATAAAAATAGAATTTCTTCCTTTTTATAAATAAAGTCCAAGGATGCTATGCCATATCGTTTCATGAAAACTGTTTAGTTATGTCAATCATAATTGTATGAAAGATTTTGATATCATAATTCAGAGAGATTGTTAATCAATTTTAATTCTCCTTTAGCTCTTTAATAAAAGGCAAAAGACCCTGGAATTTAGCTTAAACTAATACTGACTTAAAATTGGCCTTAAAAACCACATTTTGCTAAAAAAAAAAAAAAAAAAGCACAGAGGGGAAAGACCAATATTCGTTAGTTTTTGCCAAAATCTGCAGAAATGTTCAGTTTTGGCTTGTATTTTTCCAAGTTAATAAAATAATTGTCCCTGATACTTTATTTCTTTTGTCTGATAATGCTCATAGGAAGTGCTGACTTTTTATAGCTGAAACAATTGAAAACAGACACAGTCCATGTATCCTATGGATTTCATCTCTTTTCATAAAATCATTAAAGAAAACAGATAAGAACTCAGGGTTACCGAGCTGTGGCTTTCCAAAGGTGCTTAGTATACGATTCAATTGTGCATCACCTCTAACTGCTGAGACAGCCCAAGAAAGATCAGAGGATGATTTATTTCAGCATTTTAAACTTCTTATATATTTTTCTCCTTTTAATGTGAAGAGTTTAAAATGCAGTTGAAAATGTGCTCTTAATTTCTTTCCAGAAACAAAGAACTCCCAGAAGGTATTGTGCTCAGCCTGAAATACTTGTTTGTCAGTAGGAAGCTCTGTTTATATGGGTAATTGTTTTCCATACAAAGACAGGTTGTCTCCAGGGCATTAGTCACTACCTTCTGTAAAGTTAGGCCACTGGGGTACTGTTTGGAACTCCTAGCTTGATTGGGCTTTATATGCAAAAGTACTCCTGGTAAGTGTTATTGCTGGAGGCCACTAAATGGTATCCTTATGGCTCGAAGGAGTTAATATAGTTCCTTAAGTGCCTCATTTTAAAAGCCCACTCCAGACTTCCCTCTCAGCAAACATCTTTACAAATCCATAAACCAGGTTTTGCTTAATCTCCTCATAAGGAAGTTTAAGTGAAAACAAAGCTTAGGTAAAAGATTTTGTAGGCTTAAAGCCAATGTTAAGAATCAAATAAATTGCAAATCTTCCATGTTAAGAGAGGTTTAAAAATTATCATTATATATATATTTGTAATTTCATGTGTTGGTAATTTTAACATATTGTTCTGGAGACCTTATGAAGCAAGAGGCAGCCCATAGATGTCAACCAGAATAAAGGGAAGGAGGGAGGAAAGGCAGAAAAGAAGAAGGGATAAAACTTTATTTCTATACTCAGTGCCTGAGAAAGAAGTGAAGCATCTTACTGCATATAAAACATCAGGGAAGACTGAGGAAGAAGTGGTACATGCCAAGAAGTTCTTTTTCCCAAAGGATGTACACCCTAGCAGCAAGTTCTGATTCAGGGAGCAGAAGTGGGTGTGACTGATAAGCGTTGGCATAAGGGGTCTATATCCATTCTTTGTGGAGTCATTATTTTGTCTTTAGGTGAAAGAAAAGCTCTGGAGGAAACACTTTATACCATGTGTTTTGGTGAAAATTAACCAAGTTATAACATATAATAAATTCTTCTAATTAAAACAAAAAGACATCATCAGACTCATTTTTGCCAAAATGTTTCAGAAGTTTGGAGTTTATCTCATTTCTGACCATGTAGAATTGACACTCAGAGGATAAACTGTTCGAGTTTGAATAAAACATGATAGTCTTTCTACTTTAAAAAAGGGGAAAAAAATAAAAAATAAATAAAAAAGGGAGAGGAGTAAACTTCACAAAAGTTTGGGGCTTTTGGTTATTGTGAATAAACAATAATTCAGTCCTATTCCAATAATTTAAAAAATTGCTTAAAATATATACATTTGGTAAATGCTTATAAGACATGAATCAATGCCATCCTTCATACGTCAGTCTCTTACTTAACGTGCCTAGTTTGCCAAGGCAGCAGATGCTTACAGCTAGTAAGTCACCATTTTGGAAAGTCACTGTGATGACAACTTTATATCAAATTTTCTTTTACCATTAGTATTAATAATAATGTATTTCAGACTTGCCAGAATCTATATTTATAGTCTAATTCTCAGATAACTGCTTCATGTCTCATTTTAGTGGTGAAAATAATCATGATTTAAGGTGATTTGCAAAATAATATTTTTGCCAGAGTTAAGAAAAAAATTTGCAGTCTTTGATGTTTTAATCTTGGATCATGATAATACTTACTATTTACTGACAATTCAATGTGCCAAGAGCTTTACTTATAGCTAATCCTCACAATATCCCTGCAAGGCAGATGAGGTACTATTATTAATGTACTCTTTTAACAAGTGAGAAAGTTAAGGTATGGGTTAAGTGATTTGCCAAAAATCACTCCATTTGTAAGTGGCAGAGTAAAGACTAGAGCAGTGCATGTGTAAGACAGGAAGCCATGTCTCCAGGGTGACCCCAGAACCAAGAATCTTCAGTCTACAGAACTCAAAGAATAGAAATGTTGCTCCTGGAGCTCTTCACAGAGCAAGAAATCTTTTAATATGAAAACTCTGGGTTCCAGCAGCTTATATGGACTGATTCAAGCCTAGCCAATCAGCTTCTATGTTTGAGATTCCCCTGATCCTTTAAATTTCACCCTGATCCCTGGACTGTGGAGACAGACTTCAAGAGCCTTGCCTCTTGTCTCCTTACTGGTTGACCTCGAAATAAAAGCTCTTTCTTTTCTCAAAAGCCTGTGCCATAGTATTGGCTTCTACAAACCTTAGGCAACGAGCCCTTGCTTGACAACATCACCTTTATCCTATGTTCTCACAGGTAATTTTGTATAACAGGTTTGATATAAAAATTACGTAAGAATTTATGTATGAGGCTTACACATATTAAACATTGAAAGGGTTAGATATGATGATGGTGATCATGATGATGATGATGAGGTCTGCTGGTATTTTGGAGACCTCAGTGAATCATGCCTCACAGTTCACACCCTTGTGTACTTGTCTCACTTTGAATCTGGACTGGCCCTGTCATCAACTTTAACTAAAAGAATGTAGTGGAAGTGAAACCATGCCATTTCTGGGTCTAATAAATCTTAAAAAGGACTGGAAGGTTCTATTTTTGTGCTTGAGGGATGCCAACTGCCACTTAGTAAGTCTGATGACCCTGGATCACTATACTGGGAGAAGCCCAACTTAACCACATCGAGGAGTTCTCAGTCCATAGCCAGCAACAACTTGCCAGCCATGTGAGTGAAGCTATTGGTAGTACCTCCCAGTCCTGCACCACAGCCCACAGCCCTGCACACTTCCCTTGTCCTGGCTCATGTACACAGCCTGGGTCTAAATTCTAGCTTCCTCCACCCTCATTCAACCAGGAACAAATTCAGACAATATGTAACAGTTCACTAAATAATTTCAGTAATATATTTTTCCTTCTGATGCACACGTGGAAATCATTTACTGAAAAAGATTTATGAGTGTTTTGTGTTTAATGAGAATAATGTCACAAACGTTATTTTAATTTTTAAATAACTGAAAGACATCTAAAAATACAAAAGTTTATCACATTGTGTAGTGAAGAAAATCTCATGATAAAACATCAAAAACTATGTAAATTCTTCCATCTTACCATTTTATATTCTTTCCAACCTCTTTGGAAATCTAGACTTCCATCTTCACGATGCTGTATTACAGTCCAACCTCCCCCATTGAGATCCATATTGCAAAATACCTGACAAAGGGAAAATAAAGTCAAGTGAAAATTATGTCTATTTTAAACAAACAGGTATCAGATACGTTTCAAGACAGAAATAGGATGGATAGGCCTACAGACAAAAATAATAAAAACTGCCATGTTGAAAATATTAATTTAGACATTTTATTGGCTATTTCTTCCTGTATTTGAGTTGTTTCTGATTAAATCCCATCAAATGATAAATTACTTGTAAAGGTTTAAATCAGTCAGCTGAAAATTGTCTCAGTCACAGACTATAAAAATTATTTTTAAAAAGTTTGTCTTAAATGGTAATAGGCATTATGTATATTCTATTTTTTAAAATGCTACTAAAAGTTTCCAAAGTTACAGACCATTTTATTGCTAAAACATAAGATTTGGAATTTTCTATCTTTAATTTGTTAAATCACAATATACTAATAATAAAGGTTTTGGAAAAATAATATTTAAAAAATCATTTATATTTAGCTATTACACATTTCATTGTATATTAACTCCTACATGCTCATATACAACAATAATTATTCTTGATGGTTCAGTATTACATTAGAGGCAAAATTTGGTCCCCAGCATATGGAGAACACATTATTTGCTTGAATTTTTGTCACGAACAATAAGAAGAGAACATGACATACTGTATTCCTTCTGACTGTGAGAAGCATTTCTTTCCCATGTGGAAAAGTTATCCAAATCTTTCAAAGATTATGCTTATTTCAATTTTTCTAAATATAATACTATTTATTTAGAAATTGATTCATTTCCCCCAGAGTCCACCCAAGGAGAGAAACATATCTGTAATGGCATTATCTTTGGAGAGCAATCACTGTAATTGATGTAGCATAAATGTGGCAGCTTGATTATTCAAGGGCTCAGCTTTGGGGAACATCATTCCCCCGGCAATTGACTACTAAAGCAATTTGGAGGCTGGCTAAAGGTGTAGATATGAGGCAACAGCAGCAGGCACGCTGTGTGGGCAAAGAGCCTGATTAAAGGAAAACCTCAAGTGTTTTCCTTGAGGCATTAAATTTGGAGCACAAATGGCTAAAGGGTATGAAAACAATGACAAGAACTGTTATTCAAAGGACAAATTGTCCATGTACTTCCTCGGAGTAAAAGGAACTAGGAGGTACATACTTAACTGTGAGCATACAAAAATAGGCAAAATGCTCTCCTGAGGGCTCTTCCTCTAATTTGAACATGCACCCATCAGTATGTATTCATTATCACTAGGAACTGACTCACCTCCAAGATCACAGATTTGAAATTCCTCTCCCTGTCCTAAATTTCTCCCTCTATTAATCCCTTAACCTCTATGCACCTGCTCTTTGTCCTCAAGATAACCTCCATCTAGTCTTTTGTCTTCCTTAATTCTAATTCTAATTCAATTTTTTTCACCCAACAAGCATTTTTGGGCATTGATTCTGTGTTACAACTGGCGATATTATGATGAACGAAATACGGATAATTTCCTTAAAACACCTAGAAGTTAAAACACTGAGTGCCCCTGTAGAGTTAAAGAGATGTGGGAATCCACAATTTTCAACTCTAGTGACCTGAGAATAATAGTCAGTAATCTAAATGAGAAATTTAAGGAAGAGAGCTAACATGTGAGAAAAGAAAATGATCATGGTTTTGAAAACCTAGGGTTTCAGATAGCATAGTCATCCAAAAGGGGGAGTTTATTGATCAGTTAGAGATGATCTAACTGTAGGTAGATCAAGGGTAAGAATAAGGATAAGAGCATGAGGGACTAAGAAAGAAATAGTCATAACAATAGTATGCTTTTTAACTGCTAGATAATTTAAACACTTTACACGCATTTTCTAATTTATCTCGCAAGAACCCTGTGATGTAGGTATGATTATTATCTCCATTTTGCAGATGAAAAACCTAAGGCTTTGAGTATTTCAGCAACTTACCAATGGTTATTATTAATATAACAGGTACTGGATCTAGGATTTGAACCCCCTGTTTACCTAATTCAAAATTATATTAGGGGTAATTTTCTTGAAAGCAGTAGTTGATAGCACAAAGATGGAATTTAAAAGAAGTAAAAAAAAAAAGTGGAAACAGATGTGGGGGGAGGGTCGGGTCCAAGAATGGGCTTTGGTGAACAACTGATGGAGATAAAAGACACCAATAACCTTTAGACAGGCAGGAACTTCATTTTATTTGCTACTGTCCCTGGTGCCTAGAGCAGTAGGGACAGTAGCCTAGCAGGTACTAAATGAATATTTGTTGAAACACTAGAGATGCAATAAGGAAAGACATAAAATAGGAAAACTTGATTAATGGAATGCAGTGAAAGCTGGGGATGGATTTTGAATTGGGGGAATAATCTACTTAATCAAATATTCCAGACAAGTCAAGACAAATAAAGATTAAGAAAATACACACTTAAATTTAAAATGAAGGAGCCATTAGTGACCTTGAAGAGAGAGACTGAAGGATTTCTGTAAGAATAAAATCCAGATGGCACAGTTTACAGAGGGCATAGTTGGCGATTCAACACAAGTGGCCAAATGGAACTTTACTGGTAAAACAGATAAGAGTGAGTGAAAATGTCAAGGAAATATTTTGTTAGAGGAAACTAATTTCACTTGTTTTTTAATTATATTTTACCCTGCCTTGACTGGTTATTCTAGAATTTTTTTCCAGATTTTGATTTCCTAATGGACACTGATTGACTGAAAGTTTGCCAAACTGTGTTTGCAAACCTATAAAGTCCACTTAACACACTCAGGGAAAGGAATAACTACATCTATAAATATAGAGTGTGTAGAGAAAACTGTTCTTTACAGTTTTTTTATTACTATTATCTATGTTATTAAAATTCTATGCACTTAAAAAGTTTTAAAATCACTCACTAATTTTAGAAAAAGACAACTTTCCTTTTAAACAAAGGTATCTAGTGACTTGAAAATGTTAAGATGTGTTGGGAGTACTTCTTAGGTAAAGACCCAGAGAAAGTTGCCCAGAGGAGAGAGAAGTTACCCAGGCAGATTACAGCCTTTGGAAGCTAAAGTGCAGAGAACTTAAGAGGTTAGACTTATGCTCTACAATTCTTATTAGGACTCAGTAATAACAGCAAGGATAACAGCTGCCATTTGTGGAATGTGGACACAATAGAACTGAATGACACATTGGTTAGGGGCATGGACTCAGGTGCAACATTGCCTGTGTTCAAGTTCCACCTCTGCTCTCTCAAGCTATGTCATGGATCTTTTGCAAGGATTAAATGAGTCAATGCATATGGAGTTTTTAGAACATTGTTTGGCACACACTAAGCTTTGTCATTAATCTCTTAGATGTATTTTACAGATGAGATAATATGTATTTATATTGTGCACATGTACTCTATGTATATAATATCTCATATATTAATAACAGCTATTATATATATTTCACATAATTTATTATGTATAATTTGTTATGAATAATATAGAACATATAAAGCCAAAATATATAGAAGTTCAGTAAACTGTCCTTATGATTACAATTACCAGCTTCTTGTTAATAATACTGGCAACATCAATCTTTGAGCATGCTTTTTAGTGTACGTGTATATGTATATATATACATATATGTATATGTACATATATATATGAAGCTGGATTCAAGCTAGCACACACACACAAAAGACCATGTTATTTCTAGTCAGAAGAAAAATAAAAAGTCTATGCTTAACAGATGAAGGAAGTTAAAAAAATTAGGTGGTTGGTTACAAAAGATTTGAGATACGAAAGGACTTGAAAAGTTCCTTCGCCAATATGGTATGGTTTGTGCTATCTGGCAGTGTCCTTCCTGTAGACACAGGCCCCACTACATTTACTATGCCTGTTGCATTTATTGATCATATGACTTGGGCTTAACTCTATTCGAGAAAAGATTGAACTGGCTCCTATCCCAGGCAAGGTCAAAGCTTTCAAGCATTAAATATCCTTTAACATAATATAACGATTTAAACCCAAACAAAAAGGGGAAATTTGATTCACATAGTTCTTATGCTTTTATGCCGTGTGCAAGTTGGAATGATTAACCTTGTGAGTGTTAATTATTTTTCCATAACCTTAAATAAAAAAGGCTCAATACATTTGTTATAGTCCTTTTCCAAGAATTAGGGAAATTATAAATTCAGAAACAAATTTTTAAATATTTTACGATAATCAGAGTTATGATGTAATGGTTTGTTTTAGTGAATGAAACTAAGCTGGTTATAGTACATTTGGTTTTAGAAACATGAAATAAAAGGAAAAATCCTATTCCCTACTAACATGCATTGAAGGGAATTCAGAGAGGAAGATAACCACGAGCCATTAATGATGAAAAAGAGTAAAAAATAAATATATAAATGATCTAATTCTCATTTTCTATCTGCTTGAAAATTTTAATAGTCCTAGAAAACTGCCTTTGGCTTCCATGTCATATTTGAAAAGATAATACTCTTCTAACTTTTGCAGACAATCTTTCTTGGCAAGGAATGATGTCAGTCAAAACAACTGTGTAACAATTGTGTATACCTGCAACTCTCACTCTGCCTAAAATTAATAATTCCTATTAATAGTTTTTGTTAATTGCCTAAATAGGCCAATTTAATTGATTGATCCATATCTTATATCATACATAATTGAACTTTTTGTTTTGTTTTTATATAGGCTTGCCTTGAGTTTCTTACCCTTGCTAGAACTTCTGCAAGCATTAAAATGAGCAAAGTTTTTGTTAAGCATATCCACGATTAGCACCAAACTTTATAGCTCCAAAGTATAATCTACATGGAAGGGTGAAGGTCCTAAAGATGCATTTTCCAAGCACTTTTTATAGAACTGAGAGGATACCAATTATTTATATCAAAATAAGAAAAGAAAATGAGGAAGTGGGATGGCTTACAATCAGAACATAATTTTCTGACAATAAACTCTTAGCCGTGTCATTCACATAGGTTCCTATAAAAAATTATGAATGGTACGGCTTCAGTCAATACTAATATAAGTAATTATCCTACTTAGTCCCCTCTTAAGATGGTACAGTCTAGAGTTAATTCCTTTGTTACAAAGTTTGTGTTCAATATTTACTATGTGATTTGGGCAAGTTATTTTTCTAAAACAGGGATAATGGGAGCACCTATATCATAGAGTCATTGAAAGGAGTAAACAAGTGAGGATATATATCTAAAGTGCTTAGAATAGAACCTGGCAAACTGTAAATGCACAGTACTTTTGAACTATTATATTAATCAGTTTCTAAATTACATTGGGGAAGTTCACACAATATTTGTTCTCACTAATGTTAAGCTATGTGAATATGATAAGGGATTTAAAACAAAACTTGCTACCTACCAGAAAGGGCAGGTGCATCAGCCTAAAGTATCCATCTCCAGAACAGAACAATAATACTACTTGTGAGAGGATCATGATCAGAAAAGAGAAAGAAAAAAACAAGGGAATGAACACTTAAGTCAAGAGGAAGGCCAAAGTCTTTCTTCCTTATGGTCAGTTATCTCCCCCTCTCACCATGCTCTGCTATTATTTCCAATTAAACTAAATCTAATGACAGTACAAATGACGTGAATTTATCCTTCTTCCATCTGAAGCGCCATGGGGCTGTTTCTATAGTGATAAAATTTGCCTCTTACAGGCCTGTATTGATATGATTGCTAATCTGTTTGGGGTAATATTTTTCCCTGGGACTAAATCTAGTAAGTTTAATTTAGCAGGTATTTGGCATTTGTTGATTTAATGTTTTAGATTTTTTTTAAGAACAACACCGAAGCTCTATAATATGTAAAATTCATTATTTTGCAGAGGCGTAAATTTAAATCATGTTATCGTTGTGAAACCAACATAGAAGTCAGCCACTGAACTAGTGAACTGGATCCTCTAACCCACTCTTTCATGTAATCTTTTAAAAAAGCAAATTTATTTAAGTTTATAAGTTATTGTTCAAGTTTATGAGTTATTGTTCAAGTTTATGAGTTATTCAAGATTATGAGTTAGGATACTTTTCTTCCACCCTAACAGAAGCAGTGGTTCTGCAAACAGCCTGTGCGTTATTTGCATCTCAAAGCATTTTGAACTAGAATAGAGTTATGAATTTACATGACTTAAATTTAATGGAATGATCAAACTTTACTTGTAATGCTCTCACTAAGGGCCACGTGGTAGTATTGGTGACGGACTGAAAAAGATTCTAAAGGTGTAAAAGTTAATCTAAAAACTTTAAAAATTATTTTATTTATATATTCATACATATATAATTATTAACAGTTTAAAAGGAAGATCACAATATTTTTAGTTAACTTTATTTTTATAGTCATGATGTTAGAGGGGACGTGACAATCATCTAGGGGTTCTGTCAGGTCTTGGGCAGCAAAACAGGTAAATTGCAGAAAGTCTTTATGTTAGCTCCACTTCTCTCCCCCAGGACAGTTTCTAACACACTTCACATGCCATCTGTATGGTGTGTCAGTGTGTGGGTGTGCATATATGCCTGTGCACATGTATGAATTGAATTTAAACTTAAGGATGATTTTAAGATATCAGTAAGCAGAGTAGGAAGGTTTCCTGTCATATGATCCAAAGGATTCAAAAAGCTCATTTTTACAATAAATTACCCTCTCCTCTTTACTCCTAAACTTGCTACTGTACCTTCACAATTTTTTTTTTTTTTTAAGATATGGAACACCCGATTCAGTGAAATTTTGCACAGAAGCCCAAAATGAAATACAGTGAAACCAAACTTCTCTGGTAGGTGACCCAGGTAGCAATGTCCATAACTGCCTGCCACCTTTTTTACCCCCTGCACTTTCTCTATCTCTTCCCCCTGTTATAGGTCAGTATGGAAGACCTCTTTTCAGAAGAAAATTTTGTTCCAGCAAAGGGAAAAATCATTGAGCTAACTTAAACCACTAATTTTCACTGAAATCAGCAGAGAGGATAGTAGAGTCCAGACTCTCCCTCTTGACATATGTGTGACATCTGTGACATCTGGCAAACTGGTCTCCATGATCCATTTCTCTCACCCATCAAAGGAAACTAACAATCAGAATGACTAAGTAAGTTAGGTTTACTTACTATATACTACACAGAAGTGTTGGTATTATCATCAGCAGGTCATTTATTTATTCATTCATTTCAGCACATATTTACTGAGGACCTATTATGTGCCAGAAACTATTCTGGGTCCTGGGAAATCAAAGATGAAAGTAAAATCCTTGCTTCATAGAATTCTGGTAGTGAGAGAGTCATGCAAAGTTGCTTGAGGGAATCGGGGAAAGCCTTCCAAGAGCATTTGCACAGTACCCAGAGGAAATGGGGACAAAGGACTGGTAATTTAGGTGGGGCAATGAAAGGAGAAAAATTGTTCCATCTTTTGAGGATAAAGCACTGCAAGGGCAGGTGGTCCTCTTGGGGTCTTGAGCATCTGGCTAAAGTTTTTTATACGTTGAAAAACAGGGCTTTCTTCAAGGCTCTCCATAAACCCTGCTTCAAGCAGCCTCTATCACTACACTTCTACAGTATGTTATAATTTCTGCGTAATTGTCTGTCTTCACCACTACACTGGGAACTGTTTTATATTATGTCCCTAGTCATTTACTGACAAATAAATGACATACACTTAATATGTATTGAATGAAGGAATGGATGGATGATTTAATGAATAAATAGGGAGAAAGTGTATATAGAGGAGGTGTGACAGCAAGACAGTGTTTTCTTACTTCAGAGTTTACTTTGGATCCTGTTCAATATACTGATGAAAACTATCCTCCAACACACTCTCTTAGGTAAATATGAAAAGCAAATCCTTTCAAGATTATGAGTTAAGATCGAATATGTTTCTCTACCCAAATAGGAGGAGTGGTTCTAGAAACATGTCTCTAGCTCTCTCTCCACGGTATTTGAACTGTAGATGATGTGTACCATCTGGGTCCTTGGGACTTTAGAAGATGGTTCCTAACTCATCTCCATGCACTTGAAGTATATGTGACTTCAACATGTAATCTGTACAAGGCAAGCATTTACGAACAATGGGACATTCCAGGAATGAGCAGAGAGTAAATGGAAAACTGTGTGTGAAATAGGGATGGGATATGTGAGGGTTGGAAGAGGTCTGTACAATAGGGTTTTCATCTTTTATGGACCTGGGAAACAGAGTATCTTTGGGAGAAAAGAGCTCAGGCACAAATATTTTCAGTTTAACAAGCCCACAAATCAATCTGATTATTCAGCAATTCAACTAGGATCTGCTTTACATCTCATAAACAAACACTTCTGGTTTTACCTTTTTGGGTTCTGGCATATTATTAATATAAATAGTGTAGATTCCACTTTTATTAAAACCAGCTTGATATACATCTGCACAGTCTCTAAATGGCTTTTCTTCCTCTTTTTTTCCTCCCTTTAGTAAAACTGCAAAAAAAAAAAAAAAAAAAGATTGCAATATGTGAATATCAGTACCATTAGTGCCCAAATGGACTCTAAGTATAGGTAAGCAAGTCTTCATTTCCTCCAAACAAATGTCAATGTTGCATTTATTGAAAAATCAATCATAAGAACAATACTAGATTTTGAGGTGACTCACAGAATTACAAAACTATAGGAAAAATATGTGATCAGTTTATAACTGAATACTTTTTATATTTTGCTTAATTTCTTGTTTTTTTCTCTATCACTTCCAGAACATCAACTCAAGGGACAAATAATTTGATCATGTAACACCTGCAATTGGTAACAATTTTGTCAATGTTTCTAAAATTTCTAAAACATTCTTACCTACATTTCATAGGAAAGTTTGAAAAATGCTAAAGCATTTTCGGAGGAGGGAGAGGTGAAGATAAATTCAAACATCAAAACATAATATGGAGGTTTAAGATGCTAAAAGAAGGTTGTACTGTTTTTCTGTGGCTTTATATTGAAGAGCTCCTAGAAATTTTTATTTTTTAAAAACTCTCAAAATAATTAAAAGGTAGAAAGAAGTCCCTGATCCAATTTAACTATCTAGAATGAAAAGGGAAGTAAACTTTGTTTTTTATTTAATGGTCTGAAGTTAAACTATCAGGTGGATGACATACAAATAGAAGAAGAAAAATTAATAAAATTTGGCTGGGCTTCCCTGGTGGCGCAGTGGTTGAGAGTCCGCCTGCCGATGCAGGGGACATGGGTTCGTGCTCTGGTCTGGGAGGATCCCACATGCCGCGGAGCGGCTGGGCCTGTGAGCCATGGCCGCTGAGCCTGCATGTCCGGAGCCTGTGCTCCACAATGGGAGAGGCCACAACAATGGGAGGCCCGCGTACCGCAAAAAAAAAATATAATAAGATTTGAAATTAAGTTATATAGGTGGAAGAGCTCAGTAAAAGCTGGAAGTCAAGTGGAAAAAGAAATTTAATTAGAGATATAGTCTCCACTGAGAGGAACTTTATTTCATTCATTGAGCTTCAACCACCATTAAGTTCTTATTAATGAGATCAAAATACAAAAATGCCTCATTTACTAGTCCTCAGCTAAAGATATGGGTGGTATCTTTATAAAATATTTATGATTTAGTATTTTCTAATAAATACATGTTATTTAAGCAATTTGTTTCATTAGCCTAAGAATATTTTATAATCTTGCCCTTAAAGTCTCTGGTTACTTAATAATTATCTGTTTTCAATCACTCTGAGTCACTATGGTATTTTAAAATAATAATATCAAAGGTAAGCTATGAATCAGTGCTTTTAAAATGATTTTAAATGTTCTAACAATCTAAAATACTAACCTGATTTATATTTGACACATGGTGTTACTAATTTATAAGTAATTAAAAATTAACAGTCTAATCTTTGTAGAAAGAATGACTATCTCAATATAAATATTTCAAATTTTCAAAAATTACTATGGTTCAAGGAAATGAAATATCCATGTCATATATGTTGCTATAACAAAAATATAGAATTATAACATTTAATAGCATTATGGTTCTCTACATAGCTCCTGTTTGCACTAGTGGTTTTGCCTACTTATATTAAAAGCTACTTCTAAACACCACCCATCACAATTGCAATATCAGGGACTTCCCTGGTGGCACAGTGGTTAAGACTGCGTGCTCCCCTACCTAAGTGTCCGTCATTGGATGAATGGATAAAGAAGATGTGGCACATACATACAATGGAATATTACTCAGCCATAAAAAGAAAGGAAATTGAGGTATTTGTAGTGAGGTGGATGGACCTAGAGTCTGTCATACAGAGTGAAGTAAGTCAGAAAGAGAAAAACAAATACCGTATGCTAACATATATATATGGAATCTAAGAAAAATAAAAAGGTCATGAAGAACCTAGGGGTTAGACGGGAATAAAGACACAGATCTACTAGAGAATGGACTTGAGGATATGGGGAGGGGGAAGGGTAAGCTGTGACAAAGTGAGAGAGTGGCATGGACATATATACGCTACTAAACGTAAAATAGATAGCTAGTGGGAAGCAGCCGCACAGCACAGGGAGATCAGCTCGGTGGTTTGTGACCACCTAGAGGGGTGGGATAGGGAGGGTGGGAGCGAGGGAGACGCAAGAGGGAAGAGATATGGGAACATATGTATATGTATAACTGATTCACTTTGTTATAAAGCAGAAACTAACACACCATTGTAAAGCAATTATAGTCCAATAAAGATGCTAAAAAAAAAAAAAAAAAGACTGCGCACTCCCAATGCAGGGGGCCCAGGTTCGATCCCTGGTCCGGGAACTAGATCCCACTTGCATGCCACAACTAAGGAGCCTGCCTGCCAGAACTGAGGAGCCCATGTGCCACAACTAAGAAGCTGGTGAGCCGTAACTAAGCAGGCCACCTGCTATAAGTAAGACCTGATGCAACCAAATAAATAAATAAATATTTAAATAAAAACACACACAAAAAGAACAATTGCAATATCAACACAAAATAAGTAATCAGAGGATTAACATTATATGATGGTGAAGAGCATTGCATAGAATGTATGCAAATAGCAATTAAAAATGAATATTTATATACTCAAAAGCTACTTTTAATGGCACTGGGCATGTCAGTGGATTATACAAAGGTCTTGTTTTCAAAAACATCAATGCATTTCACTTGTGCTTACTTATTTTAAGCTAAATGGACTATTATTTTTCTAAAACTAAACCTTCCTAAATTCTAAATGCTTGCTCTTCTGTTGAAAATAACCAAATCAGATGCAAAAAAAAAAAAAAGGATGTAAAGAAATACTAACTAAAATTTATAATCCCTTGAGAGGATGAACAAACAGGAAGATGTGGTCAAGAGGAATTCAACGGTAAACCCATTTTTCTTTTTTGGGTGAGAGGTGGGGATAATCATTTATCTAAAGAAAGAGAAAACGTTTTCTTGTTCAATGTACCACTTCCTGCCCTCCCTTATTTAGTTATGTAAGGAGAATGCATTCCCTTCCCACTTCTCTGCCACCTCCCTTCCCCTTTTCTTTTCCTCTTCAGGATGAAGTGGGTGAAAAGACTGTTGTTGGGGAAGAGGGAAGCTATTTCACACACTTTTTCAATAACACAGAGAAAAGGAAAAAGTTGGATATTATCTTATTTTTCTGGAAACTAATTTATAAAAATGTTCAAACTATGGATATTAAGTCTTATAACTGGAAAAATGGTTTGAGGAGTCTACCATAAAACGTACAGTTAGTGCTATGGTTATACTATGGATTCGTTGTTGTCATTGTGGCAACATATCTGATATAGATGTTTCATTTTCTTGAAATATAGTTTCATATTTTTGAAAAATTGAAATACATTCTTTCCAGATGATTAGACTGCTTGTTTTTAATTACTTACTAACTAGTAATATTATGCTTGAAAGTTTGATCCAGGCTACATTTTAGAGTAATATAGCATTTAAAAGCAATTTAAAAGTTTCATTCAGAGCTTACCTTTAATATTTGTATTATATTCTATGGTCTGAAGACCCCTTCTATAAGGGTAGATCGACTTTCAGAGTTTTGCTTTCTCTTTTTAATCTATAAAGTGGGGAATTTATACATATCTCTGAGGCAAGTATGTGAATTACATAACGCAGAGTGACTGAATTACAGTAAGTGCCAAGAAATGGTAGTTATTGCTGTTATGATAATAATGATATCATCAATGGCAACATTACATTCTTATTCTTTCTTATGGAAAGGACACTCAGGCTGTGGAAGGCTAGCCAACCCACTCAGTGGAGTGGTGGATGCTGCTGTCTTCTACCCTCAAATATAAATACTGTAGCTGACGAAATGCAGGGAAGTTACAATTGACTGGTTACACTTAGGATTATATTGAGCTGGCCTCTCCTTGTCAGAGCGGGCTAATAATTAGCTTATTTCATTCATTGACTACATCAAGGCACACCATTGTTAAGTTTAAGTCTAAAAAACCCAGGTAATCTAATCTTGCTGTATACTGTAAGCTTTATTTATTAAGAATTAAAGATTATTTCAGATGAAATGATATATGATGTATATACCATATGCTGATTGTAGAGATTTAATCTCATAGCTTCAATTTTCATGCCTATTTTCTTCGTTAAATATTGGAGAATTCTGAAATTCAGTGTTATGGTTAGATATTGTAAAACTGGACACACAGTAAACATTTTAAAACACAGAAAGACAAGAACAAAGATGAATTAACTGAACATTGCAAGTGTCAGAACTAAGGATAAATTTTTGTAGAAGGTCTTGAGATTCAGCAAGATGGAAGATAATGCCTGGAGGAATATAAGATAAATGACAAGAGACAAACATAGAAAACCTGATGGAAGAAGATAAAAGAAGCATCAACTGGACAGAGCAGGGAGGAGCAATCTTGATACTTGATACAGGTGTTTTAGCTATATCTGTAAAAGTGGTTTAACTTATAATAATACACTGGTTTAAAAGCTGGTTTAAAAGCATGAATTCTTAAAAAATGATCTTTACATCTAAAAGTTCCGCCTTTGATCACATGCTCTTATTTTTTCCTTTCCTATTCTTTAATTCTTAATGAGTTTGTCTTTCTTCTAATTGAGAGTCTAGATCCCCACCATTACTATCTGCCTCTTCCTAGCCTCCTTTTTCCTTCTTCCTACCTTCAGCCTGAGAGTGAGGCATTTAAGCACAGTTCGGGTGGAATTGCTAGTGCCCTCCTTCCACTGTCCTTTCATCCACTAACCCCTTGTATGGGTAAATCCTGACCCAAGGAAGGACGTTTATTCACATTCTCACCCCCATTTCTAGACTGCAAACACTAAAGTGAGGCTATTTAATGCCCTTCAAATGTGTACTTTCTAAACTGAGCTGTGTTCTCTATGCTTCTCAGTCAAACCCTTGGTCATTTCTAACAGACTTTTTATTACATTTCCTGAAAAGTGTATTTCAAATCTTTCTACTTTTTTCAAGATTAAATCTCACTCCTGTCTTCTCTATTTATATATGACATTGTTTTATGTTTTACTGTGACGATCAAAACCATTTAAAATAAGTCTCCTCTACCTTTTTCCTCTACAGAAGTTGTCTTTGCCTATCTTTGCCCTTGCCTTTTGTGTTGAGCTCTCTTAGTCCCTTTTCTACTTCTCTAATTGTCCTTTCTCTTTCCTCTTCATTGCGTTCTGTTTCTCTCCCCACCTACCAATAGATGCTCACCAAGATTCTATTCTTGGATCTCTATTCCTTTTTCATCTGCTCTTTTTGCAAACCAATTTCTACGGCTTCAAACTTTCACACAGATTTCTAAGATACAAGCATTTCTGACACCACATATTTGCTTCTCTCATGACCTCCAGATCCTCATTTCTACTTGCTTGTTGAGCAGTTCCTGATGCAACCCCAACTTTCATTTGTTTATTTTACCTAATATTTTCTTCCAAAACCGATATTCTCTTTTTCTCTTACTGATCCCACTATCCTTCCTCAGTTGTCATCGTTAAAAATTAATGAAAGCCTAAATATAAGACAAATAGACTGAGACTTTAATTTGTCTCAATTTAAAAGACTGCCTCCTGTCCCTTCTTAGTTTAACCCATCCTATATTAACAATTTCAGTAAATATTGATTAAACATCTGCTATTTGCATGACTTTTTCAAGATAATGGAGATACAGACATAAGAAAACCACAACCTGTCCTTAATGTGATCACAGTCTGATGAGAGAAAGACCCATTAGTAGGTCTTCCATAATATCTCATGATAGCTACATCTATGATTAGTATCTTCCATGATAGGGAAAAACCCAACTCAAGCTGGCTGAAGCAAAACGATAATTTATTGAATCATGTAATTCAACAATCTAGGATAGAGCTTTAGGGAAAGCATGATCAGGTTTCAAACAGTGTGATCAGGAATTGGTTTACTTATCTTTTTCTTGACTCACTTGTTGCTGACTCTCTACCTGGTCACAAGATGGCCAGCAACAGCTTCTCAGTCTAATGGTACCAGTTTAAATATAATACCGAACAGAGATAATGCACACAATTGCTGTTTTGGAGATATGTATCAAGTGCATTGAGAGTAGGTGCAGAGACTACACTCTATTTCTGACCAGGTAGACTTGGGGAAGGCTGTTCAGAAGAGATAACACCTGAATGAATAAAACATGTAAAAAAGCTATCTGAACTAAATTATAAGAGCTTGGTATGCCAGTTCAAACACTTTACCCACATCAATATCAGCAAATAAATCTTAGGAAAGTCTTAGGAAGGAATCATTATTCATCCCTTATCTATACAACCAAATTTCTGGGATCTAAAGGGAAAGAACAGGGACATAAGCAGGTGCATGTTTGTCTTTCACCAGCCAACATTCAGCCAGTGAGCAACCTGAGACGCTGACTCCAGCAGCTGCTAGCTTTATCTGGCCGTTGCCTTCATTTGCCTACTCAATTCCAACCCGGATGGCATATCTACCACTGGGCTGACTTGAGGGAAGAACCATGAAAGCTAAGGCAGAGGGGCACTTCAATTCAGATGAACCCTCAAGAGAAAACTTCCTGGAATGTGGAATTGGTAATTCTGAGTCTCAGAAAACGTAGTAGAGAATGCAGAAGACAATTAGCCTTGCTACCAGAGGCAATATAAAAACCAGGAGCCCTTGATCCTACTTAATTCCTAATAAGTTGCTATAAAGGGATCAATTCTTCAATTATTCTTTTTAAATCTTAGATGTGGATAATCATTCATATATCTCCAGTATTTAGCAAACATCAGAATGTATGCAGATCATGTTATTGGTTTAAGGATATCTCTTGTGGTACTTTTTGGGCCATTAGCATTAAGGAGATCATAGTACTAGGAATTGACCCTAGCCCGTGATTTTCACACAACAGGTTACTGAAGGTAACTGAACGTACAGATGAGTAAAATGGCATATCTGACAAGGTGCAAACAAGCAAAAAACTGATTGCTTAGATTCTCTAGTCTTCAGCCAGGTGTGTGGGTATTTCATGGAAAGGCCATTTAAGAAATTCCCTGGTATCCTAATTTACTTGAAAGGACTTCTAGAAGTAGACGAAGGTAATATTTTGCATTTCAAGGGTGTAGAAAATACGTTTAAAGGTTTGTAGGCAATATTCAATATTTCAATATTTTGTGGGTGGGTGAGGAAGACCTACCGATGATTTCATAAATACGTATCACCTATGTATAGCTATATAAACACATACGAGTTTTAAGCTTATAAATTAAAACTTTCAAAATTGGTATTTTATTTCATATAAAATATATGTATATGAACCTAAATATCTGTGGGTTGATATCTCAGCATGATTGTTTTTAACCTACAAAAATGGCAATTACCTATTTTTTAATCTAATATATATATATATAAAACATAAATTGCTATGTCACAATATAACAAACATATTTATAAATACTTTCAATCTGAAGTCTTTGGTTAAGTAGCTAAAGGCTTCCTTTTTAAAAATCTACTGTTCCTTTTCCTTTTAACTGTGGTATAAGGGAACACTTGAACGTTGTTTACTTGCTGCATTATTATTTTAATTAAATTTTTTATAAAAAAAACTGTTTTTATTCTAATTTAAATTCTTTACGTGTATATATTTTGTAGATAATGTGTAAAATCTTAACTATCATCTTGGTGGAAATATAATCATCATGATCATAATAAAATCAACTAGCATTCATTGAATACTAATTATGTGCTCAACTCTGAATTTCTGGTGCTAAGTATGTTTTATATGCTTCATTTCATTTAACACTCATAAACATCTTATGAGATGGATTTGTCAATATATCATTTTATATATGAGAAAACTGAAACTCTGAGATGCTATCTAACTTCACCAAAACTTATAAGTAGTGGAAGTCTTTAACTGTAAAGCCAAAACTACTTCTTACTGGCTTCTAAAGTAACGTCAAACCCAAACAGAACTCTAATACGTTATTTGCCACAGAGTGAATCCCCAGCAATACTTAGCTGAAAAGGTCCCACCCTTGGGTCTTAGGTGAATCAGGACAGGCCTTAATTTTGAATGGGTATAGGCTCTTCTCATTGGAAGCAGGAAGTATGGGAAAATGACAGGAGGCAGAAATGACAAGAAAGAAGAAAAATGTTGAGATGAAGATAGAAGAGAGGAACAGGTAGCAGAATTTTCTGTGAGACGGGAGCTCTTAGCAGAAATATGAAGCAGTGATGGCCCACAACCTCAAAAGCAAACAGAGGATTAGGAAGTAAGAGGTCCCTGAGCAGCCACATTGGATTTAATAATGTCCATACCCTAAAAGTCATGCTGATCAGGATTTACCCCCATTAGTTTTAGATATTATTCTCAGAAGCCTAATTATTGATCCCCCAGCCTATGGACCATTTGCTAGAAGTTACAAGTTTAGAGGAGGGCTGGTTGGGGAGATGAGAGTGGGCATATGTCTGCGTTTGTGCTCATCTTCTAGAATCACGCCTGAAAACAATGAGAAAATTGATAACTAAAAGCTTTTTTGTGGGTATGAGGAAAAAATAGTAATTTTTTTAAAGTAGGCAAAAATAAGAAATGATAATAGTTTGGGCAAAATATAACATAAGGGATAAATTATATACTTTTAGAAAGGCATCATGGTATTATGGTATAAATTAATTCATGCTGATGATAATGAATTAAATTATTAGAAAAATCTTTTATGAAAACACTGCAGAAAATTTGCCATTATGATAATTTAAAATTTCCTTAAAATTTTACTACTTAAAGAGATACATTATGTGGAAAATATATTACTCATTACATATAATTGTAGGTAAATATATACATTTAAAAAATTTTATCTCTCTTTAATTTTCTGATTCTTACAAAGGAGTCATATTTAAAATAAGCCCTTCACCCCTGCAATCAACTCTTTAGAGAATTTTTTTTTAACATCTTTATTGGAGTATAATTGCTTTACAATGGTGTGTTAGTTTCTGCTGTATCACAAAGTGAATCGGCTATACGTATACATACATCCCCATATCCCCTCCCTCTTGCATCTCCCTCCCACCCTCCCTATCCCACTCCTCTAGGTGGTTACAAAGCACCGAGCTGATCTCCCTGTGCTACTGAGACATACAAGGTACATAAACACTTAAATCCATGTGGACATACATAGTACCCTATGTCATACGTGGATTGCTAATTTTATGGTACTTGTTTCAGTGTGGAATAATGAAACGTGAAGTAATTCTACATATTTCTATTTTTGTTTGATTAGTGCATTTAAATAAATTTTCTAACACTCCACTAATGTGAAGTGACTCACATATGTAACTGAATGTACACAATGCATATTACACTTAGAGCAAAACTAAGAATGAAAAAAAATTACTAAAAGTTGAAAATGGATTTACACACAATCTTTGTTTAATCAAGTGATCATTCACTTTTTATAAAATTCATTTCTGTGTTTTCCCTTTGGGCACCCTGATGGGCAGTTATGAGTGCTACATGATCCTTGCCATTTGTTCAGAAGGTCATTTCATTAACAAAGATATTGCAGGTGTTTCATGTGTTTTAATTTTCCATATAATGTCTTCAGCCTGACTGGAATATGCTGATTTTGAATAAATGATTTCTCACACATGTGGGAAGACTTAAAGGGCATCTTTTGTGCTCTGAGTGAACAAATAATTGATTTCAGCAAAAGCCATTAAAAATGGAATGAAAGTCCTTGGGCAATGCTGTAAAACATGGAGAGCAGTTGCCAGATGCTTTTGAAAACTGACCAAAAAAATGCCACTTTGAAGTTTTAAATAAATAAAGGCTGATTGTCACCATAGGTATGTCACTTTGGTTCTTACTCTTGTGGTGAGATATACTTGACGAATATTACTTTACTACCTGCGGGTATACATGGGATTCTACTCTATAACTTTGGGTTTCCTCAGTCATTATGAGTGACATAAAATCAAGAGAAGATATGGAATGATTGATAGGAGTCATAAAATGCATGAGTTTGTCTAGGACACCAGGCAAACTCTAAGGTGTGCAGTACTTTTATGTTAAGCAACGTGGCAGCAGCACTGGGAATAGAAGTCAGTTGTCCTTCTTCCTGTTCTTTCTAGGCTACCATGCTCGCCCTCTTGATGGCATATGTCATAGCTGCTCCAAGACACTGGTGAGGAAACCACCTCAATCTAAGTCCTAGTTCTAGGGACATGGGCTGGATTAATTTTGGTGGAGATTTGGTTTATTTGTGCACTTGCGAGTGTGTACATGTGGCCAAAGCAACCGGCAAAACCTTCCTTTAGAACAAAATTGTCACTTAAAATTAAACCCACAGTTCAAATTCACTGTTCTAAAGGCACTCACACTGATTGTGATAACAGAATGTTCACACCTAAAATTAATTATAAGTACACTTAAAGATATAATAAAGTTAAAAGAGGTTTGATTTAATTGGCATTAAATTTAATAATTTAACTTTATCATAAATTCATCAAAAATTTTATGATTTATTTATCTATTCTTGGTAGGTCACATATTAGTGTGATTCCTTACCAGAGATGGTCCCACTCAGAATGTGAACATCCAAGCCAGTAGTAGGATGAGATTCCAATGTACTTAGAAGCAGTCATATTGTTGGTATTCTTTAGTTGAAAATAAATGATGAGCTCCCATAGGAAGCTAAAAAAAATTTTTTTAAATTAATTTTTGGCTGCATTGGGTCTTCGCTGCTGCACGTGGGCTTTCTCTAGTTGCGGCCAGCGGGGGCTACTCTTTGTTGCGGTTCACGGGTTTCTCATTGTGGTGGTTGCTCTTGCTGCGGAGCAAGGGCTGTAGACATGCAGGCTTCAGTAGTTGTGGCGCACAGGCTTAGTTGCTCTGCAGCATGTGGGATCTTCCCGGACCAGGGCTTGAACCCGTGTCCCCTGCATTGGCAGGCGATTCTTAACCACTGTGCCACCAGGGAAGCCCTCTACAAATGTTTTTAATCATCAGTTTTAAAAGCTTCTTAGCATTTGACTTTTAGAAAAATCTTAAGCTAAAAGTCAATCTTTTGTTTATATATATTTAAGCCCAACCATATAGTTGCAACATTTTTCAGGGTTTATTTTTCCTCTGTTCTTAAAGCATAAGAGATTTCATAAGGGTTTCACTCTATGGTTCCTGTATTATACACATACTGAATGATGTTAATAGAATGTTTTTTCCTTACTTTCTCTCTGAGTAATTATAGGTGCTATTTGGCTCAGTACAAAGTACCATAGCTTATCTGTAACTCGTATCCACTGTCCCATTTTGTCTCTGGACTTAGAAAACAAAACCCGTTGAATTGGACCTGAGTATCGATGAGTCCAGGAAATGATTTAGTTAAAATTATATTCAAAATATTTTGTGCTTCTTTGCTTTAGCGAACCAGGCCATGAAAGCACAAGAGAAGAAGGAACAGGGTTTGTTCACAGTAATGTTAGAACATCAAGGCAACACTCTTTTTTTCATGGCCTTTCACCCTGGTAACTTCCAGGCCCAGCTGGAATCAGGGGATATCCCTTTCCATTTCAGATAGTTTCGTTTCTGAAATTGAAACTCTAATTCCAAAAGAGAATTAACCACAAAATTTCAAATCTCCCCCAAAAGATGTGGTTTAGAAATAGTTCATGGGAGAGGTCAAGGACTGTATTATTTTTTATTTTGTTATCACTAGTTTGGCTATCTGCTATTCACACAATTTTTTTTTTTTTTTACGGAAATTACGGCTTTTCAAAAGGCAGATAACATGCTCCATCAAAAAGGAGAAACATACCATTTCCAAAAATAAATAGTCACTTTCCCCTTAAGCCATTAGGTTTTGTGAAAGGAAGTGCTAGAAGTGTGGTTCATTTTAAGGAAATTGTAAATGTTTGACATATAATTTTCTGTCAAGATAAAGCACTTCCCTCATTAAATGGAAACAAGTGCTCACTGTAGTGTTCAGCAGATGACTTCCTGTATTTTTCTTTCTCTTTCTACCTAATGTTAAAACGTGCATTACAAGTAGTCAACGATAACCAAGTATTTTACTAAGTCAATAAAAATGATATTTTCTATTTTTATCAATGTTTATATGAGTAACATTCAAAAAGTTTTAATTTCCTCCCATCATCTGTGATGTTTTTAAGAGTCGTTCTTAACTCAAGGGACTTGCAGGAGTTCAAACTATCTCATCCCTTGACTGAATGATTTACTTCACAAACTCAGTAGACACTGCATAGGAGGTAAATTCCTTTCAGATGGTAGAATTATTCTGAGAACAGAGCCAAATGTCCCCTCAGCACTGGAAAGGAAGCAAATGCCTCATTTCCCCTTTTCAGAAGGCCAGAAGACCGAAAATAATGATCAAACGTTCTGTACCACTGCAATCAGCCTCTGGGAAAGATACTTTAAACCAAATAATTGAGCTCACTTAAAAATTTGTAGTATTAATCATTATCTCTTTCAGACGATCTGAAAGAAACTTTTAAAATAAACTTCAAGAGAAGCTCCTTATGATCTGAAATTTTTATACTTCATATTAAGGAACTAAGTATATAAACATGCTCATGCCTCTTGGTATTTAAGTTTCTTTTATTCCTCTCTACTCTCTGTGCTTCTCTACCCAGAGCTGATACCTATCCTTTCACATTCAACCTTTGGATGTGGGTAGACAACATTTTCTGCTTTTACTTCATCTTACTCATTTTAGTCTTCAACCTATGCAATTGAGCTCTACAGTTTACTCAAACTCTCCCTATAGAAGGTAACAACCCAGTTCCAAAGTTCACTTCAGTCTGTTTTTTCATTTGACCTTTCTGCTTATTTGCCACTAAAATAAGACCCTTCATAACAGTCTTTTCTCTCTGCTATAACCCCTATTTTGGTCTCCTTTTTTCAGCCATCCTGCCTACATTCTAATCCTGGATCAACCTTTCTAGCTATGTAACCTTAGGAAAATACTCAAGCTGCCTGTGGAATTTATAAAATGGGGCTAACCACAGTAGTTCCCTCAAACTGTTATTGTGAGGACTAACTAAGTTAATACACATAAAGCTTAAGCCATGCCTGCATCATAACAAGTATTCAACAAGAGCCTTAAGAAGACTCTGCAGATGCGGGATTCTGCCCCCATCCTTCTGTCTCTATCATGATTTTAATATTCCTCCTGTGTGTTTCACTAGTCCCCTGGCACCCTGGCTTCACCACTAGCAAACAATTACAGAATATAATTGTTTGTTTACCTATCTCTTTCCCCACCAAATTCCAGTTTTCTTGAAGCCACGGACAGTACATCTTTTCTCTCTTCTCATTGTCTGAACAGTATCTGGCATATTATAGGAACTCAGCAAATCTTTGTTAAATAAAAATGGATGGATACCCTTACCACCAGAAGAGAATCTGAAACAAAACAGTTGCTGTATAACTATTTTTTTAATGAATGATAAATTTATGAATCATATCTTGGTATAGCAGGAGTATGTTCCAAGTTGATTTGGACAGTAAGACAATCAGCCAATGTAATTTTATGATGGAACCTAAATACTATTTTCTTTTTATCTTTCTTTTTTTAAGGTTAGTAATTACATTCTTGATCACATAATGCAAACTTTGTCTGATGTATGCTCAAGGTACGTGATGATGCTTTAATTATCTCTGAACAGAGATGACTGCTGAATGTTGACAGTCACAGTACCTGATTATCCTCCCCCAAAGAATTCCAAACCTTGTTTCCATGCCATTATCAATGTAAACTATTTAATTCCCACAATAACTGTGAACTGCCAAAAACATGAAGCAATCAGCTAAGCTTTGACACAATGATAACATTGGGAGCAATATTTCCTTAGTGTTAATGTTTCTAAGAATAACTGCAACCAAGTTTTTGCAGACAAAGGTTAGGCAAAAATAAATGTGCTACCCAGAAGTCTTACAAAAATAGATGCGATTCAGTTTGTAATGACTATTTGCCTAAGGTACCACTATTGCCTGTTCAGAACAACAAGAGGAAGGTTTGTTGAACTATTTCAGAAAATGTGTTTATTAACTGTATTTAGATTAAATATATCTTATGACATTAGATGTTTTAGTAGGAAAAGTTCTGTGAAACTAAACAAAAATACTACATGTTTTATACAAACCTCTTTTAATTCTTACTGCAAACTCATCAGGTATGTATTATGATTCCATTTTAGAGATTAGAAAACTGAAGCTAAAAAGAAGGGGCTTAGATGACTGTCAACAGTTAGAAACTCTACAGCCTTGTATCCAGACATTTTCTTTGAAAGAAATTTTACTTATAGATAGCACATCATAAGTTTTCTTGTGTTTAGTTTAATCTTGTCACTTGGAGGAAAAGGAAGGAATTAATGTTTAATGAATCAACTGTGTCACATTCTTTTGTTTTTATATGCAGTATCTAATTTAATCCTCTCACTATCATTGTGAAGCAGATATAATTATCCTGACTTTTTATAAATGATGAGACAGCTTCATAAAGATTACATTAGTTGCCAATGACAGAAAAACCTCAATAGAAATTTTTCTCTTGCTTTGTAGTATTACATTCAGGCTGTCTCCATAAATGACTGACTGAGTCAAGTTAGAAAGAGAGGACCCTTAAGGTCAATTAAAATTTTTAGTCTTTTGGATTATGACACAGTTCATAATGTTTTTGGAAAATCCTTCAGAAGACTACTCTTTGTATTTTTGAAATATACATTTTAGAAAAGTGATACATTTATTGTGATGTATTGATTTAGGCTTATTTGCATATATTTATATTTAAAAGTAGAACATTTATATATAATCTTTGATAAATAATAAATCTACTTGATAAATAAACTTTTGGTCTTAAGTAGGGAGAGATTTTACTTATGTGTTTTAGAATTAGAATGAAATAAAAGTTCATTTTAGTAACTGATATTTAATCTAGTATTATGAAATCACTCATTTAAGTTTTAAATTCACCATAACTGAAGACTATGGTGCCAGTGAAAATGAAGATATGCAAAGAAGTAAAATCTTTATGGAAAACTTAGTGAGAGACATTTCCCATTTTTGTGTCTCTTATGAGTTCTTAAATGACCAAATACTTAGTAGAATACTTAACTCTGGGATTAAAGAAAAAAAAGATTAATAAGAAGCAAACAAAATCTATGATTATAAGAGCATAGAATCCATTGGATAATAGGGCAATAGGCTTACATTAAGATTACAAATCCTATAGTTAAAGCAGGATTTATTTTAGAATTTTATCATTAAAAAGAAAATAAATGTCTAGAGGTCTGGAGTATTAGACAATTTCTGTCTCACTCTGTAGTAGTAGTAGTATTTTTTGGATGTGCTATATCATAGAATAGACACAGTTACTTTTCTCATACCCTGAGTGGATGCTATGGGTAGCATCTATCAGGAGTGCCATAATAATTGTTCAATAAATTATGTTTTTTGAATTGAACAGATGTTTGGTTGCCTGACACTGCACCCAAAGACCAAAACTAGCCAGGAATTTTAATTTTGAAGTCACCCTCCTGCCTCCAAAAGCTTAAAGACATATTTATTGGACAATACTTAGAAAAGAAGTGAAATTATGATAAGCAGGCAGACATATGAGCTCTGTGAGAATCAACAGGGCTTGATATTTCTAACATCATAAAAAAAAGAATTACTCAACTCAATGTGCATTACGTCTCAGGAGTCTCAGGATGATAAGAAAAATATGTTTTCAATCTTTCCCCAAACGTATTCAGTTCAATATGAGAATAGATATGTCTCATATTAATACTTAATTTCTAAATACTCATGAGCTCTATTAAAATTCTCTGGCAAAATTCTACCGTGCTTTCCTTTCAGTAGACTCTAACTCAAAGTTTTGTCAGGCTCTGACTGATTAGCAGGTTTTTTCTTTCCCAATCACATTTCTGAGCACACCCAAATGGAGCTCTGGGAACTCACTGTTTAAAACATATTCTTTACAAAGTATATTAAGGGCTTGTTTAGATTATCTAAAGGAGATATAACTCAAGGTAATGGAGTGTAATAGAGAAATGTGAAATGTCTTTAAAGCAAGATCACTTAATATGGAGTTATCCTCTATATTCATATCTATTCACGAGAGTATGGAACTGAGTATTTTTTCAGATAGCTCAAGTCCACTATTAAATTAAAGGAGCCGCCAATTATGTATATTGCATATGCACACTGAACCATTACATGAATGATCACATAAGCCACAACTTAATGACAACCATGATTTTCAGATGTAAGTGGTGTTCTCTTTCACTCATCACCATTTACCGTTCTGTGTTCACTAACAGAAAGGCTGATTAGCGAGCAGAACTACAGAAGATGACCTTAAGCTCCAAACTTTGAAGAGCTCTCCTGAGGCTCAGGTGAGGTTCTGCTTGAAGTGGACAAGTGCACACAGAGGCATTTATTCAATAATTGGTGGGTGGATACATGGACAGATGAATGGATGTCTTCTAAAGAGACACAGGCCTGCAATATTTCCAATGATTAAATGGCTCCAGATATTCTAGTGACATTAAAGATTTGTTATTTCCACGGTCATGAAGACACCCCAGAATAAATTTGCCCATACACCCGGTTAGGTCTTCTCCACACAGGACTGTGTAAATAATCTTAATACAGACTTTTAGTAACAAATATTCTTTCTTCCTCATAATAGTTATTAAGAACTTATATATCTCCTTTTCTCTACAGGCAACTCTTCCCTCTCCTCCTCTGCAAAAAAAATAGTTTTAAAATGGGAACTCTCCTGAAACTCTCCTAAGCACTCTGAACTAATCTCTAATATTGGCCAATTTCTGTCCTGTATAGTTAAGTGTCTAACATGATACCAAATATTTACCCATGAAAATATAGTAGATTTTATCTAAGGCTAAAAGACCAGTAAAAAAAAGAAGAAATTAGAAAGTCCTTTTAGAAAGATGTTGTAAAGTCAATATTCAAGCTTATGAATACTCTCTCTGAAGTTAAAAACATGAGAAAATTGTCAGTGTAACTTCATGAAATGCTTCTAAGAATAAAGTTCTTTTGCTGCTTCTACACAGCAACTGATGCAACTAAGAAAGTTATATTGAATATTTGCTTGCTCCATAATTAAATAAGATATTTACTATACCAAAGTAAGAAAGAAATTCTTACCACCTTCCTTAGTGCAGAGGTTGACAAGGTTATGCACTGTGTCCATCAGCTCCAGCTGCTGCTTCTGAAGGATACTGTTATTGGTGGTGGCTCTGTTCAATTGTTTCTCCAGTTCCTGGATTATATATGTTTGACGAGTAACCAAGCCTTGAAGATTCTCTTTTTCTTCCTTTAAGGTGTCCAATTCTTCCTTGTGCTTTCCCTCCATTTCAAAGATTTTATGTTCTAATAAACTACAAGGAAGTGAAGATAAAATTTAGTTTTAAAAATGCTATAAAAAAAGCTGTGATTCAATTAGTTCCTGAGTTTATTTAAAGTGAGAAACTTTAGTCAGGTATTTCATCATGGAAATATTTTTTAAGTGAGAGACTCAGAAAAATATATATATGTAAATATAAATATTATATAAATATATAAATAAATAAATAAATATATATATATATATATATAAAAGAGGAGTGACATATACAGCATGTGAAATGAAGAATTATTAGATCACTTATTGTTAGAGTAATGTTTATTTCCTGGGGTGTATCTTATATACAGGGTAGTTGACTTGGACCCTGTCTGCAGAAATTATAGTATAATTTTCATTAAAGAAATGGGTACAATAAGAAATAGAAACAACAGTTCAGAAAAATGTATGAACAAAACATAGATATTTACTTTGCTTCATTCATTTGGGATTCTCAAAACATTCACAGTGATTAAATTTCACAATAGTTTCGTGATGTCAAGGAAGAGCAAATTGATGCAGAAATCACAGGACCAGAAAGTAAGCTATCTAAAGTCATAATGAATTATATTTCTTGGGATTTTTGATATCTGGTCCTGTATCATAACCACTAGCTTACTTTATCTCTCAATCTAAGCTTTAGGATAAGGCCTAAAGGCACTGCAAGTTCCACATCACTGAATACTTGGTTCCGAAAAGGAAGACCGTGTTAGGCTGGTGGCATGGTCTTACAAAAGAACTTGGGAAGCTTTGCTCAGAGTGATGCAGTCTTCAACTGAGAGCCGTCCTTCTCTCAGAACTCTTCACAGGATACTCCCTTTGCTTATTACACATTAAAAATGATAGAGAATGCAGAAGCACTCTTGGATCCTAGCAACTGACTGGGAATAAAAAGCATTTACATTTTATAGAGTGTATAATATACTAGTATCCCTCAGAGAAAAGCCTTATTCAGTTTTCTCAGTTCCATTTTCAGAAGGTTCAACCAGTCCTTAGTTTACAAGGTGTTATTCAAATGTAACATACCAGATTGGGCACTTAATTTACCTTGGAGAAATATAGCACTGAATCATTCCTATAAGTTTTCAAAAAGGGGACACTAGGGAATGTTTTAAACTTAATACTTAAATCATAAAATGTATAGTGATTTGGGGAAAATGTGACAGTTATTTATATTTTTTAAAGAGTATTTTGGAAATGAAAAATTCAGGCAAGGAAGTCAGAGTAGGATGAGAGTACCTCTAAAGGAGCAGGCATGATTCATTGTCTTATAGTGTTTTCTTCTGTGTCAATAACTTGCTGCTGGAAAAGTTAGTAGTTAAAAAACAAACAAAACTAAACAAAATACAACCAAAAGCCTTTTTACTGGTTAAAAAGTTTACCCACCCACTGGTTTAAGTGATTAGTGTACTTGCTATGGATGTCAGAGGAGGTTGTCTTCTGTGCCCATTAATTTTTGGCCTTCAGATCTGAGAATTAACCACAACGGATGCCTTAGCTCTTCCTCAGTTTACTTTTTAATAATTTTTGTTTCTCTTCCTAGGGTAATGATCAGATGTTAAATGCCCATAAAATAGAGTCAGTTAACTTATGGGAAATTTTTCTTTTAAATTCACAAGAGTTATAGTATACTACCAAGAAACCTTAGAATTTAATGTAAAGAGCAACATCTGGATGTATAGTCATAAAATACTGGATAAAAATTCGGAATTACCATTTTGTTCCTGAAATAAGATGAGCACTGGCCTTTCAGTTTTCCTAATTAGTAGGTAACATTCTGGCTTGGAAAATATCATGCTATAGTTATAATTCATATTTATTAGTTGCTACGTGCCAACAGTGCTCTCAGCACTATGTAAAATGACACTATTCTTACTCTAAGGATTCATTTTTAGAGAGAAATGAAATGAAAAAAATGAAAGAAAAAAACCTCAAATGAAAAAAAGCAGCTATAAGAAACTTCTATTTCAGACATAACACTTTTTTTTTTTTTGCATATGTGTTTTGACGCTTTCTACTTTTGATGCATTCTTTGTTCAAGAAGACATATACTAAAAGATGGCTACTATCTGAGATGTCAGTAAAGGAGTTTTTTGTCTGTTTTGTTTTGATTTTCAGGATATTTTGGAAAGAGATGAGAATGGAAAGTTGATCAAAGAAGTCCTGGTACCAAAGGAAAAAATTCTCAACACTGGCTTGTGGAAGAAAAGGTCTGCATTTCCCAAGTAAAAGGAGTATACACTTAGCATGTTGGAAAGAATGTTAATTTTCATAATTCACCAAACAACCTTAATGCACCATGACTACCAGTTATCAAATGATATCAACATAGCCTGTCATCTTAAAATAGATATTCATGTAAAATAAAGAAGGGACTGCTCAGGGAAGTAAGAAGCCTGCTGTATATCAGACATCTCACTGGATTGGGAATGAAATATTTCATTAAAAATAAATATGCATTAAAAACTATAAGCAAATTGGAAACATGTCACACTGTTTCCCAAATGGCAGGTCTTACCAGTTAATTATCTCTTCTAGTCATTTTCTCATCTTATTTCTTCACTTGGATTCTCTTTAATAACTTTTGTACTCTAGTAATTCTCTATTAACTTTATTTACTAGAGATACCCTTTATATTAATGACAACTTTTTAGACTTCTTCAGGCAAAACTGATACCTTTTTGATACCACTCATCACTCCCTTCCATCTTCTCTTCATATCTGGCTTTCAAAAATACTATCCTCTTTTCTTTGATACTTCTCATCCATTAGTTATTATCTACTTGGGAAGTCAGCCCTTCCTCACTATATCCAAACTGGCTTGAATCCAAAACTCTTTCGCCAGAAAATATTCATATACCATCTCCACTTACTAATCACATTGTTGTAATACATCATTTTAGTTGTGTAGCATTTTAAAACCCTTATCTCCTTTGATTCTTAAAGTAATATAGTGATACAGAGTGAGTAGATGTTATAAGCCCCCGTTTATAGGTAAGAATCTAAATATCTTGTATAAAATTGTGTACATACTGTGTCATAACCAAAATAAAAAGCCATGTCTTCTAACTTAGACTAGAAATCTGCCCATGACAACCCAGTGCTATGAAAACTAGCTTTAGTGTCTCATCTCTTTGATTTAGTATAACATAATCTCTATCTACTTCCACCCGCTTATATTTTGCCAAGAATCAAGGCATCAACTTAACATCTCTTTAGTATTTGCTGCTCTCCATCTGGTTATTTTTGGGAGCTTGTCTTTCACAATATTTTAACCTATCCATCTTCTCCACATATAAAAACAAAATTTCTTTGCCAAGCCGTTTTAAAAAAAAATTTGAACTGAGATTTTCTTAAATATCACTCTGCCTTAACTCCTCTGCCATTAAATTTAATTTTCTTACTCAATATATTGATCATATCCCATTTTGTCCTGAGGCCTTTTATTGTTTCTCTTACTCTTCCCTATCCAGGTCAGCTGGGAGAGGCCAGCTCACCTAGGCACAGAGACTTCTATATACAAAGGTTGATCTGAAGGACAACATGACAACTCCACTGTCCTAAATTCAATTGGCAAAGTAGTCGTGTTTTCTCTATGATGGCCTTCAGCAGCAAGTTTAGTTTAGGTTTAAATGCATAATCCAAAACCTGGATGTTGATTCCAAACTCCAGTGTACTGTTTTCTAGAGTGCATTCAGTGTATTTTTATTAGGCATTCCATTGTTGAGTTCTACTGTCAAGTTTTGGGGAATGCTAAATTAAATAAATAATTTTATCATGATGCATCCTTTAGGATTAGTGTTCCATGGAACAACAATTTATGAAACTCTGCACCTAAATCTATTCAAATTGAACGTAAAATCCAAAGACAGAGTTTCTCACAGGATTCTCAATACTTCACGTTTCTCATCCTTCTAGAAACACTTTGAGAAGAGACATGCATAGAATTTGGCACTTAACTTCTAGTTTGAGGCAGAGGTGCACTTTAATGAAGAATAAAATAAACAAAATAATCTAGGCCTTTAACTTCAGCAAAAGGCTCTAATTGAGTATATATAAAGCCCTATTTGAAGTTTTTGGTTGACTTTTTCCCCTAATTTTCAGTCTGCCTCCTCCAACATATCTTACTGGAAATATTTCAAATCACTGAACACATCTTGAAGCTTTCACAGAAAAAGCTCTCCCTTTCAAATTGTTTCCCACAATAGGGTTCTTAACATAGCAGCAACTGAATTCACAGGAGTGACAGTTGCCTAAGCTCTATGTATATAAGTATAGCCCTCAAACAAGGAGAAAGATGTTAAAAAAATACAGAAACCTTCTCATTTTCATCTGTCTGAATCTCCTTACAGATGTTTCAATTTTTAAATTATTTTTAATCTGTATGGTGTCAACACATCTTGCAAATATGGGTTTTAAAGAATGATCTTTTCCCCCCATTCAAGCAAGGGCACAGTAAGTTCAGGTTAAATTTATACTTTAAGTTTCTAACTTGAACACAGTAAATTTTCTCTCAAACTTCATATTTAATATGAAGTTAAACATTTCTGTAATTCAAATGTGGAACAGAAGCATAGATCACTACAAGTAAACATTGTCAAATAAATTTTTTAAAGTTTGGGGTAAATAAGAATAAGCTAAATATACTGTGGAAGCCAGAAACCAAGAAGAAAAAATATATATACACTTCATAACATAAAATCATAGTTCTTCTGTAAAAAATAGGTTGAACAATAAATGACAAACTAGAGAAAATGTTTACAACATATACGACAAAATTTTAACATCCATTAAAGAGCTTATATGAGGAAATAAAGATATTAGATAAACAATCTAATAGAAAAATGAGAAACATACATGAATAGGCTAGTCACAGAAGAAGAATGCAAATGGTCAATAACCAGGAAAAGATGCACAACATTACCTCTCGGGTAGACAAGATTAATCAAATGGCTAGCAAGGTTTGGGGAAGCCAGAAAGCCCATGCACACCTGGGGAGAATGTCAAATTTGCAGATAATTTGTTAATATCTTTGAAAATTTAAAATAATCACATAAAAGATCTACTAAATTGTAAATTTTGGTGCATCTCGAGCAATGAATGAGTTATATGTGTATATAGCTACATGTGTAATATATCTATGATAAATTGTTATAAAGTACAAAACCCCAGCATCTTAAAAATAGTTACAATCTATACACATACACATATATGATTTAAATATGTACTTGTGCATATGTGTAATTGTATATGGGTGTGTATCTCTGTAAGCACACAGATAAACATGCACACTCCATATACACATGTACAATTAGTATATTCATTAAGAAGTCTGGAAGAATAGGCACCGAACTGCCAATCTGTTAATGATGATTCTCTGCAGGGGGTGGAGGAATACGGAATTTGGGACTCTGAATTTCAATTTATACACTTCTATAAAATTTAAAATTTAAATCAGTTAAGTTTGTGTTGATTTTTTTATCAATCAGAGTGATGTGGTAAACAGTCATGAGTCTAGAATGGTCTGAGAAGATGCTGTCTAGAGATGAAAAAATTGGGTTGAATTAGTGAACTCAAAATGTGCACTGATAACCTTGGCTGCCATGCAATGGGCTTTTGGGGATGCAGAATAGTGGTATAAAAGCCATCTGTATTTTATTTATGTTAAGAACAATGAATATGTTTACAATATTTAATGTAAACTATGTGATCTGTTTTCCATTAAAATATTTTTTAAATTGTATGTGTGTTTCTGTGTACATAGATAAATGACATTTATTGGGATATTTGCCAGTTCATTTGCCAGTTCATCAGTCAACATTTAAAAAGCATTTAATACTCTATATACTATGTGTAGAGAACTGTGCCTGGGAGCATGAAGACAGAAATAAATAAAACACAGTCTCTGTGTTCCAGAAGGTCACAGCCCAGTAGTAGAGATACACACACACACACACACACACACACACACATTACAATGTGATGGGATAAGTGAAGTAATGGGAGGAAAAAACAAGGTAGAGTGTTATCACATAAGTTGTAATGAGCAAATCTGTTTGGCAGAGTCAGAAAGTTTCTTGGAGGGGTAATATCTGCACTGAGTTTTGAAGAGACAGAAGTTTGTGAGTTGAATAAAGGACTACAAGGCATTCCAGACAAGACAAACATCAAACATGTCTGAAAAAACATCGTCTTCAGTGATACTAACAACTAGTATGATTAAACACTTATTCTGTGTTTCAAACACTGCCCTCAGTATTTTATATGCAATAACTCAGTTAATCCTCACATCAACTCCATGTACCACTATCATCATCATCCCTGTGTTACGAATGAGAACACCAAAGCACAGAGTTTACACAACTTGCTCAATGTCGCACAAGTAATATGTGGCCGAGTTGTTTACAGCAGAATCAAGGCAAACCCAGGCAGTCTGACCTTAGAGCTCCTGCTCTTAGCTATTAGACCATACTTCTAAAATGTAAGAAGACTTCTGAAAGTAAGGCTATAAAATTAGGATTATAATGATCATGGACCATGTTCCATGCTAAAGAACTTGAACTTTCCTCAGTCCCTTACAGAGAACGAGAAGAGGGTTGGGCAGATGCTATCTAGAGATTTAACAGTTGTGCTGAACTAGTGTGTGTGGAGACCTAAAAAAATGGGAAAAATAATCTGACTTGAATTTTAGAATTTTAGCAGACTTTGGGATGATAGGTTTGAGAGACATGATGTGTAAGCCATGCAAAGAGGTCACTGCAATGGCTAAGACAAAAATTAATAGGATTTTGACCTAAGACAGAGTCAGAGTAAATAGAAAGAAAAAGATAGATTGGAAAAACATTTAGAAGATAGAATTGACAACATAAATAGTGACTGATAACGTTGTGATTTTACTTTAGTATTTTGTAAAGAACTTATCAAATGGAGGATAACTTTGATTAGAAAGACTGTGATTTAACTTTTCATTTATTTAGGCATATTAAGTATTAAAAATCAATACTTCACTATTCCATTACAAAAATTTGTTAGCAAGGTATAATTTAGTATCTTGAAATTATACACACTTCAATAACTTAAAATTAACTTAATAGCTTCCCATAACCTCTAGCTAGAAGATAGATGGAGCTTGTCAGATAAGTTCAGTGAATTCCCAAGGTAAAGTAAATAGTTTATATTTCCTACTCTAGTATTAGGAGGAATAAATAACAATCTGTATAGGAGTAGGCCAAAAACAACTAGCCTATCCCTTTCTCCAAATTTGTATTTGATTATGCTGAGGATAACTTGACAACCACATCAATTAATCCTGAGGCTGCATCATATTGGAAAAACATTTTTATAATAATTAAGACAGAGAATCATATGGACTTGAATGCTAATTTTGCCATACATCAGCTGTTTGGTCATGGGCAAGTTACCTGACCTCTTTGAACTTGAGTTTCTTCATATAAAATGAAAATAACAATAGATAGTTTGCAGGATTAGTTGGAGGATTAGCAGTAGTGTACGTAAAGCACCTGGCTTAGATGTTCGCCTGCCTGATATTAGGTAACTAGGCAGATAATTTTGCTGAAACTATGTCAGAATGACCACCATTTGTGTAGTTTCACTTCACTCTAAATGGTCTAACTGAAGATTTCCCTAATCTTCATTCTGCATATTCAACACAAGTTTGATCAAGAAAGCCCAAGGCCTCCATCTTTGTACACATGGAGTGTTGATTTCTCTTCCTGTGTACCCTGGTGAGGCAGAAGAATTTGTTCTAGAATATTTTTTTCACCTGGCTATGCTCCAACCTTGGAAAAAGTTGGGGTTAAGTCACAGATGGACAGGTGCCTTGAAACCTAGTTAGCTGACCAAATCTTGACACCAGAAGATCCAGTTACATATTTAGCTCAGCTGAAGGGATCTGCATTATGACATCCTTCCCTGTCTACCTCTCTTTTCTATTTTTTTGAGCAGAAATATACTGGAGAAATCCAATAAAAGTTGACAATTACATGTCTCACTTTGTCATACCAACCCTCTGTGTGAGGTAAATATTAATGCTTCCCCTTTTTTGAGTTCTTGGTTGTATAATTTCAATTATATGGGCCAGTTACTGATCTCTTACTTCTAAGTGCTATTTCCTTGAGGTAAGGAATGAAACCAAGTTTTGAGATTAGGATAGCATCCAATAAAAAGAAATCCTAAAAAAAGCAAACTGGAAGCTTCTTGGAGTCACCCCCAACTAGATTGTTAGGAAAACAAACAGCAGAGCAAGTGTTGTTAATCCTACTCCTGCTTTGTGCCTTTGGCCCTTTAGGGGATAAAGAAGTGAACCTAATGAGGCCAAAATTCTGTTTTCAACCCTACAAGTGATGCATTTAATTTGTCAGGATGTAAATCAGCAGGACTTCTCAGCATGATTGTGTAGTATAATCCTGTCCATAAAATATTCCTCTGTGTTCTGCCAAAGAAGTGGTGCCAAAGAAGTGGTGGACCCTCTGAAGGGCCAGTTCACTGACTTGGCAGCTGAGGCCCCATCATACTCAAAACTGGTAAGTCACACACCCAGACACAACCCCTAACATTCCCGGGGGAGGAAGCAAAGCGTAATTTAGATAATCCCCTTTGCAAAGTGTATTAGCTGATCCAAACCAGACCTGGCCGACAAATGGCATGTTGTTCTTACATTTCATAGATGCCTCAATGTAGAAATAGCTTCTTGTTGCATTTGGAGGATTAAGATTCATTTAAGGAATAGGTATGGATGATCAATAAACTATTTTAAATTACATAAACAGCTTCATGCTTGACCTTCACCTTCTATCCACTTAAATGGTATGGGGGGGGCACGTTTCTTTGCTGATCTAGAAAGAGCTTGGCAGAGTTCCTCCAATTCCATTTCCCATATGAAAATAAACAATAATAATAAACATAATAGGGAAAGTATGCTGTGTATCACAGATGGGTACTTCTGCCTTGTATAAAGAAAAACACTTTTCTTCTAAATGGTTCGTGGAAGAATATGCCTGGTTTAAGAAGAGATGTCGCACCAACACTCCATTATACACATGGACCCGTCAATAGGAAGACACAGATAACTACAGAGATATGGAAATGCCAGGAGATTCAGCACTTTGATAGAAAAATACCCCAAGGAACCACATGTGAGGTAATGTCATACTTGAGGCTCAAAAACTAAGGGGTGCAGAGTAGGAATAAAAGATGCATCTAAGTTTTTTTCAGCATGAGCGCAGAAATGAATTTCAAGTTAAAATCTAAATCCCTGAATTCACTGTGAAATACCTATACTGCTAGGAAATGAAATTGTTATAATCTTGAGAAAAGTTATCATTATCAATAAATGGTGTGATTTGTATATATAAGAAAACCTGAATTTTCCTTAGAAATTAGAATTCAGTGAGGGAAAAACTCATCAGCAGAAGGCATGTATGTGCTTGGGATCAGGAGTCAGATTCCTCTGAGAGGTCTTGGCACACGGAGAAACCCTGCACACTCGAGCCGCAGTGCAGCTCTTCTGAGAGCTCAAACTTTGACTCAGCTTTACTGATGGAACAGAGAGAACATTTTTTAAGCAGTTGCTGTTGAAAAAAAATTATTCTATGGTGAGAATACCATAGAAGGAAATGATACCAGGTGCCATATGAAGAATCATAATGGAAAGACAAAAGAATCCGACATGATCTGGAATTAGGGTAGGCAGGGTATATTTAGAAGAAGAGGAGAGGAAGAAGAAAGAGGAGGAGGGAGAGTGGGGGAAGGAGAAGAAAGGGGGGAAGAAGAAAGAAAAGAAGAGAAAGAATGAATATGAGCAGGAAGGAGGGAAAGAGACAGAGACAAGAAGAGACGGAGAGAGCAGAGTACAAGTGACACTTAAGAAAAGCATTTGTTTTTGTAGTTAAGGGTGAGCACTTTCAGGCCTCCCAGCTAAAGTGTCAGACATACACCAAAAATAATACACATATCAGCAGCAGGAGAATTGAAGAGTGTAAATTCATGCTGATGACTTTTTTAATAGAGAAATCATATGTGGCCACACACTTACTGAGAGATGAATCAAAATGACCCTAGGTTACACCTATAAAATGAAATATCGTGTAGTTATTAAGAATTATACTAGAGGGATCTTTACTGATTAAAAAAGGTATCTATCTCCACAGAAAGCAGGCTGCAAAACAGTATGTATAGCATGACACAACTTTTTGAGAAAACATATTTATATTTTTTATACAGCAACATATGAAGCCCTCTCAATGTGATGGGATTATGGTTTTTAATTTTCTTGTATACCTGCTCACTTTTCTACAATAAATGTGTGTTATTTATAGAATTATAAAAACAACCTAAGAATACGTTAAAATTGTCATTATTTTACTTCTTCATTCCTAGACAAAGCTTTCACAATAGCATCTTGAAACGTGATTATAAATGGGGTTTGCTTTTAGCGACAAAGTTAAAGCATGGTAGGACCCCTAACTCAAGGGATAGTTGCCGTAAAGTATACCTGTTACATGTATGTGTCTGGTTACTGTGAAAATGCAGTGGGATAAATGGTACTTTTAAACAGGATTTTCAATTCCAGAACATTTCATCATGCAACCAGTTCAGAGTCAAGTCCTGTCAAGTTTATTTATAGTTATTTAGTTATACAGTTTACCCCATGACATAGTACAAAGATAAACAAATGTAGGACTTAGAAATACAAGTCACAAAACATGGATTGACCCCTTTCAGACTCTAAACCAAAAGTCAGGTTTATCTTCTTCATGTAAAAGTTTAATTATAATCATTGTCATTAAGGCCTACACTTAGCATAAAGTTGGGAAATCCTTCTAGGTTGAAGACAGTACTGAGAGATCATGCGCTACAGTGGAAAGAGAAAGACTAGGAATAAAGAAACCTGGATTACATTCCTAGTTGCGCCACCAGCAAGCTGTGTGACCTTGGATAGATCACTCACTTCCACTGAGTCTGTTCCCTCATCTGTACAGTAAAAGGAGAACTAGCAGTTCATCTTAGGTGCCTTTCTGGTTTGGAATATGGTGGAAACTCTGATTCCACCGAGACAGTGGTATTTAATTAGTTTGTAGCAACACAAAGATCTTTAAATCAATATAATGCATAAGAACTGAAACTTCTTCAAGCTGTCCAAATATCCAGAAGAAAATGCAGTTAATATACAATATATTTGTTCTACAGAGGTCAGTGCTTTGACTGAATTGCCCATCATGAATGCCAGTGACTTCAAAATCATGTAGTCTATATATCATCCTGGCTATCAGGATCTTTAAGTCCCTTTCACTTACCTGAGATGATTCATAGTTTATAAAACACATCTATAAAGCTAACCAAAGAAATTTACTATGTTCAGAGTTAATGGCTTTAAATGGAAGGGGGAAACAACATTTGAATCAGCTTTATAGGGAAATAATTTTCTGAAAAGAAAATTTGCTTCTCTCCCGTGAAAGATCTCTGAATTCAAACCTTGTAGCTCTGTACAAGGTTTAGGGCTGGTAGAGTGACAATTCAAGTTACAGAGTTTCAGAAGCTCTATCTTTTCCCTACTTTTTGGTTCTGCTGAAAATTGTCAATATTTTGTGTCACCAAATTTAGTCATAGAATCAATTAATTTTTGTGGATATGGTAAGATTTGAACAACTGAACATTAGATAAATTAGTGTTAAAAGTTATAAAAAGAAATATTTCAAGAGTGTAAGCAACAGTATTAATCTTATTGTTGACACACTTGCTGTAGTCACCTTAAGCTCTCATTCCTTTTTATATTAAAAATTAATTTGGCTCCGTATTTTTCTTTTTGCAAATTACATCCATCTTTTTTTAAGAGTTGGCAGAGTGGTGGAGGATATAAATAAGTACAAATGTACATATTTTTGGAATACAACAATCTTCACCTGTTTTTCTCATGAATCTTTAGGATTTCATTTGTCTGTTGAAGAAGTTGTTTCTCTAGCTTGTATGTTGATAATGAATTCTCCAGCAGTTGTATTTCAAGTCGAGAAGTTTGATTTAGTACCTTAAGATAAAAGATAAAAACATTTCAATCTTTACAAAGAGTCAAAACAATTATTTTGGGGTTTTTATTTAGCTGTGTTTTCTTCTTAAATAATATTTCTTCTAGAATAATTAAATGGTCTACATTCTACTAATTAATGCCTTACATGTCTCAAACATTATATTTGTTCAAGATTGAAGTTGCAGTTGAATGAGAAAACTGAGTTGTTAAATTCATTTTCATATTTCAATTTTCATTTCCTCAAACCCTAGGATGTTCCCCTGTGCTAACTGTCTTATATATGTTATCTCTGATATTTACAAGTACAAGATAAATGTTAGTGCAAGGTCTTAGATATTGTGTGTAACAAAGAATAACTACTAGGCATGTAAAACATGTCTGCCTTGATCTATCACCTCGCAAAAACTAATTAGAAATGTGCAAAAAACTCGTGATATAGTTTAGACAGATTCATGATCACAATTACTGAACACCTATCATGTTAGTTCATGTCAGCCCTTCCAGATGTCATCATATCACGGACATGGGTACACATTGAAAAGAGGAATTGTTATGATCAGTTTACAAATGAGGCAACTGAAGTTCAGAGAGAAGCCAGAAACCACACAGGAACCAAGGGAAGAGTTGGGTTTCAAACCCAGATACTGTGACTCTAATTCTAATGCTTTACACAGAAAACCAAGAAGAGGGAGAAATAACCCATCCTGGGTCTTCATCTGAGGAGATGAAGTGACCAGGAACCCAAAATGCACTGAAGACAGACTGTTAGTTATCCTTTCAACTGCACTACGCTGGGTCCTCAAGAAACAGTAGACTCATGCTGCCAGTCAAGCTTTATTTGTTTGTTTGTTTTTTTGCAGTACGTGGGCCTCTCACTGCTGTGGCCTCTCCCGCTGCGGAGCACAGGCTCCGGACGCGCAGGCTCAGCGGCCATGGCTCACAGGCCCAGCCGCTCCGTGGCATGTGGGATCCTCCCGGACCGGGGCACGAACCCGCGTCCCCTGCATCGGCAGGCAGACCCTCAACCACTGCGCCACCAGGGAAGCCCTAGTCAAGCTTTAATATAACATGAGTCTGAGCCATGAACCCAAACTTATCCATCCTCCAAGCAAACATCACACACATTCCAGTCCTAGAAGATGCCTTCAAACTGTGCCACTGCCTTTGTCCTGTCCCCTTCTCCTCCTTCTTTAAGGGAGGTAAAAAGGGCAAGGAAGAAGGTAAAATTATAGTTTTAAAAGCTCCCTATGTCATTTGAGAATTTTTAAAACCACCATACCTTTTTTAGAACTATGTATTGAAAGGAACCTGGGAAACCTTCTGGAGGGTCAATATCAATCTAAAGGGTCCTCCTCTAAAAATGACACCAGTAGAACTTTCCTCCTTTGTAGCAGGTCTAAACCTGGAATTATATCAGATGCACACAGAAAAAGCCTTTTCAAAGTATACTGACACAATCAGGGCTGGGCTTGGGCTAATGGAGATTGTGGGGAAAGGGGATGTATTTGCAGGGGGAGCAGGACAGGGACAAGGGTGAGATGAGAGAGGCAACTGTCTGGGTTGTAAAATTTAAGGATGTGTCAAAAAACTCAATAATCAAGATAAGTAATATTTGAATGCAACATTTTGAAAGATCAAAATTAATGTAAAAAAATCCAAGTTGAACAGAATATCATTTTAAAATAAAGACAGGATATGCTACTACAAATATATGATCCAGTCTTGTATAACTTGCTCTCATTCCCCTTCAGCAGGACTAGCCCCAGTCCTGCTGAAGGGGTTGGGCCAGGGGGTTAGGGAAAAGAATACTGAGATGGGGCATTTAGCTTTAAGAAAGTTTTAAGCTACTATGATTCATTTATACAACTGTCATGAATATGGATCTGAAAACCAGTCTAAAAGTTACGACTACTAATTAAAACTCATATTTGTGGAGTGTTCTAGAGTTTTAAAAAAAGTATTTCCCATCCTGAATTGTTTCATTTGAGAAAACACAGAAGCAAGAGGACCTGAGATTTGAAGATAGAGTTAAAAGCAGCCCAGAGGAAAGAAATGGCAGAGAATGTAAAGATGAGGGATGCACAAGATATAACTTTCTTCAACTATTAAACATATTTTTGTCTGGGCAAGTTTTCTGTTTGTTTGTTCATTAACTAGAATGGCAATTTATAAAATAATAAAATAGGGGATGACACATCTACATTTTTTAGTGAGATTTAGAAGAGTGCCTGGCACAGAGAAGACCCTCAATGTGCTGTACATTGTCTCCCTGAATCAAGCATATCATATGCTGTTAAATGAAATCTGTTTTCTCCTTTATTCACTGTATTCTCTGATCATACTTCCTGATATTCTCAAATACCAAAACTTTTATTTTACAAAGGACAAAAATTGTTCTTTTCCATGTCTGAGAAGAACATGAGAGAACACTGAGAACAAAATGGAACCATCCAAAATTGAAAATGAAGTTGCCTATATCTAAGTCTGGAGACACTATAGCTCCTAACTTTTCTCTACTTTGTCCTACAAAGTCCACTTGCTACACAGCAACCAGAGTGATCTTTTTAAAAACACAAATCAGATGTCATTTCCTATATTAAATATGCTAGTGACTTCCCTTTACAATTAGAACAAATTCCAAAGTTCTTGGCCTAGCCCTACAAGGTCCTATGTGATCAGGACCCTGATTACTTCTCAGATCTCACTTCCTTTCAACTCTCCCCCTTGTTTATTATGCTCCAATAATATTGGCCTTCTTTCTGCTACCCCAACATGCCAAATTCATCTCCATCTCAGGGTCTTTGCAGTTTCCCCTGCCTGGAATGTCCACCCCTTCCCAGATGCATGGTTGATTTCTTTTCATCATTCATGTCTTACCTAAGGAGGCCCTTCCTGGCTATTCTCTGTAGAGGAGCTCCCCCATCATCCTCCATCAGGTGGCCTTGTTTTACTTTCTTTATGAAATCATCACTATTGGAAATCATCCTGTCAGTATGCTCATATGCTGCCTTTCTGCCCCGTGAGGATGTCAGCTGCACAGAGGCAGGACTACTCCATCTGGAGCCCTCCAAACCGCCAGAGCCCAGCATGGGGCCTGGAATCCTGGGGCACTCAGAGTTATTTGTTAGATGATACGCTAGGCAGTGGATAGTGAGTCGGTTTTCAAGTTGCGTCATGCTCAGAGGGTAACAAGAGAGGGTAGCAGGCCAGGTGAATATCAAGCTGGACTTCAATGGTAACAGCCCAAATCTAAAGCAGCATCTGAATGTGGGAGAAAGAGGGCGACAAATCTCAGAAGTCCAGGCTAAGTGTCAGGTCATCTCAGGCTGATTTTGAGCACAAAAGCCAACCCCTTCTCTTCTTTCCCCATCGCCTTAACCCAATAGATGCTTTATTTCAGCTCCCTCCCTTGAGGTATTAAAATAGGCCTGAAGTTCAAAAGCAGGCAACTGATGAGAACTGTACAGGAAACTATGATAAATTGACCACCTTTCTTTCCGTGTGTCTATGGAAATTGCTGCTTAGCAATAATCTAAGTGTTCCATTAAAATGACAAAAGACATTTCCTTCTTTAGCCTGAACACATTCCAAAAGCATATACCAAAAAGAAAGAAAAGAAAGAGATAGAGAGAGAAGGAGAAAAGGGGAAAGGAAAGGAGAAGGAAAGCAAAACAAAGGGGAAAGTGAAGAGTATATGACACAAGCCCCCAAGAAACAATTTCAAAGCTTAAATTTTTCAGAATATACCACAGAGTAAGGAAGATATAAGACTTGGAACTGCGGATTTATGGACTATAAAATTTCAGTTCTTTCTTTAAAAAATAAGCAAAATTTTAAAAATAAAAATTACTATTTTTTTTAAAGAAAGTGCGCTAGATAATTTTATCCAGCTTCCCTTTAATACTTGAGTGCATCTAATCTTCCTTGAAAGGAAAATCTCCCACAAAAGAAAATTTCTTTCACTGGCATATTAACTTTCCAATCAGCCTTGCTGTAGGTTTGTGTTTTCTTTTACTTTAACTGTCTTTCAAAAAAATATATATAACACAAGGTATGATGTCCTGGCAACCAGACTTTTACAGAAGAATGAAGGCTGGTACATGTACGTGGAATGAGAGTTAGATCACCATTTTACAAAATCAATGAAATAATTTATTTGGTCAGTGATGGGCAACGTGACAAAGTATCACCCTACAGTTTTCTTGTTAATTTCCAAGGGGAAAATGGACAATTGGAATGGAGAGCTATGGAGCCTTTTACCCTAACCAAGTTAAAATAGCGTCACTGAGAGGGTGGCAAGCTGGCATTTGTGCCTCCTGATGACATGGAATAGGACGTGACCAGTAATTCTACAAAGTACTCCCACCACCACGTTCAACTCAACCTAATTAAGCCTGTAGACTTAATTTCCAGTTTAAAAAAAAAGTACAGGGGATGGAGGAGTAAAAGAAATATTCAGACAATTTAAGAATATGGGACGGTATACAGAGCAAAACCTCAAGAAAAACAAGAAAGTCAAACAGAGAAAGACGAATATTGTATGTTATCACTTATATGTGGAATCTAAAATATAAAACAAACTAGTGAATATAACAAAAAAGAAACAGACTCACAGTTACAGAAAACAATTTAGTGGTTACCAGTGGGGAGAGGGAAGGTGAGGAGAGGCAAGATAGGGGTAGGGGATTAAGAGGTACAAACTACTATGTATAAACAAACCACAAGGATATATTGTACAGCACAGGGAATATAGTCAATATTTTATAATAACTATAAATGGAGTATAATCTTTAAAAATTGTGAATCACTATGTTGTACATCTGAAACATATAATACTGTAAATCAACTATACCTCAATTTTTAAAAATGTAAGATTACTCCAAATTAAAAGGGACTATTAAGTCTTGAAAAGTAAAATGTCTATAAAATTTTTGGCAGAAAAATTGAGGAAATTTGAATGTGAAAATTAGTTAACCTTGGAGAATTATTAATTTTAGTCATAATAATATATAGATAATACTATATATAATTATTTTAATTATATTGTATATTTTAATTTATATTATATATAAACATATAATGTATTTATAATATAATGATAACCTCACTGGGTTATGGAGTTTAGTAGAGATAGTCCTTGTATTACAGATGCAGAAATTTTGGGTAGAAGTAACTTGCCCAACAGAGCTAATTCACAGTACAGTCATAATGGAAGCCAGGTAATCTGTCTCTAGTCTGAGTTCTTTCCCATAGGCTCATGCAGCTGTACACAAGTAGCTTCCCTCTGGAAAAGAAAGGTATCTCCCCTCAGTCAATAACAACTGCTATCAAAATGATTTCTTTCAATCACCAGGAGATCTTCTGCTTGTTGCGGCTGATGGCACCTGACTTCTCTCCAGTACTCACCCCAACGCTACACTAGCATTACGAGGCAGGAAGATGGCCAAATTTCTCATGCTCCTCAGAGTACAGAGAAAATACATTCATCCAATGTTCTCAGTCAGTCAGAACATCTTTGCAGTAGGCTGCTTCTGTTCAAAGTCCTATTCTGACCCATCCACTATTCGTGGGTATATATTACCATCAACACACAATCCTTAGGACATTGCCCTTGGCTTGGGAGCACTGGACTGAAATATACAGAAATTAAGAGACTAATATCAGTGAATTTAATCATTCAATAAGTATTTATTGAGAGCCTACTGTGTACCAAGTACTGTTTTAAATTCTAAGGATAGAACAGTAAGCAAGACAGACAAAATCCTTGCTCTCTAGAAGTTTGTTTCTTGGTGCAGGGGTTAGCCAGCTTTTTCTGTAAAGGGCCATATAGTAAATATCTTAGTCTTGGCAGGCTCTGGTACAACTACTCAATTCTGCTGTTTTATTGAGAAAGCACCCATATACAACATATAAAACTTTATTAACGAAAAAAGATGGCATTTCGAACTTGACCTATGGATCATGGTTCACTGAGCTCTCTCCTAATGGGTTATCAAACACTTTTTCCAGACCTTTTGAGAAAACTGATTACCAGGGTATTTTCCTTGGATGACCTTTAGCAAATTTATTTTACTGCTGTTTCAATTAGGCCAAAGTTAAATATTTATTCAACTATCCTCTCATCAAGTTAAAGAGATAGTGGCTCAACTTTGAGAGGTGCCCTTTCTGTCCTTTCAAACCTGTTTCCACCTAGAGATTCAATCTCATTTATTAAATTGTTCCTGGACTGCCTTAAATTTATAATTGTATGAGTCAAGTCCAAACAACAGGTGTGATAGTTTGTGACCTCTAAGAAGCAGATGATGAATTAGACTTGCAGGAAATTTATTAGGGGACATGCCTGTGAGAGAAAATTGGGAAGAAGCCAGAGTTGGCTAGGGTCACCTTCTGACTGGGATGTAGATCGAACCACAGTGAAGAAGAGAGGGAAGGGAGTAAGGCTAACTGGAAGTTTTAGCCTGCAGGGAAGTTGTGCGAAAGTTTGGCAAGGCTGATGGAGAGCCCTTAGCCAAGTCATGTGTCAGTGGAGTCCTGCAGCTCCCAGGAATGGGTCTAAGTATCACTGCCACAATGTGTCATTGGCTGGAAGTGGCCCCTGAGAATTGTGGTCTCTGTACCAACACAGTGATGGATTTCAGAGCACAGCAGCTGGGACCATTGGTCTATTACACCCCCCCCCCCCCCACAGTAGGAGACTGGAAAGATGCATTGTTATAACTGTGGGGAAAGGTTCCATAGCTAATTAACTTGATGGAAAGTCAAGAAAGAAATGGTTTAGAAAAGTTTTCTCACATTAACTCAATTAAGCTCACTGAAGATAAAGACTTTTACTTATTGTTGTATTCTATTTAGTACCTATTAAAATACCTTGCATCAAGGAGGTACTCAAAATATATCTTTAAAATTTTTATTAAATTCTATTTCTAACACTATGGCTCCATATAAATCATTGGAAGTTGAAGGAAACGTAAGCTCAGTGTCTATAGAACTTCCCTACAGTTACACAGCCAGCAAGCAGCAAGGACAACAATGGATGCTAGGATTACATGAAATGATGTGCAGACACATGGTAAAATGCCAATAGCTAGTGGTACCTTCAGCAGCAGCTGCATCTTCATCATTTATAGAAAACATTCAGTTGCTACTATTAGGCCCACATTAATTTGCTTTATCTTATTTCCATTTTATCCTGTGCTTGGACCCAAGTTGTGTCTGCAGCCTTTGAGAGAGAAAGGAATCACAAGAGGGAGGCAGTACAGATAGAGAGCTGGTAAAGCATGTAGACTCATGCCAGACTGCCTGGGTTCAAATCTCCCCTCCAACATTTACTAGTATTTTCGCCTGGGGAAAGTTGCTTTACCTCTCTGAGTTTCAGTTTTCACATTTTTAAACAAGGGAAGATAATAGTACCTACACCCCATCAAGTTTTTAAAAAATTATTAAAAAGCTAATAAATGTAAAATTGCTTAAAAAAGAGTCAAGCTCAGATTATTAGAGGTAAATTTTAATGTCATTTTTTGTCTACTAGTGTACCTCTAATCAAAACTGGCCTGAGGAAGAAGTCAGAAATAGATTCACACTACAGGAAGGGACATGAATAATGTCTGAAACTAAGCCCTTCATACTGCACACTTGGAAAGAGGAACTGGAAGGAGAGGAGATATTGGTATGAACTGATAAGAGAGTAAGAAAAACACTGCAAGCTGAACTAAGGAGGAAGGAACAGGCCCAGTGCTGGTTCCTGATCTCACCACCATGACCAGCAGGGTTACTTAGATATACTCATTCTCTGTCTCTTTTCTGATCATGATGCCTATTGGGCACAAGAATATTTTCAAGTGCCACTGCAATAAAACTAAGGCTCTACCACCTTTTGTAAAATTCAAGTCAAGAAGGTCAGCAGAGGACTAGAAAGCAATAAGTTACTTATCTTTATAACATCATGTGAAAGCTAGGGCACTAAAATATACTGCAAAACCATTGGCATGAATTCCTAAAATAACTGAGGACCTGAAATCAGTTTAGGAAAAGCAGCACTTACCAACGAGAAACAAAGTAGAATGAATATGGGAGGAAAAATGTGGGAGCATGCCTGGATAGCCCTAAAGGATCTATTGGTTTATAAATGCTTATTATTAAAGACTAGAGCATTTTGAGATTAAGGAATAATCCAGGATTCACTTTGTGAACTTGGCCTTGCATCAGAACTTGAGTGCACTTGAATGATTAGGTCTAAGTAGATGATGTACTGTTGCAAAGGTTCAAATAAGCACCTCATGGATATACATTCACATGAAAAAGGGTGGGAGCATCACAGCTACGAATAGCAGAGATGATTAGAAGATATTAAAATGAAGATGAAAAGAACACCCAGGATTCACTCTTAAGGTAGGACCTAGTCTGTCCGAGCCACTGTCAGACAATCTATCTCCACTTCCTCTCACTGCAAGTTCTGATGGATTTGTGATTTTTGAGATGTTTTCCAGGTTTCAGCTATATTAAAATTCTTCTTGGAGCATCTAATAAATTTTCATTAGCCTTTAATGACTATTCAACTTTAGCTGCTCTATATAGGGAATAGGTTTATTTTCTATGAATTTTCTGTGCTATTGTCCATAAAGTACACATCTCTTAGCCTTAAGGATGCAGAACAAGTTGTTATCTCTTAAAATTTTACATAGCATGCATCTTAACAGTTTGGAGGTTGGTATGCTGACAATGGGATTTTTTTCCCCCGACAACTTCAATTCCCAGTTGGAAAGAGAATAAAAACAACTCAATTTTGGGGATGGAAAAAAATGAAACAAAATGCTGCCATGTATGTCATAAAACTTATAAAAGAAATGTATAAAAATTTCAAATGTTCAACCAAGTAGGGTAATATTAATTGTGTATTTCAGCCTTTGAATATATAGAATGCTTTGTAGGAGATGGTGAGCATTCAGTTCTAGTAAAAATAAGAGAGGACACACATTATTCATACCACAAGAAGCTTCACACCACTGAGCAAGCTTGGTTCATAGATCAACAAGCTTGCTCAGTGTGATGATAATAGATTACATAGTCTCATAATTTTTAGTTATAATACGTACTTTTCCCTTCCTCATCCCCCATAATTATTTGATGATTGTGTGCAACAAAAATTATTTTCCAAAGCCTATGTGATTTATTGTTCCAATGTGATCCACATTTAAGCTCATATTCAATTAGATAATTATTAGTATTACTAATCAAGGAGGACAGAGAAAGAAATGAGTATGAATCATTTTGAGTACCAAATTCAATTCACTAGCTGTAACAATGTGAGAAAATCATTCAAACTTTCTGTTCTAAACAGTCTTCACAAACATCATTTGTCCATTGGAAAGTGGTTTGCATAATATAAAATGCTCTATTCATGTAAATTATTATTGTTATGCCTCTTTAAATATCAACATTTGATCTATGTGATGCCACTAACACAAATGACACAAAATAGAAATAAGGGTGCATATTATTTTTGAATTTATACTGTTAAAAGAGTTAAACATTAAAGGCCATTAGAGATGGCTTTAATGTCTTGGTAACCTACATAAGCAAAGCAAAATCTAAGCCAGACTCAATGCACTTGAATCTAAGAAAGTAAAATTTAAGAACAACCAATCACAAACAGCCAACTAGGCGTTCCCAAATAAGGCAACTGCTTAAGCTACAGCCAATCAAATAATTTCCTTGCTTTGCTTCTGCATCTTCTCTATTAAAACTTTTCCCTTAGCTCCTGCAGTAGAGCTAAATACTTTCAGTTAGGTGCTGCCCAATTTGAATCAATGTTCACTCAAACTCTTGAAAATTTTAATGTGCCTCAGTTTATCTTTTAACAGTATACTTCACCTTTGATTCCAGAAATCAACTATTACATTGAGACAGAATCATCCTCTGGATTTGAGAATGGTAACAGGAATAACCATTTCCACGGTTAAAAGGGGACCAAGAGATCATCTTCCAGTCATCAAAAATAATATTTTCATTAAACTGTAATGATAGGCTTGTGACAGTGATAGTTAAAAGGAATTTTACTGATTTGTACATAAAAATATCATTGTCCAGAGTAGGGTATTTTATATATATATATATATATATATATATATATATATATATATATATATATATATACACGAAGCATTTTAATTGACTTCTCATTATAAAATCATGCTGAATAAAAATAAAATCTGCACATTCCAGATCAGTTTATTTGGGGTTTTCCTTCCTATCCACTGACTGCACAAAACCTCTGCAGGTGCCATTACTGTTAGAGTACTACTGGAGATAAAACAGGACAGGTCAAAAATGTACATCAAAGGCACCAATTTGACACAAATGGTTATTCTGTTTGACATATATCATATCACAGTTGGTAGCTGAAGTGTTTATTTGAAATTTAAATGCTGATTAAGTCCTTTGCCTGTTTTTGGAAGCACATACAAACAGTCCTAGTCCTGTTTTTGCAAGCACATACAAAGCTAAATATACCAACTCTCATGAAATCAAAAGAAACATGCATAGCATGTCAGGCAGTCATTGTTGTTATTACCAATAAACAAAAATGTGTATGTTTCCCCAATCCCAGTGCTGAAATGTGCTCTGTGTTTATGGAGTAACTTAAAGGAAAAAAAATCATCTGGGTTAAGAGTTTGACGACTCTGGCTCAGGGGTGTACCTGGGTCTCAACATCTGTCAGCTTTCTGGTCTGCTCTGCGGTCTGAGAGAGGAGGCTGGTCCCTATCTCGAGCATGGTGGCTGTGTGGTTCTGAACTGCATTCTGCTGTATCTGAGCCATCTCCGACTTCATATTTTCCACAATGTAATTCTCAATCTGCAAGAGATAAAGGACAAAACATACTACATTATAAGCAAAGTCTTTCAGTTGAAGCATGTAATATTTACAATGATAAAACAAGACACAGCTGGCAAATCAGCCATCTGGCAGGAATCCTCAGCATCTCTGGGAGCTGGGGAAATGGGAGCAGAGCACACAGGAACACAGTTGCTAACAAACCCGTAATATACTGATGCACATATATAATCAACACAATCACAATGAAAATTCACACTTGGATAGTGCTTTCTCATTTAACCCTTACAGCAAAGATAGAGAGTTAAGCACAGATGACCTCACTGTTCTTTTTATTTTATAGCTGAGGAAACAGAATTAGAGAAGGTCAACAATGAGCCTAAGGTCACCAGCAAAAATTCAGCAGAGTTAGCACAACAATTTAAATCTAAATCTTGGTTCTCTGGTCTTTTCATTATACCATATTGAACACTTATCTCTGAGAAATATTCAGCCTCCTCTGTAATGAAAAATAAAAGACCATGCTGGGTTAGGGAAATGGGACAAGGAGTGGGAGGGGGGCAGATACCCAAAACACAAGCCTTTAAGGGAATCTTAACGTATAGGCAACAGCATATGAAATGAGCTGCAGAGCCTCAGAGCTAGCTAAAACTATGATCAGTGCTCCTTTGCAAGCTCAAAAAAAGGCACTGAAAATATGGTCCATAAAGCAGCATTTGCCCTTCTTGCCTTGGGGAATGTTTAGTCCTTTATGGTGCCACCTTAGAGAATATGATGGTTGTAAAATAAATGGTACCATAGGGGGCAAGAAGAATTATTAAGTGACTTACTATGAGGGAGCCCGTTAGGCACTTGGGAGAATAAAACTGAGGATATTTTTCATATGCTTGAAAAATACAGAAAGAAGCCTGCACTTCCCTGTCAGTGCACTTAATTCTCCCCCACAACTGTGTGGTGACTACATTTTATTACCCAATTACACATAAGGGGAAACTGCATCCCAGAGAAGTCCGGTCCAAGGCCACACACCACAAAAACAGCCAGACTTGGATTTGAGTGCTGAAGTCCTTAACTTTCACACCAACACTGCTAACCACTTGATAGTTCTGCCAAGTCGTGCTTCATAAGCTGGGTTCCAAATTATTAACAGCTACGTGATTTTTACTGATTTAGTGAACCAAAATACATCCACTATTTTATAATCTATAGTAACACTATTGTCATGTAATAAACATAGCTTAAAACTAAATTCTTCTTTGTAACTTTGGCAGTTCACTTTCTAACAACATTTCTTGCTTATTTCTATTTATCAAACATGAGTCTGTCCCAAGCTAAAGAAAATGAAAGGTCAGAATCAAACTCATATTGTTATTAATAAGTTCTGACTTTGTTCTTGGTCAATATAAGGTAACTCCCCTTCAACCTTTCAAGTCCCCTTCCCAAATTAGAAGTAGGGGGAAAGTTTCAACTCACAAAAATTTATTCTAAAACAAATACAAAATAGATTAGAACACATATCTGGAAATTATCTTAACAAAACTTAAGGTCTCTAGGGTAAATTTAATCTTGGCTTTATTCCAACTGAACTAACATATTTTAACAACAGTGGAAGGGTAGAGGAAAGGAGGGTGGGTTGGAGTAACAGACATCTATTGTTTTAGATTCTGCATCATATGTTCCCTCTTTTCTAAATAACTTCCCTTAACTTTCTTTTGGGAAATTGTCTTTTCCTCCTTCAGAACAAATGCTTTGGGTGGAGTTGTCCCACCCTAACTTCAGGGTAAGGTACATGTTTGAGCCTGACAATCAGAATGCTCTGCTCCTGCTTAGAGAGAATAAATTGTTCAAGAATGGAAAGGTACTGTGAGCAAGGCCAGTAAGTCTCAGTTATGCAATTTTGTCTAACTAGCCTACAAAAGAACTTCCTTTTCCTCTGTGGTAAGCTGGTAACATATATGCCTGACACTGTTGATGCCCCATTTTGCCATCACAAAACTAGAGCCAGTCTAAGATTGAGGCTAAGTCAGAAAGATAGATACGTAGGCCAGGTGATACAGATAGAAGGATACTTTTAGAGCACCTCCGTCCTGTCATGTTTTTAGCCAGATCCACCCTTGGACATTCAGTTATAAATTCTGTGATGTCCCCTTGAGCAGCCCACTTTTTTTTTTTCTTTTGAGTCAATCACATTGATTTAGTTTCTAACAAAACCAAAAAAGTCTTGACTGATAAATCTGATGGATGCTTAGCGAAGGAAGCCTCAGACAGGCACACATTAGCGTATGTTCCTTGCTTATCCAGGGAATTTGGGGCTTTATATAAATGTGTGTATTCTCAAAAATGGCAGATAAGTCTCCATCATGGAGATGATACCTACCATTTACAGCTGACATTTATCCACTGTCTACCATGTGGCAGGCACTGAGCTAAGTGCTTTCCTTTCACAAAAGCGCTTAAATCTCACAACAACTTTATATGGTAGGTATTGTTATAGCCATTTATAGGTAAGACTACCGAGGCTTAGAAAATCCACAACTTGCTCAAGAACAAACAAGAATTTGGCACCCCCAGTGTCAAAACCCAGGTTTTTAACCTCTAACCTTTTCATCTTAAACACTACTTAATTACCCTATGCATTTTATTACATAGGTGCTAAACCTTGTGTGTTTATCCAAACTGCATGGGGAGCATTTTAAAAATGCAGATGGAGGTGCAACACACCAGAACTTTGAATCAGAATTTTCAAGGGTATGTACTAGGAAACTATATATATTTAAAACTTCCTAGCGTAATTCTGATTCAGGCAAAGAGCAATGCTTCTCAAAGTGTGGTCCACAGAATAACTGCCTATATCAGAACTATTTATGAACAGTCTTCTATGAGATAAGAAAATTATAGCAGAATGCAAATTATCTATGTTGCTAAGCACACTGGTGTGTGTGTGTGTGGGGTATGTGTGTGTTTGTATATGCATATGTGTGTGTGTGTGTGTATATATATATATATATATATATATATATATATATATATATATAAAGAAAGTAATGCTCCAATGCTTTAATTTACATTCTGGTCCTAGCTTCTTACCTTGTTCACAAAATGGCAATTTCCTTGAGTAAAAGTGATTTAGACCATCAAATTATTCTATGCCAGATTCCCTGGTTACCAAGAAATTTCAAATAACAACTTGGTTTCCTATGCAGATTTCTCTCCTGAGAGAAAGTTCACTAATCAGTGAGCTCCAATACAGATGTGCTTGATAATTACATATCAATTTCTTATTCAGTTGGTTAGTGGAGTCAGTTCCCAGACTTTGATTTGCTCTGGGTGTAATAATAATCACGTGCCCCAGTCTCCACAGAGGAGGACACCCTCTGGCATAGAGCGACTATTATATCAATGTTCAGCTGCTTTGTGGTCCTATCTCTGTTAGATACTATCTATTCATCTATTCTGTATTATTGTGCTTTTTTAAAAAAAACTGTAAAAATTAACACCAGCAAAGCAAAATATCTGCTTTATGCCAGTATTTATCACAAAGAGCTTCCCAATTCTGCTGACCCTGTTGTAGAAATAAAGTAGGTCTCCAACCTAGCCTAAAATTCTTATTTGGGCTGTCATGATGAGTAACATGAATCTAACTCTAGCTAATTATTTTTTAATCAAATGGGGCTGCTCTAAGAGTAACTGCTTTTTAATGCAAAAGGTAATGGCACACTGAAGTAGCAAAAACCAGATGTAGTTGATTTAAAGGCTGAGGAGAGAGGCAGAAGTCAAATATACAATGTGTGATTAATAAGGAGGACTACTTTCATCTTAATCTCTAAACATTCCTCTGTAGATGTATAACTGTGAAATCCATCTTCATGTGCTACACTAGCCAGGTTCAGAAAAGACTTGTAACAAATTTGATTGTCTTCATATATTCTGTACTGGTTTCAAAATATGTTTACAGAATATGATGGCTACTTCAAGGTTCAACGTTTTATAAACATCTAAGATGTGAATCTTAAGCTTAGAATTTGCTGACCACAAGAGCTAATGGGTTATAAAGTAGGAGATTCCCAATCTGAATCATAAAATTATTTGACTATACTGTCACTCTCAGTGTCTGACTCCAGAGTTTTATAAAGTATTGGCCAAAAAACTAGTAAGAGGATGTAGGATGTGATTTGAAAGGATATAATAAATGGTAAACGGTGATTTTAACGTAAGGAAATAATGTTACATTTGTAAAGTGATTTAGTGTTTACAAAGAGCTTTCATACACTGTCTGACTTGATTCTTATACCAACGTTACAAGGGAAGTATTGACTCCATTTATGGTTTAAGAAATTGAGGCTCAGAGGCCTTAGGTGTCTTGTTAGAAATGAAAGAAATGACTCAAATCTATCTTCTGACGTTCCACTAACCTCAGAGTTATGGAAACTGTTTCGTTGTTGGATTGGTTGGCTATTTGATTGACTGGTTAAATTGATTTACTGATCTCAGTTTTAGCCAGCTCATTGAAAATTCATTTACTTTTTCCTTTTAGAAAAACATGCAACATTAGAGGGTGATTACTTCACTCTGCTTCACCACATTAGAGGCCAAGTTAATTTGAGATGAGGTGAGAGGTCTAGGGCCAGGTATTTGGAAAGTTCACTTTGCTAGCACTTTTAATACAATGGGTCATTAAAAATCCTCTCATCAACGCCTACCTTTTTTTCTTAGTATGCAGTTTATAATAATATGTGTGTCTTCTTCCTCTGATTTTATTTCTTACAAACTACTGTTAAATATAACAAAGGTAATAACAACAATGACAATATGCTAAGCCTCTACCAAAGCTAGGTTATGTATCAGGTTTTACAAAAATATATCTCACTGACTACTTGTAACAATCCAGCCACTCTATTATTTTTTCTCATTTCACTGATAAGGAAACAGGCTCCAGAAGTTAAGCAAATCATCTGTGATCACATAATAAGCTGCGGTAGAGCTGTTACGCTGCTTTGAAAGAAGCTAGATGGCCCCTCAGGATATGCTCCTTTTATAGGATGGTCACCCATCAAGCACAAGCACACTATCACAAATGTCATAGACAAATTCTGGTAAACACACAATATTCATGCAGGGAATACATAAATTGAAGGCTACAGAATGGATGACGTGAAACTGTCCAAAGACAGATAATTTTTCATTTTTTTATTTAATTATTTTCACAGTGATTGATGGCTGTAATATCCTAGGAAATGTTATAGGTGGTGAGAAAGGAAATGTACAGTCCACTGTATGACAAGTAGCATTATTAAATAGAGAAAAAAATATTTTTAAGAAGTGAAGATTATCATCCATTTGTAGTTCACTCATAAATCGCACACCAATGTCTTTTGCCCAATGACGAGTAGAGAATTAATGCTATCATTTTCCACTACAAAAGAGAGTTCTGGGAAAGATCTCTTACTGGGCCCTCAAAATTCTTGCCACTTCATGTTCATGAGAACCAAAATCTGTGTGAGATTATGATATGTCTTGCATGTGAAACGCATTCTCTATCATTTCACTTCAAGAGGTCACTTCAAGGAATCTCTTAAATCTCTTAAACGACAGCTTATCTTAAAGCACAAAGAACAGAATTTCCCCATGTAATTCTTAAGAAAATAACATTTTAAGCCCTATAAAAATTGACAAAGGCATTGTTCACTTAAAATATGTTGTAGATTAAGTGGACTCTCATTGAATGTTGCTGCATATGGTATTACTCAGTTATGGCAAAACAACCATGAAATAAAGTAAAAGGGTAAATATGGGAAAGCAATAAAAAGGTAAAGCAATGTAAAAAAAAGCCTTAAATATTGATGCTTTTATCAAATATCATTGTTTCATAAATCCGTGGCAATCCTGAAAATGCAACCGAATCTAGGTTTATGGTTTTATAAAAAAGAAGGCTGAGGCCAAATATATTATTTGCCAGAATTTCTATTATTAGAATTTCCAGTATACTGTTTTTTTTATGAAATGGAGAAGTATAATTAATCGTCTTTATAGACAATAAATCTACTTAGCTGACATCTGAAACAGCTTTTGTACTGATATGTGTGACATGCATCCCGCTTTTCACTTCAGTATCTGAAAGAATACTACTTACAGAAGAAAGAAAACCATTAGAATAAGTGAGCTGGCAGAGACATTAAATATCATGAGCTCCAAGAATCTCATTTTATAGTCGTGGTGACTGAGGTTCAGAGAGGTTATAGAAAGCAAGGTGAAACAACTAATTAATGTCAGATGTCGGGCTGTGGTCACTCAGTGTGTGGGAAACTCAGACTTAACATCAGCAGGCTGAGTCAACAACGGCTGCTGGTATTGCTGGCCTACCCCACATTTCTTTTCCTATCCCTTGTTTCCTGCTACTTGCTTTACTTCTGATGGCTCCTGATTTGAGGCTACCCTTTCACAATACTAATTCATGCTTAGCAGTTTTGGGGGTTTTAACTTTGCTTTCTGGACTCTACCCTTGCTTTCCAGCACGAATGCCCACTAGCTGCCCCTTAGTCAATGAGCCTCAGTCTCCCCCTGATTTTATTCTCCCTATGCATCACCCCACAAATGGAAAACACTGAGACCAGACTCTATATTAGTTCAGGCTTATTAACCCTACATCAGTTCACTTCAGTCCTAGCAAATATGTGATGAACGCATCCTATGCACTAAGTCTGGTACCAGGTATTACCAATACAAAGGGTTGAGCCTTGTCGGAAATAAATGCTTATTAGATGTGTCATTTCAATAGACGGTGAATACTCTGGAGTTTACCTCTGACTATATTTCTTCCTGTAAATATTCTTATCTCTTTTTGATAAGAGAAGCTCTCAGCTACTGAAATTAATAATGTTGGGGGGACGTTTGTTATATTCCTTCCAAAAGAGTAACAGCAACACCCTTGCTGAGGCATATGGAGAAGCTAACTTCAACAGTACCCCAGAAAAATCCCATATGAATAAATTCTTCTTCAATCATTTTCTTGGTTATGACTCTTTTAAGACCACATTTTTGTGGCTGCTGAAAGTTGCCATTTCACATATAGTGCCCCATAGTTGTGTCAGGACCCAGGAAAATCATTCTCTCTTCACATAAACAGATGAGATGTTTCCTGCACCAAAACACACCTCACTAGCCTGGAACCTCTCTTTTACATCCCACCTTTTCACACACAGGAAAAGTCAGAGTCACGAAACTTCAAAAATATTTATAAATGTCTGCTTAATTTTTCTCTTTACATTTTTTAAAGGGAGATGAAATGTAAATAACACACTCAGCCAGGAGTCAGGTTATCTGTGTTTTAATCCAGGTACTATTGTTGATTTACTCTGTGAACTTGGACAAGTCACTTAAGCAAATTGGGTTTTAGATCTTCATATAGAAATGAAGGGCTGGTTTAGATTCTTTTTAATATCTTTTGAAGCTCTCAAATTACTTCATTTAAAACATCCTTTACAAAGCACAGGAGTCTGCAATATTTTAATTTTTATTTATTATAGAAAATCAAAATATGGATGGATATGTCTATAAAATATATAGTACATATCCTTGTGGCAGTTAGAAAACAATGATACAGGAACACAACAGAAAAGTCATGGATCAAATCTCTATAGCACGCACATCTGTTTTAAGATAAAGAGCTAGAACCTCTGATTCCCTTAATCTCCAGGCACCATTCTGCCCAAAATATATTCCTTGCTTTCCTCCAACACAACCTGGCTATCTTCTTATGTTTCTTATGTCAATGAATGGCACTACCACCACCTTCCCATTCATCCAAGTCACAGGAAGCATCTTTGACTATTCCTTATCTTCATTTTCTGTATTTAATCAGCACCAGATTGCGTTGCTTCTGTTTCCTGAAGGGTGCCTAGGTCCATCCCTCTCTCCTCTTCCCCTTCTCTCTGCCATATCTTTTTATCCTCACTGGCACTGACTTAGGGCAGACTCTTGTCATTTTTCTTCTGGATTTGTTAATGGCCTAATAACTGGTCTCCAGAATCCAGACTTGCTTCCTCCAATCTATCATCCGTGGCATAACCAAAGGATTTGATCGATCTAAAACACAGATTTGGCCTTGCCACGCCACTTCTTAAACTCTTTCAGTAGCTTCCACCACCTGCAGCTAAAGTCACAACTCCTTAATCAGCAATGAAGAATCCTTATGATCCAGACTTGGTTTCCCTCTCCCTACATGTACCTTATGCTCCAGACCTACCAAATTATTTGCCTTTTTCTAAACATACATTATTTTCTTTTGCTTCCATGCCTTTGCATATAATTTGTTTTGATGGGAAGGTTCCTTTTCTACCTCATCCTCCCTTCTCCTCGGTTAGGTCCTGATTTTCAATATCAGTTCAAATTTTTTCTCCTCAAGGAAACTTTTCACTTTTAGTTATATTTGTTCCTGAAAGTATGAAATATCACATTAGCAACTTTCAGTGAGGTCTTTTTGAATGTCAATGGGACCAATGTAAATGATGCAAAAGTAGATAGGTCTGAAGACAAATATCCTCACTCATGGGACCACATAATCCTATCTTGTCTTCCTGTACCTTCCCTACTTTTCTTTTCTCAATCATCTCTGTTATGGGTAATTATTTAAATTAAGTAAAATCCAGCAAACACATTGAAAAGGAGCCATGTGTTAATCACTGGACTATACAATGAAAGCAAAAGAATGAGTAAAACTTGACTCTGATGATCAAGACTGTTTATAATGTAAGTGTGATACAAGTGCTGGAATGAAGGTACAAATGTCCTTCCTGCCTGCTGGGGTAGGATGAAGGAAGGAATGACTCTTCTAAATGAGGGAATCAAGGACATCTTCCCAGAAGCAATCCCAAATGAATGTGGCAGGGAGGGCACAAATTTCTTATGTCTGCCTTAGTGCACAAAAATGTGGTCTGGAAAACCTGGAGGATGCGGGGATCAAGAAGGAAGCCAGAAAGACTATGACAGCATGCAAGGAACTGTGCTTGCTTAGGTAAGGTGAGGTGACTTTCCTGACCATCTCTTCAAATGTACTGTTCAGGAAATCAAGAGATAAATCAGTCAGAAGCATGGGCATGCCACTGAGGCCACACACACAGGGCAAGGGCATGCTATCAGATTTTTAATGTGAGATTCATTAGAAAGCTCAGGCAGATAATTCCTTAGCACTTAACTAAATTTTCAAACACACTAAGCATAAAATTTACCCCTTTAATAAAACATATAAGTGCATTTCTGTGTGTGTGTATATATATATGTTGTGTGTATTTATTTTCACACATATGCTCCCACACACATATATTCTTATACTCTCAACCTACACGTTTCAGATTTTACCTTCACACTTTGTGGTTCTGTTCATTTCACTGTAGTTTACTTCATTAAAGATTCAAGTAAAATAACTAATGCATCACTTTCCTCTGGATGAGGTATGTTTTATGTCAGATTTAATCAGTATAGATAATGCCTGTTAAACAGTCATGGACAGCTTCAGTATCTGCCAAGCAACTAAGAACCCTTTCTCCCAAATTCTGAATTTACACTTAGATGACAGAAAAAAGGGAAGAACCACAAAGCAATTTTGTATACATGGTTTTTGTATCAGTGAAAGTGATAGTTTTTAAACTAAAGAACATATTGTTTCAAACAGAAAACTGCAAACGTAAATTCCTTTAATTTAATGCTTTTTAGTTTCTTATCTGGAATGAAATTTAACCCCCCACACATTACATAAAATGCATTCTGGTTCACTTAAAAAAAGAAAGAGCTCTGACATCTGAACTAGAGACCACCCCAACAGACGGTAGGTTGTGGGCAACTGATATGGTAAAAGAGACTCCACAGAATAATTCTAAGAAACATCTTCTGTAAACTACATTTTTTTCCTCCTATGACAAATGGCAGTGATACAAACAAGTAACTTATGATGTTCATTTTTTTAAGGGAAACCTCCTGTGTTAAATGAAAACACTGCAAGACAGATCATGAAATCTAAGTACTCAGCATACGATATAAGATACACACTAACAAAAATTCAAAAGCCTTAATAATGAAGGAATTTATAGATTTTCAGGAATACCACTAGTAGGTAGAAAAATGCCATCATTTTACTCTGGTGTTTCATATAAAATTGCAAGGTATTAGCACTTAAAATCTAACCTTATTCCAATGAAACCCCGCTGTTCAACATTCTGACTTTTTAGGCTATTACTTTCCCACACATGCTGTTTCTTTTTTTGAAATACAGTTGCTCTATTTGTCTTCCTTATCTTCTATAATATCTCTTAAGTTTATGATGGCGTTTTTAAACTAACTTTTATCTGCTTAAATGTGGCAAAATTAATGGTAAGAGCATGTGTGCATGTATGTATTTTTCCTACAATAGGGGATTCCTCAATGGAATGTACAAGAAGTTTGTACAGTCATAAAACTGTCAAAGTCATTGTATAATACACATTCCAAAGCATTCTGTGTGAGGTCTAATTTTTCCTGAATAATATTTGTTGAGTAGTTTTTATTTAAATTACCTTTGGTCTAAGTACTAGAAAGGTTAGTAGGCTGGAAATAGTTATTCAAAGCATAAGAAAGGGACAGTGATTGCTGACATCTTATAAATGAAATAAAATCCCCATTTTTCCTCACTTTGACCAAAGGATGACAGACACTGGACATTGTTTCTTCTTTCACAAAGACCATTTTGGTGCCCTAGTGATGCTTGTTACATCTCAAGTGTTATTGGAAGGGTGCCCTAATTACCATTACAATGAATTAGTCTCTCTTAGAATTAACCTCACACCACAAGAGAGAATGAAACTGAGCATGAGTAACTGTTTAAAATACCTGCTCCCATTACCACATGTATTGCCAGAGGAATTCTGTAAAAGTTTGTTTTAAAGACTCACTCATCTAGTTTTGGGAGCTGTAGACCACCTCACAGTGTTCCTTTTGATTTCATCCCATCCCCAACAAGCAATGACCACTCAAAACCATTTGTTTTTCACTAACTGAAAGAAGGCTGGTCTACTTTTTGGAAAGTCTAAAGCTTGGAAACTTAGAAATATTTTTTAAATCATGAAATACACTGTTAATAGACACCATAAAGCTAGCATTAAAAAATTAGCAGATGGGGCTTCCCTGGTGGCGCAGTGGTTGAGAGTCCGCCTGCCAATGCAGGGGACACGGGTTCGTGCCCCGGTCCGGGAGGATCCCACATGCCGCGGAGCGGCTGGGCCCGTGGGCCATGGCCGCTGAGCCTGCGCGTCTGGAGAGCAGATGTCATATTTTGACATATTTGGTTTGAATTTTCTTTCTTTTTGTTTTTAGTAAGAAATAAAATGTTATCTGGACAATAACAAAAGCACCCCCTCCAAACACACACACATCCTGAAGTTGATGTGAACTTATACAACATAGGTATATACCTAAAATAATAAGCTATATACTGTCTAGTATATTTTCTAGATTTATAAAAACATTACCTTATTATTAGGCTCCTTAAACTCTCCTATTTTTTAATCAACATTATGTTTTTGAGACTTAGACATATTAGTAGTATAGTTTTATTATGCATTACAGGGAGGAGTCAGGTTTAGTAATTTTAACAGCTAATAGAACAGTCATGTCCCAAGGCTTGACTAACTCAGAAGAGAGGAGTACAAACTCTAAATAGACACATTACCCTGAGTTCTAGCTCTGTCACAAGAAAGAACAAAGTGTTTCTCAGCATCTCCCGAAGCCCCTAGGATTTCTTCTCTAAGGAGCAGAAAGAAAGCTGTATGATGAGTCTTCCCCCATTTATAGACTGTATCTCAAGAATCCATACCAATAATTTTTATATTTGGCAAATAGTTATTTCCCAGAGAGAGCAGTTAGGGGATTGAGAAAGAAAGGGGGAAAAGGAAACAGGTTACCAGATCTAAAACTTGATTCTACAGTCCTTCTCAAACATACATTACTACATTAAGATTTTAAAATAACCATGACATAAATTATAATGACAGCCCTTCCAACTTCTTAGGGAGCCTTTCATTGAATCAACTGTTTAGCCTATATTTTAAGGTATAAAGTGATGAAAAAGTACCAGCTCTCCATGGCTTAAAAAAACAAACCCTTCTGCTTAACATAAGTAGTATACAAAATGATATATGTAGTATGTTCTCAATTATGGTAAGTGTATTCAGATACACATTTGTATGCATTGGAAAAAGAAAAGAAGCACTGAATCATGAACAATGTGTATCTCTGGCTGATGGGATACAGGTGAATTTTATTTTCTTCTTGAAATGGTTTGATATTTTCCACTTTCTTTAAGAAAACAACAATTTAATTTTATATTCAGAAAAAACATAAAGAATGAGAGAATGACATTTGTAAAGACATAAAGATATTAGAATGCATTCACTCAGTGGGAAACTTATAAACATGTGGCAACTTAGTGGTGGCTTAGATCAAATCTGTACCCACAGATGTGCCCCACTGGTTCCATTAGTTTTTTTCCTTTAGTGCTGTCCCCTATCCACCCATTCCCAATTCCCTGGCTTCAAGTGAACTAAAGAAAACAAATAAACAAAAGAGCAGAAACAACCACAGGTAGTTTCTTTGAAGGGGAAGGGTTTTGTGGAAATCTTCGAACAGCAGCCATTATTTATTGAGCACTTCCTATGTGTCAGTCAATGAGCTTTAATTATTCCTCACAGCAGCCCTTTGGAATAGATATTGTTACCATCTCACCAATATGAGATGGGAAAACTTCTGAGAAATGAAGTGATGTGATCAGGGTCACAGAGCCCAAATGCTAGAGGTGGTAGTCTGTTGATACCCCAAGTCCATTCTCTTTCCGCTTCAGTTGGCCTCAGGTCCTTGGTTAGTGCAAGGATCATGATCAGGTCATTTCCTGCCCAAATCTGTCCAGCTGAAGTGTTTTCGTTGGCTAGCACTTTATTTTTTAAGTATAGTTTCAAGTCTTTATCCAGAACTCACAGTTTCCAATTAGCCTACCTCTCTTTCCCTTTAAGCTATTAAGGTAAGCTGCCCTGATCCTAAAGGCATTAGAGTTGCTTCCAGTGTCAGGTAAGGGGAATAATAAAAGTACTTAACATCTGGGGCTTCCCTGGTGGCGCAGTGGTTGAGAGTCCACCTGCTGATGCAGGGGACACGGGTTCGTGCCCCGGTCCGGGAGGATCTCACATGCCGCGGAGTGGCTGGGCCCGTGAGCCATGGCCGCTGAGGCTGCGCGTCCGGAGCCTGTGCTCCGCAACGGGAGAGGCCACAACAGTGAGAGGCCCACGTACCGAAAAAGTATTTAACATCTGACTATCATTTTCCAATGGTAAAAAACAACTCTTTATTCACTTGTTCTCTCTTTTTAAATACAATGAAAAATCCACTTAACCACTATCACGCTTAGGAATACTGAAAGAATGATTGGATCAATACGTAGTAGGCCTTCCTAAACCTATCTAAACTTTGAAGCCTTCCTAAACCAAGCACAAAGTAATTATTTTATATGACAAGGTGACTCATTCTTTCCTCAGCTCCATGATGATATGCTTTTTATGGCCTCATTAATTATCCTTGCTGACAAGTATTAGTGTTTTCTTTCACTTACTCAACCAAAAGAGAGATGCCATCTTCATATAGCATACGGATTAGTACCATGCTTATTCTCTTGTTCATTACACCATCACTCCTTCAAATAAACACAAATGTCAAGTGAATAATTAATGTTCATATACTCATTGAAAGCTTATTATCATAGAGTGTACTCTAATATGATTTAAAATAAGCTTTCCAACCAATTTTCATCAAAAATCTTCAAGCAAGCCTCTTTTTTGGAAATAAATGTTTTCTAGGTTACTAAATTATAAGTTGCTGAACTATATCTAAATTAAAATTGCTGAACTAAATAATTTTTGGTCAAAAAAATTTTACTTCTTAAAAGTAAAGGTGTATTTACAACTAAATACACTTACTGTATTTTGCAGATACATATATCTGTATAGAATAATGAATTAGAACATATACGCTAAAGTAGAAGACTGTTTCCCCTTAAAAATGCCATGTCTAATCAAGCAGGTGTAAGATTACAGATAGTAGATTAGATATCAACAAAGACAAACAGGAACATGCGCAGATGTGGGTGTGTAATTATGTATGTTTATATTACATATAGATACATAAATATATACCTGTTACATACTTTCTTATGTGAGATAAACTCAGTTCGGTAAATATCTATTGAGTCACTTTTATGTTTTCTGTGTTAACAGGCCTTGTACCATGAATATATAAAGATGCAAAATATATAGTTATTGCCTAGTCCCTGTCTACTGAGAACGACAAGTATACAAGCAGACAACATCATTATAATGTGGTAGCGGTTAGAATAGAAATAGCCTATACAGGATTGTGAAATATATAACTCAAGTTTATGAAATCCATGACAGTTTTATTTCATATACTCATAGAGAAGAAATAAAGAGTTTTTGACAGGTCTTAGTTAACTCAACGTGACTGCGCACAAATATAATTTGGAAAAAGCATATGTTTAATCACTCTTTCTTCTGTGATATCCCACCCAGGACTGATTGATCTCAGCATTCACAGTTTTAGAAAGGCCTTTTTTTTTTTTTTAGAATAGCCTTTTTATATTAAAATTATATCAGCATCATTATCTGCGGGAAACCATGAAACCCAAAAATTACACATCCCAGGATGTCGCTGAGGTCTTTTACATTCTTGACTTCTTAAAGTCAAGGGTTTTCATGCCACAGCATGAGATATGTTATATTAAAAAGTCAGGTAAGTTTGCTACAAAGCCACAATCATATCAGGAAATCACACATTTGTTTTCTTACAACTCTTTCATCTGTAAAATGGAGAGTCAAAGAAGATAGGTAATTTCCACCAAAGAAACAGTGAAATAGAGCTTACAGCAGAACCAGAATTCTCACCCCACCTTGTCCAAATCCAGAGTCTATAGTCCGTGCTAATACACACCATGCCTATCAGCCCAGTTTTAAGGATCTCTCCTATCAGAAGTTAAGATTCACTGTGGTCTATCTGATTTCTTCCAAAGAGGAAGAAAGGTCTTCGTGAACTTGAAAAAGCAGGTGGAATCTTGTGGGGTGTTGTGCTATCTTTAGCATAGTGTTATGGAGAGCTCCCAGAATGTGTCATCAGGAGACCTGGGTGATTTGTTTTTTTTTTTTTTCACTTATCAGCCATATGAACGTTATAGTCTTTTACTTCTCTGAGATACATATTTCTCATCAGGAAGATCATCCTGCTAATTATACCCACCCTAAGTATCTCATAAGTTTGTTGTCATGATCAATGAAATAGTGTGTGAAAATACTTGATCAGCTCTAAGATGCTATGCAAATGACAGATACCTATACTTTGGTCTAGAGACAAGTTGGGAAAGTAGTTTGGAAATCTATTAGAAGTGTGAATTCTCTAGTGTAACTTTATTTATATGTATTTTTTTCAATGAGAAGATAACTAACAGTTAAAATTAGCCATCGCATTATTTCTCTTACCAAATTCAGATTTATAGCCAGCAGCATATGAGAAGAAGCAGTGTATGAGAAAAAAGAGGAAGTTTCAGATTCTGACAGCTTTATACTGGCAACTGATTAACTGTGTGACTTGGAGCAAACTGCTTTCCCTCTCTGTGTCTCAGCTTCTGCATCTAGAAAATGGGATTAATAATGTACCTACATCATAGTATTGTTCAAGGATTAAAAAGGAAATATGGACAGACCTACACTGAAAAATAAAATAATAAACTTCTAATGAAAAGAAATGGGTTTGAACTTTCTCAGCAGGTATGGATGTAAGAGATGGTGTGGTAGAGTTAAAAAAAAACATTAATGAGGAATTCGTTCTTAGAGATATAGCTTCCTAACACTTAGCACTTAGCATGACTATGAAGAAGTTGCTTCACTATTCTGAGCCTTGGTTTCCTCATCTGTAAAGTAAATGTAATAATACTTATGTCAAAGCAGTTTTGTAAAGTGAAAATATTTTGTAAACCATAGCCATACAAAGACAGAAGATTCATTACAGCATATTGTCAATCCCTGATACTACTGCCTGCCTAATGCTAAAGGGTTTTGCAAATCTTCATTCTTAAAGAATTGTATCTTTCCTGTTTACATTATCTCAGGAATCTATGTACCATAGGGTGGCCAAAATGTCTGGGAACAGTTAATAATATTTTATTGTATTTTAATATAATGTCAGAAAGCCATTTATTATATATATTCACTAATTCTTCCAGACGTTATGGCCACAGGGTGTAAAGAAACCTCTCGTACAACATGTGCTAGCTGTTTCAAACCTTCAGAGGAAACTTTCTCCTTGAGCAAGTTTCACCCAGAAATATCTACAATTATGATTTTGATGATGATAAGATTCTGAATTGTTAGGCCAGCAATGAATAAAGTGAAAGATTGCAGTGAATAAAGTTCCCAGATGTCTTTCATAAAAATACTGGAACCAGGGAGGAGAGGGCAGAATTGGGGGAAGATTGTAAAAGAGAGAAAAAAAAAAGTCTTTCTCTTTAACCTTTTAAACATTACAGTTAATTCAACTAGCTGAACATCTAACTTAAAAGCAGATAAAGTATAAAATTATTCACAATATGAAACTATTCATCACTTTACTTATGATGACAGGAATCTGAAAGTAACAGTATTGCAAGTGTTTAAGTTTTGTTTTGTTTTCTGATAAATTGACTGATAAATTGAAGACGAAGCACTACAAGCCACTGATGATAACTATCAATAAAAATTTAAGACAAAGAAAATATATTAAAACAATAAAAACAGCATTTACTTGTATGGTTCACTACTGGACATTTGGCAAACTTGACAATGTAAGGCCTGAAATGTAGTTTCTTCCAGGAAAAGCATGTTTCCTTTGAGACAGACTGATGTTTAGAATTTCATAAACCTCAGGGGCTTAGCACTTCTTTATTTAATCATACAACTAAAAAGTCCCTGTGGACACTTGCTACGTAAAAAATTCTAAATGAGTAAGTCTGTTGATACTTCTGAGCTTCCTGTGATGCATACCATTAATGCACCTACAACTACTGTGCCATTGGGCATAAAGAAATGAGCCACGTAGTGGTCTGGGGCACATTTAATGGTATCATACGGAAAGGTCATGGCACTACACACACTAGGATTTCATCTTTAAATGTAATTCCAAACAGGAAGAGACTCTCTAGCAAAGAGGCATTAAAGTAGTCCAATTTCCAAAATGTTCAGAGAGACGCAATCACTAGAACAGAATAAGGTTGGTTCTCCTCAGGAGAAATCACACATGTCATAAAGTGAGGCTAGAGTAGTGTGGCTCTTTCATGTCTTTGACTGTGACCCACAGTAAAAGGTATAGTTTTAATCAGGGCAAGGAACAAATACCACACGCACATGCACACAAGAAACAGTTTTTATAAACAATATTTACTCCAGTGACACAGTAAGAACTGGAACCCATGTCTCTGACCCACGGAGACTTTGATATTTTCTATACTGTTCAATTTTATTTCATTTTTACAAAAAGAATTGACTCAACCAGTTTTTTAGTTTTACAACGTATTAATGGTGATGATGTTCAAAGAAGCACTGAATTGGAAGCTGATGTTCATAAACACTATTTATTATGTCCTCGCTATGTGTGAGGCAACGTGCTGAATAGTTTGTTCACATCATAGCATTTAGTCCTAAAAACATCCATTAGAGATGAGCGCTATTATGTCTGTTTCATAGATGAGGCATCTGAGATTAGAACTTGGCTCTGATAGTGCAGCCAGGAAATGGAAAAATCAGGGTTTAGAAGTCAATCCTTTCTCTCACTCAGAATCACACTCACTGTACCACCAAAAAGCCAAAAGTTGATATTTCAGGGCAGATGAGACATATTTCTGACTTGATTAGCACAAAAACTGTTTCTGTATAATAAAGAAACTAGCAGAACCTAACATATGTTCTTTTATGATCATTGTCTATATGTCCTACAAACTCAGTGTAGTACTTCTTAGAACACTTTTTTTTTTTCCAACAAAGCTTGCTGTCATTAGTTTAAGTGACCCATTATAGAGCTTATTTGTGTGTTTTATATATCGACATTTCAATAGGATGGATTCTCGCTGGTTATTAAATTTAAAGACAACGTCGGTATGGTAATCAGCTTTTCCTGGAATTCGTATTCTTGTTTAGTCCCCTTCTGCATTCTACCAGAGTTGTCTGTGTGACTAAGACAATAGGGCAGAAGAGATGATGGGTCGCTCTAGTTAAAAGACATTATGGCTTCTCTTTCTCTCTCTCTCTCTCTCTCTCTCCCTCTCACCACTCACTCTGGGGTAAGCCATGGCATAAGCAGCCTCATGGAGAAGGCCACATGGTGAGGAACTGAAGCCTCTGGCCAGCAGCCAGGTGAATGAGCTCAGAATGGGTCCTCCAGGCTCAGTCAGGTCTTCAGAGATTGTAGCCCCGGCCAACAGCTTGACTGTAACCTCACAAAGGACCTGGAGCCAGGAACACCCAGCTAAATTGTCCCCAGATCCCTGACTCTCAGAAGCTATGTGAGATGATAAATGTTTGCTGTTTTAAGCTACTAAATGTTGGCACAATTTGTTAGGCAACAAGAGACAATTAATATAAACAGAGCATAAACTTTGCAGTTTGCTATCTCAGTAGCGTTTTTGTCTGTATGTGTTGCATAGCACCTTTAAGAGCAAAAATGGAAAGGTAACAGAATACTCAGATTGGAAAAACTAAAGGAAAAACAGAAGCAAACTAAATCATGAATGAGGTAGGAAATCTAATAGTTTTAAATTAGGATTTGAGGTCAAACTACACAGACTAGACAAGAAGCTAGTATACAATTTATGAATCATTGAGACTCCTAAACCAAAGCAGTTAGTATAATAACTTGTCAACCAATCTATTAATTCATCAACATCTCCTTTACTCTTATTCTCCTCAATTAATTATTGGCTATTTTAAAAATCACTGACATCTCCCACTTGAAGCTGAATTAGAAAAGAGAAGAGAATTGAAACTCACACGTGTGAGTTCTGCAACTCTTTGTGGCTTATGGTGGGGCTAGTCATTGAAATTTGAAAAGTAGTCAAACTGATCACCATCATCCTTCCTGAATCTCCCTTCTCCTAAGGAGTGCCCAAGATTCTCATACTGTCTTCCAGCTCCCTAAACCCTTCTACCATGGCATTCACCCAGGTCTGCTTTTCCCTACAATTACTTCTCGTTGCATTAATTCACACAAAGGCATGAATGAGTGATTCCCAACTTACTGCTCTTCCAGCTATTTCGATTTTCTAAAAGACACTTGTTTACTAAATTAAATACTGACTTTTGGGATCTTGCAGAGCATTAGAAGCTGAAGTGAAGGTTTCGTAATTGAAAGTACATGTATCTTACTTGTGTCATATGGACCAAAACTGAAATTTCTATAAAAAAAAAGTCAGTTGGTTTATGATGTTAGGATTGTTGTTCCATTATTTATAAATTTAAATAGGGTTCCTCAACTTCAGCATACTGACATTTAGGACAGTGTTTTGTTGTGTGTGAGTGTGTGGCAGGGTGTCTTATGCATTATAGAATTTTTAGCAGCATTACTGGCCTCCACCCACTAGATGCCAATAGCAACCCCACTGTGACAACCAAAAATGTTTCCAGATGTTGCCAAATGTTTACTGGAAGTCAATATCATGCCTAGTTGAGAACCACTGATACAAATAATTGCTACAATTTTTGAGCAAGTATGTGTGTGTATGTTTAGTTAGAGGATGTAATAAAATGATTTTAGGAAAGGTTGTGGGGTTACTTAGGATGTGACCACTCTCCTGGTTCTCCTAAAATTACAATCATATCATAGAACCAAATGGATTTACCTAATTTTTATCCAGCATTCTAATAAAAGGCAGAGACTGAAACTGCTAATTTTATTTTAACTCTACTATTTATCAGATAACTTAAATTTGGCTATATTTACAAAACACAAACAGACATTCACATAAAGTGCAGGCTGGAAAGGATCATGGCTGACATTTCCTGAAATTCCCTGTCTTTAAAGACCATGTCCCAGAGGAAAGAAGGTCTCATAGAGATTCAATCACATATTGAAGACTAGAACCCAAGTCTCTGATCCTCATCTGCTCCTCAGTAAGGTAGAAACAACAAAAAATACTTTCCTCTTGGTTAGCAGCTCACCAGCACTGAATGTGATAGGTATTTTCCCTGGGTTTGTGTGTTATATACGTTATATATGCACCTAGAAGCACCAAGTAGAAGACATGAGCTTGACTACCGGAACTCAGCCATGTATTTACATGACCCAAGGGTAAAGCTACATTTCTCTGCCTCAGTATCCTCATCTTGAACAGAGGGATAACCCAAATTAACGTGAAGGCTTTGTAAACTATCAAATGTGATTAAAACGTGAATTCGCTTATTGTCATGCTAAAATGTTTGAGATAGTTATACAGATGATGAATACAGACTAAAAGTTTATCTCAGATAGAAAAAAGTGATAATCCCAATGCTGTCAAAACTAAATTTACAAAGAGTTTATGTTATTACTGTGATAAGGTGCTAAAAACGGGCTCTTTGACAAAGTGTAAATCCTTTTCCAATTCCTAACTGTTCTTTTCAGTATCTCAATTCCCTACCCTCTTAAGTGGGAATTAACTTCAACACTATTTTTAGTCAAGTACTGAACAGATTTAGCTTTGTGCAAAGGAGAATGCATTTGGAGAAATCTGAAGAAAATATACAAAATTTTAAAGGAACACTAACTATCTTTTTGCCAATGTACTTGAAAGTCATAACATCATATTTAAGATAGAGAAGTTGAGTTTTGAAATATGCTGGAACATGAAAAATAGACAATTGACCACTCTGGGAGTTGGAGAGCAGATGCAGTGATGGTGTGTCTGAGTACAATTATGTTTGTCATGTTGGAAGATGAAATGAGATGTAGATTTAACGAGTGAAATGATGTCCATGAAAGATCATTCCTAGAAGCAATGCTTCTCTAAAAAGATACCATTTGCAATTCGAGTCTGGGAAAAAAAAAGTTTGATATGGTCTACCCTTATAGAAGGTTTTCTTTCCAGAGGCTCTCTCTCTTTTTTTTTTTTTTTTTTTTGGCCTTTGCTGATGTTATTCATTTTTTAAATTTTGTTTTGAATTTTATTTTTTTATATAGCAGGTTCTTATTAGTTATCTATTTCATACATATTAGTGTATATATGTCATCCCAATCTCCCAATTCATCACGCCACCACCACCACCCTCACCACCACCCTCCCCTCCCTGCTTTCCTCCCTTGATGTCCATGCCTTTGTTCTCTACATCTGTGTCTCTAATTCTGCCTTGCAAACCGGTTGGTTCATCTGTACATTTTTCTAGATTCCACATGTATGTGTTAATTTGTTTTTCTCTTTCTGACTTACTTCACTCTGTATGACAGTCTCCAGAGGCTCTCTTGAATGTCTTTTTTAGTGCATAATTAATTTCTGATGGACTGAAGACTTACTAGATTTTTCTAAAGTAAGTCTGCCTTACTTTCCCCTAGGGGACAACTTAGGCTTTCAGGAAAAATCTGACTTACTTTATCTTATAATGGAGTATAAATAAATAATTAAATAGATGAGGGTAGTGATGATTCTTTTTTTATGGTCTCTCATTATTCTCTTAAAAGACAGGTGACCCAGTTAAAGAGAAGTGACTTGGAAAGATGTCACCAGCGTTTAGCATTCAACTCTTGAAATGGCTTCTTCTCTAGTGATAGTCAGCTGTTTGGTTCCACTTCCAAAGAATTTCTGAACTTAGCATCACTTCAGTTGGCTGTTCTAAGAATGCTGACCTTAATTCCCATTTAAGAGAGCGACGGGTTAGGATTAATGTTTCTTCTTTATATATGCTGCCTTGCAAAACCCTTTTCATTTGCTTATAAAAGAAGTTTGCCAAACTCTTTTTATTCAAAGGATTAAGATCAGGTTATTTCCATCCTAAAAGTGATCAAATATAGTTGTGGTAAATAAACAGGAGACCAAACGAGCCAACTGCAATAGACTGTAATATAAGCTACAGACTATTTTATCAGGTATATTTATCAGGAAATTATTATAAGATTAGAAAGTATAATATTTATATTTAATTATACTTTACACAATGGCAGTTCTCATGAGGAAATATACTTTAAAAAAAGACAAACAAATTAAACCAATATATTTACATGCTCTGTACATTCTGGCCCAAGGTCACCAAAGTAGTTATGCAGGCTCTGTCCTGCCCAAGAGCATCTAGCCACAGGTGTGAGTGGATGCTGAAATCAGTCCTCTTTTAGCTCCCTAAATCTCAGTGCTTAGCGCAGGACCAGGGCATTTTCTAATTCTCTCAAAACTCTTATATGGGTTAGTGGTGGTCACTTTTGGACTACCTGAGGTCCCAAATCGCCTTTCATCTAATAGTCCAGATGCAATCTTTCTCTTTTAATGAGACTATCAGAGAAAAGGGGAGCACGTGGCTACAGGCCAAATAGTTGCCTTGCATTTCCCAGCCTGACATGATCCTACACTCACTCCCCAAAAGTTTCTAGGAATAACTATTCTTCCCTGTTAGAAGTTCTGGTGGAAACTGGGGGTAGTATCAGATGTATTTAGCTAGGGGAATAAGAAATGCTTAAATCCTTCTTTTGCCCAGTCATAACCCTGTCCCCTTGATGTACCCTAGGAAAATATAACCCAAGAGACTGTGGAAAAAAGAAACCTAAGTTTCACATTATAATTAGATGGGGCTTTGTGACAAATTCCAATACAGAGCTCTCAGATTAACTGTACTGAAGCATAAAGCCTAGCACTGAAGTGTAGTAAGGCTCCACCGAAACTAAAACTCAAATCTTACACGCCATATAGCCTGAAGAGGTGGGGCACTGTAACGCTCCCCCTCCACACTCACCGTTCTGCTCCTACGTTTCTCATACCACCATGCCGAGCATACCGAAAAAAGCCAGATTCATATTTCTTGTCCCAAGCTGCATGCCATGTGGTTAGAATGATAGGATTTATGTATCTGGTAAAGTTTAGCAAAGTTTTAAGAAATAATTTCCATACACATTATGTGAATTCTATGGGTTTATTTTGCAGGAAAGAAAGCTGCAATTTAGAGGGGAGATGAAAATTTCCATGGGAAAGGTAGAAGTTAAACTCAAACTTAATGAAAGTCTAGGGAGGAATAGAGAGGGATTGCTAGTAGAACAGCCCTTACAAAGGCATAGAAGCCACAAAGATACATACTTCATTTCGGGGCAGGTGGGAGGGAGCAGTGTATATTCTACTCCAGCCAGAGCAGGGGTTTTAGAAGGGAAAGTAGTAAGAAGCAAGGGTAGGCCCAGACAAACTGTGGTGGGTATTTTACGTTAAGCCAAAGGGAATTTGAATTTTATCCCACTGAAAAAGGAGAAAATCCAAGGACAAAGGCCTTCAAATCTGACTTTGGGTTCTTCCTAAATTCCAAAATTAAAAAAAATCTGTTATAACAACTGGAAACGTTATTTCCAAGCTATCAACATGTGATCTGTGGGTCAGTACACTGGGGAAATACAGTATTTCTAAGATTTTTGAACTTGGAGTTTAGGAAATTCCCTATTTCGAAGCAATTATTCTCTGATGTTCCAAAAGATCAAGTACAATTTTCCTTTTTTTTTTTTTTCTTCCAGTGCTTAATCTGCAGCACTCCATTTCAAAGCACAGCTCATCACTGATTATACAAATACTTACAAGCAGGGCTCATTTTTAGTAGGTAATGAAGTGTAAGGACGAAACTTAAATGATGCAATATACCCAGTGTCTCGCCTTACATAAATAAATAAAGAACCATTTGTTCTATTTCATTTCAATACACACTTTTGCAAGGGAATGTTCTATTTCTCTTGGCATACACAAAAAATTCTGAGTATATATCAACATCTTTTTAATGTTGAAATGTAGCTTTTGTTTGTCTTTTATTCCAAAATAACTATATAATAAAAACATACTGGAAAATTTTTGATGCCTTGTTCAAAAGTGAACAGGCAGAATTTCCTTCCCAGATGCCTCATGACACTGGCATAAGCATAGCCAGAAATTTACAGACTCCTAGTCATAATCTCATCTGGATGAATCTGTTTTGTGTGCTAGTCAGGCCACACTTCACCTGCAGATACTGAAATTGAATCTATCTAAATCATATTTAGGGACTTTCTAAAGACAGTAACCCACTGGAGAAGAAATTTAAAGATTGCTACTCTATGGGACTATTTTAAGGTATTTTGGTCTTTGGAGAAGTGGAAGAAAGTAGGAAGATGTGAGGGAAGAAAGTAACATTTTTGAGCACTGACCATATAAGCAAGGACACACCTTGCAATGTAAGTGTTGTTCCATCTGTTTCCACAGTAAAAAAAACTGAAGCTCGTATGTGTGAAAGCAAATATTAGACAACAAGTAATGGTGGAGGTAAGATATGAACCTGAAAATCCTGATTCAAAGTCCAAAGCTTTCAATTACACAATCTTGTCAAGAATATAAAAACAGATGAGTGAAGTTCATAGAAGAAAAGATGACCCAAGGATTAATATTTGTAAATCTGAACTAATATGTTTGCTAAATTAACCCTTAGAGGGTATGTACATCCATCCAAAGTAAGCTTTGATATTGTCATTAAAAAAAATCACATCAGGGGCGGGCCGGAGCGAGTCCGGAGCAGGCCGAGCCGCGGGACCCAAGCGAAGGCCGTGCCGAGGTCGCCGGGCCCCGCTGGGCTGCTCTAGTCGCCGCCATGGGCATCAAATTTTTAAAAGTTATCAAACCTTTCTGTGCAGTTCTACCAGAAATTCAGAAACCTGAAAGGAAAATCCAGTTTAGAGAGAAGGTACTATGGACTGCTATAACTCTCTTCATCTTCTTGGTATGTTGTCAGGAACGTTAATGGAATTGGGTATCTTCCCCAATTGTAACATCTGGTTTGATTATGCAGTTGTTAGCTGGAGGCAAAATCATTGAAGTTGGAGATACACCCAAAGATAGAGCCCTATTCAATGGAGCCCAGAAACGTGAGCATCAATACAATTAATAACCCACTGACTGAGGGTTTCTAGGTGAAAATCACCATGCTTAAATGTCTTTGTCTCCTTATCTTTAAAGAGGAAGTAGAAGTGCTTATTCCATAAGGCTGCCATGAAAATTAAATAAATCACAATTTGGAAAGTTCTTAGAAGAGTGCCAGGCATCGAGTAAGCCTTAAAGCACTGTTTGTTAAAAAAATAATAATAATGATATTTATGAAAAGTCCAAGGTATGAACCCGCCAATTTTATAGATTAGAAAATTGAGTCTCAGGGGGAGTTAAAAAAATGTATCCAATGTCAAAGTGATAAAACTAAGGCTTAAATTCAAGTTTATCAACATTAAACCTGTACCTATTCTACCTCTTCCATACACAAGCGCTTTATGTTACCCATGCTCCTACCTCCAAATCATTTCTTTAGCTTTTATTGAGTATTCCAACATTTTCATATTTTGCTATTAACTTTCCAAATGTGTTACTTGCTATATATTTTGAAACTAAAGTTTCATGTTATTTCAGAACAGGTACACTCAGGTATGATATGATAAAAGCTGCTATTTATTAAGGAAAAATGAATTTTATTCAATCTTTTAAGCTACTAAAACATGAAAATTAGGTTGTTATTGTTATTTTAAGAAAAAGAACATTTTGTACTGAAAAAGTGTGTCTTTTCAAGAAACCACTAACCAGATGTTGGGGTCTTGAGATATCCCAAAGGGATGCAAATGATGAAAGAACTTCTTCCACACAAAAACTCTAAGAAAGCATGCACACGTTACATAACTATGAGTATTGTTTGCAAAAACTTTAGTGAATGTGCTTTATCATCAGATACCAGAGCCCTGGGATATCCTACTTTTGAAAATGTGGTTCAAGAGAGAAGGAAAACACAAATAGCTAAGAAAAACTATTAGGAAAATGTTAATGCAATAATTAAGTTGAATATAGAGAGGGAATGCCATATATCTAAGGTTTATTGCACACATGTACCAGAGACTAAAATTCGACATGTGGAAATGAATTGTTCAGTCTTTGATTATATTTACAAAGGCAGAATGTAAGGGCTACATGATATATTTATCAGCAAGTTGTCCTCAAATGTTTACTGAGTGTTTACTACGTGCAGAGCACTTTACTTATACATACAAACATATATATACATACATATGTATAAAGAGAGAGAATACACATACGCACACACACACTAACAACTAGATGTGGTTTTAACTGTTTTGATTACATTTTCACTGGAGTTACCTTTTTGTTTTTTATTTTATTCCTTAAGGTGATTATTTTTTGTTTGTTTTGTTTGCTGCACATTAGCTCTCCAGAATTTATTCAGTGTATGGGTTTTTTAAATAGGTGATAGAGATACAGCCAGTGTGAGTTCACCCTCTAATACTGTAACTCCCTTTATTAAGGAGATTACTTTTTTTAACCAACTCATCTGGTGCCATGCCAATCCTTTCTCATTTTATGAAAAAGGAAATGTACTTCAAAAATGGATATACCATTATTCTGACAGAAAAATCTTTCACCACATACTACACCCATCTTATCTATGTATTATCTCCTCTACTAATGTGGAGCAGAGCCACAGAGTGCCAAAAACTGAATTTTACTCACTTTGGCAACCACTGTGTGAGACAGAGTGGCTTACAAGACCCAACTCTTCACTCATTTGTGTTTGTTTATGGGGTCTGGTTTGATTGTAGTATGTGTATTTGTTTAATACTCTGTTATTGGCAAAATAAAAGCAAGTTCCTCTCTGTTGGGAAGTGTATTGAGGACTCTTCCAGATGGATTTTGCTAACTCTTGGGAAGGCCTGAATTTTAGATAAGTGGAAACTGAAGAAAGTTGGATTCTTCCTGTCCCTGGTTTCCTTAGTGTTTTAATTTCATCTCCTAGTGGGCAGCTTTTTGTTTTATGTCACTGGGCAGATGGCCATTGGCTCTCTTTCTGGTTTTATTGGAAGTTTCTTCAAATGGCTGTGGTAAATTTCAATGAACTTTTTTTTATCATGCTCATTTCATTTAATTTGGTGGTTGGGGAGTTCCAAGTCAAACAGAAATTTCAGGCAAAATGCTAAAAGGGAAAAATTGAATCCAAATCAGCAGGACTTAAAAGCAACACTGTGCATGCCCAGAGATCAGCCCTGTTGGATAGTGATAGGCAGCTGTGACATTACCTGTCAATGTTTGCTTCTCTAGAGGTTCCCAAGAACCACTTCATGCTTACTGAAGCCCTACTTCATAGCTTGGAGCCGGAGTAATTGGATATGTTTGAAAGAGAAGACTAGGTGCCCTCATGAAGGCACCTTGCTGGGTCTTGGCAGAAGTGTGAGGACAGCCCTGAAGAGGAATTACACTCACGAAGCCCCCTGAATTCTCTCTTTGTGAAACCCCATCCCTTCTGTTGCTTGCTTCTGGCAAACTGAGAGCATCCTGAGAATGGGTCAAGGATCTTTCAAAGGAATCCCTGCCAGCAAGATTGAATCACATTTCCAAAGGCAAACTGGAACATTTTTTCCATGTCACACTGAGACGTTATGACAACTGGGTCCCGAGATGGTGAGCATGACAGGAATGGGATATGAGAAGGTATTTTTCCAAAAGACAAAATATGTTCTACAGGGCACTGATTTTTAAAACTAGCTAAACTTTCTTATTTTATTAAACTAACGCTGCTTCTCTGCCTGTTTCACCACTTTCTCCTGCTCTTTCTCTATTCTTCCTGTACATCTGCGTGGTCAAAAAAAAGTTTTTTAAGACATAGAGGGTAGACATTTAGGAGTCTTGGTAAGAGGCACAGACCTGATTTATGTCGGGGACTGTTACTCTAAGTTATTGACTCCATTATTTATTCTGCATCTAGATTCTGAATTGAAGCAGCAGGTTAGTTATTATTTCAGACAGAACAAAGGAACTTAATTTTAAATTTTATTAAATGGAAGAAACATATCAATAGGTCATAAATCTGAAGAAATAAAAAGGAAAATTTAAAAGGAGTTTTGACATGTTTATAGAACTTTCACTTCCCTATTACTTTTTATTCTTTTCTTTCAACAATGTATATTACAAGAACACAGACTAGTTTAGCTAAACCACACATGATAATTAAGAAAGTAATCTGAGTCAAGCTGAAGCCTGTGTGAATCCCATACCCATCACAAGATCTGCTGTGATGTTCCATGAGTTGACCACCATAGAAAGTTCCCAGTTATAATGTATGTGCTCCACAGCACAGGGTATTAAATAGATAAGACTATGCTGTACTGGTAAATTGGGTTTAAAAAAAAATATGGCCCTATTTATAGCATTTGCCACTTACTATGGTACAAATGTTCCCACCATAGCAGATTTCAAGGTACCAACTGATGTCACTTAACACAGAGTTGGGAGAAGATATGCATAACTGACTCTCATGAGCCTGTTCAAGCCAGCTTCAGCACATCATATATAGATATACCTGGAGCTGGGAGGCAACTAAGAAATCCTCTATCTCAAACTCTTAATTTTTTAAAGTAGGAAATGAGGCTTGGAAATGGTGTGATTTATGGCAAGCCAAGCAAGAGTGGCTAAGCTGGAAATAACTCTACATTATTCCTAGTTCAGAGCCCTTTCTAACAAGACTACACTAAAATACAACGAAAGAATCTGCCTGTGCATCTTTCTATCTCAATCTGAACAATGACAAAAGAAAAACAATGGGCGTTTTTTTCTCATTTCTCAAAAGAGAGGTAAATAATAGAAGCAAATATACTGAGGCAGGCACTGGTGCATACTGACTTCTTCCCGTTGTATGCCCCACTCCACATATTCTTTCCATGTCATTTGGAAATTCTTGGCTTCAATTCCATACCATGCAGGAACTGTCTAACCCTCTCTGTTTAACCACAGAGCACTGACAAGACTTTTGATGTAGCTTCCCTCATATCAGTATAGGGCAGCTCTATTTTAGTGACATTAGAGATATGGCTCCTTCAGATTTGAACTAGATCAGTGGTTCTCAAAACATTGTCTGTTGGTTTCTGAGGATTCCCTGAGACACTTTCAGGGGTATACAAGGTCAAAATTATTTTTATAATAATCTTAAGATGTTACCGGTCTTTTCATTGTGTTGATTTGCCTTGGTGCAAAAGCCATGTGAATAAAACAGCAGTTTGCAGCCTCACAGCAAATCAAGGCAATGATACCCATCAAAATCAGTCATCATGGCATTCTTGCATTTAGAAAAGCCAGTTTCCCTTAACAGTGCATTGAGTGAAGCAGTAAAGATTATTAATTTTATTAAGTCTTACTTCTTGAGTACACATTTTTCAATATTCTGTGTGAATACAAGGAATTGTATATAAAGTACTTATGCTGCATACTCGAGTTCACTGGTTATCTCCAGGAGCACTCATAAATTGTGTGACTTTCAGGCTGAATCTGCCTTTCTAACCATCAAGCGCTGAGTGAGTGACTCACAGGACAAGGTATAGTTATTCAGACTTGGGTATTTGGCAGCCATTTTCTCAAAAGGAATGAAGTCTGCCAGTGAAAGGAAAGGAACTTGACAATATTTGTTGTGAAAGATGAAATTCAAGATTTCAAGAGAAAATCAGAACACTGAAAACCTTATGTCCACAACTTTAATCCAGATATCTTTCCAATATTTATCTTCTGATTCAATAGGTGTTGATATTTACAAAGCTGATTTTTAAATATTGTATAATAAAATATATTTGAATGATCTGTTTAAATCAGTGAACCAATAGCTTTAAAATGACCAATGCTTAATGTTACAAAATCACACATTGACAAAAGATCCATTCAAAGTGCAAGAGAGACCAATGAATTTTAATATAATAGTATAAAAATGTGTTGACATGGATTCAGTTTCCACATTTGAATGAACACTAAAGAAATTTCCACAGGTCTTGCGTATAAAAAAGGATTAAAGAAGAATATTCATAATTATCTGAAGAGGTTATTAAAATACTCCTCTCTTTTCCAACATACCTCTATAAGGTCATATTTTCTTCATATACTTAAACCAAAACAACATAGTGTAGAATGAGCTACAGGAAGCCAGCTGTCTTTAATTAAAAAGACTTGCAAAAATGTAAAACAATGCCACTCCTCTCTCACTAGAAGTTTCTGTTTTACAAAATATATTTTTCATTAAAATGTTATTTATGTTAGCACGTAGTAGGTTTATCATTGTTATTTTTAAATAAATTAATACTTAAAATGTCTCCATTTAAATTTCTAACATAATAAATATCAATAGATAGAATTCATACAGATAAAAGGGCCTCAATAATTTTAAGACTGTGAAGGGGCTCTGATATTAAAAAGTTCCAGAATCACTGGCCTATGCTACCATTCTAAAGAGAGATGATTTAGGGATTAAAAAAGGGATATGGTGAGTGGGTGACAGACGTTCATTGATGGTTTCCATTAATCCCTTCTCTCCCTTTAAGTGCATGCCGCTCCTAACATCAAGAGGTGAGGTCTGTTCCCTTTCTCCTTTAATCTGGGATGGCCTTTTGACCTGGCTTTACCAATAGAGTGTGGCAGAAATGGCATTCTGGGATTTCCAAACCAGACTTTAAGAAGCCTTGCAGCTTCTACCTGGGTATCTTGGAACTTTCACTCTTGGGACATGGGGAAACCAGCCACATGGAGAGGACACATGTAGCTTCTCTGGTCATTAGACCCAGGTGAGTGCCAGGTCAATAACCAGCATCAACTGCCGGTCATTTGAGAAGGCCCTCTTGGATGTCTGGCCCATTTGATGACTCCAGCCCCATGTGCCATCTTATTGTATTATGCATATGAGAAGCCCAAGCAAGAACCTCTAAGCTGAACCCAGGTTAACCTCCAAGAACAATAAGATATAATTACAATTTATTTTAAGCCACAGAATTTAAGGGCAGTTTATTATGCACCAGTAGATAACCAGAACAGGGAGGGAAAACTACAAGACTATTAGCTATAGAGTTTAACTACAGAAGTGGCTATATTTCAGGTAATCATGTGGTGATCTAGTTTATGTTAAGATGCTAACCAGAACCTGAGGAGACCTACTTAGGGAGTAAGTAAGCCACCTTGAGAGTTACACAGTGAGCATTAGGCTGGTTATGAAAGTTCAGCAAAGAAGAGAGTGATCCTAGGCAGAGCTCCAAGAAAGTGGTGGGTATACAGCTAAGACTGCAAGATATGGGGAGAACCGGCATGCTAGTCATAGCGAAAGCTGAAGTCCAGCCTTAGGAACTGAGCAAACACAGTTGTGCCAGAGGATAGCTTCAACTGAGCTTATCCATATCCAGGACTCACTCTTGTCAGACCCAATTCCAGATTCACCACAGCCTAACATTAACAGCAGCAAGTCATACTTCAAGTCTCATTGGTTGTTGAGTGTGAAGGTGCTATTGTGACACCTGCCACAACTAGAATTGTTCAGAATTAGACACTTAGTAACTCACAAGACCTTTAAAACCCACACACATCCTGAAAATTTTTCAGCCTGCGGAGATGCCTAAGAGAGACATTCCAACATCAAAACCTTGAGAGAAAGTGTTAGACTATGAGAGGAAACTTCAGAATTTTATATATCTGGGGTTAGAGGTCTACAAACTTTTGGAAAGAGGGGCTAGAACTCTCTTTAAGGGGCATCTACCCAGTAAGCACACTGTTTTACATTAGACTATTTAGTTGGCAAGTTCTAGGGGCTGATTGAGATTTTGGGGTGCGTGTGTGTGTGTGTGTGTGTCAAACTTCCCACAAACCTCCCCTTGGCACCTCATCTTTCTGTAATTTAAATGAGATTTTCAGAAGTTTAGGCCATCAATAGTTGATATTACTCATCCAAACGTAAGAATGAGCAAAGAATCTTCCACTGCACATGTGGCAATGTAATTAAGGGTGTCAGTAATCCTTAAAAAAAGAAACCCAAAGCTGTTTGTGTTTGAGGAAGTGAACATGCCTACCACAGCCTGCACAGTCAGAATCCCAGGATTTAAGGTTCAGCTGTGAGTCTTGGGTGATTCATTTAACCCAGTGGTTCTCAGCCTGACTGCACATTAGAATCACTTGGGGAGTGCTTACACAATGCTGCTGTCATGGTCCAGTCCGGAGATTCCGATTAATTTGCCATGAGTGGAGTTCCAGGTGTCAGCATGGTTTTTTTGTTTGTTTAAGATAGACAGGTGATTCTAATATGCATCTGTTGTTGAAAATCTCTAAATAACCTCTCTGAATCTCTATAACCTTCTGCCTTAAATAGGAAGAGTTAACATCTAACTCCCAGGAATGTAGGGCAGAGCTTCACGGACATTGCCTATGGAAACTCTTCACAATCAGAAATGATATTACGTATATATTTCTTATTATCTGTGTTAATTGTAAAGAATAGAAAAATAGGGGCCTCCCTGGTGGCGCGGTGGTTGAGAGTCCGCCTGCCGATGCAGGGGACACGGGTTCGTGCCCCGGTCCGGGAAGATCCCACACGCCGCGGAGCGGCTGGGCCCGTGAGCCATGGCCGCTGAGCCTGCGTGTCCGGAGCCTGTGCTCCGCAATGGGATTGGCCACAACTGTGAGAGGCCCACGTACCACAAAAAAAAAATTAAAAAAAGAATAGAAAAATAAATTATGTAATGTTTTTACTTACATTACAATAGTGAGATTTCTTGAATGATAAATACATAGTTCCATTCTATAGATTTGTGGGATTTTTTCTTAAATAGTGGCAAGTCTCAATGTTTTGTTATTTTTTTTACTGCGAATTTATGACAGGAAAAGGGGTAGCAAGAAGAAATACTACCTTGAAATTTAAAGTCATTCACAAGCTGCTGTTATCCATTAGGTGGAGCATCCAATAGGCAGCATTTCAGTAGCATTTTTGTTAGAAATCAGTTTAACTAATGGTTAAGAAGAATGACTCTGGAGACAGCTTGCCTAGTGTTAAATCTCACTCAAACACATAACTTTGGGCGAGGTAATGACGTTGTAATTAAGAAATTATATCTTAAAATTTGGGAGAGGATCAATACATGTACAGTGTTCTTAAGAGTATCTGGAATATAGTACGGTCTCAGTAAATATTGCTATCATTATACACTAACACAGTTTTAGAAGTCAAAAACTGGTTAATATGCATGTGCAGAATGCCTTTTTCTGGTAGACTATGAAGTAGTCTGTTATAGAATTAATATGTAGTAGAAATGGAGTAATCTAAGATCTACATGACATTATTATATTGTTTTTGAATGGGAATTATTTCATTTTAGAACCACTTACCAAACACCAATTGTGTGCCAGGTACAGGGCTAAATGCTAGGTTAAAACAATGAATGAGGTTCCTTTAAGAATTCAATGAGGTTCCCAGCGGACTAGGTAGACATGTGAAATAAAAGGACTCGTAACTGAAATGTGTGCACAGTTCAAAGGAACAGATGAGGTAAGAGACACCATGAGTTATTGGGGAAGGCTCCACAAAGAGGGTGACTTTGGAGTTAAGCCTCCAGCAATGTTAAAGACAGAGAAAGGAGCATGTTATGGACTGAAGGTGCCGAGTATCAGTGACATTGATGTAATGACCTAAAGATACTCTCTAAGTTAAGATTCCTTTGTTTGTACCCATCTCTGCATTATTGAAATGGCTTGGGAGTTGCTAACTTCTTACCATGAATTCCTTCTCTGTTGACCCCATTATTAAGACATTATTGACATATAATACAGCTCCAAAATGCTAGCAAGCACTTTGCTCTGTGCACTGCAAAACCATAGGGGCAAAAGAACTTTCAAACAGATAGTTCTTACAATAAAATGACCTTTTATACTTGATGATCATTTGGGGGAATTGTAATATTATCGGTAATGAATTATACACGATCTTGGGCAAGATTAAATTTTGAAAAAACCACTGACATAGAAAAAGAAAAAGCTGAAGTATTTCAGATCCTGATGGTGGGTGTTATTTAAAGACTTGCTTCCAAGAAACACTGTAATCTCTATATAGGTTAATTTTTAAGATGAAACTTTGTACTGTATGAGGAACTATTGAAACTCTACTTTTTCCCATAACTCAAAAAAGAAATTTCTACCTTTCAAATAAATTATTAAAATGCCTGGATCCCAACTCCTTTCTAAATTTTGGGAATCTGTTATGTATTTCTTGGCTGTGATCTACTATTTAAGAGAATAAATAACTTGAACAACAATTTACTAGTGGTATATACCGATTATTTCTCAAAAGCCTTGTTCAACTTGTAGTCACAAATTGAAGGTTTTCTATGAAATAATCAATCTGTATTTTTATAACTTGGTTTTTAACAACATTGACTGCATGAAAATCATAATTGTGAAGAACGCATGATGATCGCAATAACTTGGGCAAAGGTTCTTAAAAGAAAATATTATACAAAATATCATGATCAATGACCAGTATAACCGAAAGGAATCAGGTTCCATTTTGTAAATAGAAATGTATTCTGAGTCTTCCTTCCCAAAGCATCGTAGTCCACTGTCATTTGAATAAACAAAACTGCCTGACTGCACTATCTTGTATACCACCCTGATGTACTTTATATAAGGCATATTTTTAGAGTGAGCCTCCTTTATTGCAGAATTTTCAATGGACATCCTTGAATCTATAAAGAAACCGAAGCAGTAACCTTCTAGGTCTTGGCAAAAGTTGGGGGCACACCTGAGTTGACTGGCTCAGAGTGCGAAGCATTTCCTGCTGCCAAGAACCCTTTCTGCATTGTATGGATTATATTAATACTACAAATACTACTTTAGAGTACCAGAAAGGAACTAGAAAGTTCCTACACAACTTAATAAAGAAATAATATTAATTATTAAATTATTAATTAAAAGAGTACATTTTTATGAGAAAGAGGAGAGAAAAATGAAAAGGTAAAGATTTTAACATGTTACCCTAAGAGGTAGGAAACATAAGAACAAAGAGCAAGGGGGCAAAAGAGTGAGAAGAGGAGGAGGATATTCACTGAGTTCTTACAATGTCTAGACACTGTTTTTAGCACTTACAATTATTCTGTTTATAATCACAGCTTTATGAGGTAGGTACTATTATTTCCATTTTACAGAGAGAGAAACTAAAATAATGAACTAAATTGTGGTAGATGTGGTATAAATTCCAGCACAAAGAAAAAAAAACAGTCCTTTATTTTCTGTGATGTGAAATAGTGAAGCATTACCAGGTGGAACATTTTCAAAGATCAGTATAGACTTTGGTTCAGAAGAGGCTGTACTATTCTGTTGTTTAATTTGCAGATAAATGACTAAATGACTGCACACACAATGGGAATATATTCATTCACACGATTAAAACAGCCTTTGGGATTCAGATAGGCCAAATGGACCTAATATTTAAATTTCATACAGTTTATAGTCATGACGACCCAGTATTAATATGACTTTCTAAAACAAAACTGTGGTGATAAGAAAATGGAGAATTATTGGACCTGGAGAGCTGGATTCAAATCATGACTTTGCCACTACCTAGTACTGTGACATTGGGACCTTTAGTTTTCTCATGTATAAAATGGGGAAAACACGTCTTCTACCTATCTCACAGGTTTGTCTGAACATAGCAAGGGCTATATATGCTGTGTCGGAATGCCCCGCATCCAGTCCTTGGTTTCCTTTTGGAATATCTAAATAAACATTTCATAACATGTTGGAGTTCAGTTATCCAAAGTCAGGTTAGCCTGGGAATTGAAGAAAAGGATAATTCTGCAGGGGTCTGAGAGAGGTAAATTTGATATGTAAAACATTTACACTTCATAATAATGGATGTGGCAGAACCTTGACAGGACAGCAAATTAAAGAGGATCCTTAGTCTCTGTTAGTTCCATTGCAAATTCTCTCCTGGGGACTCTTCCATGTCCAGATTTGAAAACTGGCTTAATTTTTCCTGGACATCTTTTGTCTGTTTTAGCTTACAGTAAGGCCAAACAGAGGATAACATATAATAAAAACAATTACATACTGCCAAAGTAAACCTCTGTGCAGAAGAGGGATTTTGTAGCTCTTTAGAAACATTTAAAATATAATTAGGACTACATATAATACACAGAGTAAATCCAAACAACAGAGCTGTAGAAAATGGTTGTGGCTATTCCCTCTATCTAAAAATAATTTCAACCCAGACAATGTGGTAAGGGTGCTGTAATACCCTTCTGCACATTATTACATGCCAGAAATATTGAAACGGGGTTTTTCCCGTAAAAAATCATGTTGCAGCAAGCACTCTGAGAGTACAAAATCAGCATCTCATGGTTCCTACTTCCTTTCCAAAATGTGTTGTAAATTACAAATTTCAAAGGCTTTAAACTCAATAACTGCATTCTCAATAAGTGCATTCTCTTTAAGGCCAACAGGCCAAACACACCATAAGGTAAACTACCCATAATAATTTTTACCACATCATCTCCTCTTCAGTGATTTCAAGAGTTCCCTATTTTAAATCTCATGCTCAGAAAACATATTCATTATCAACTTACCCATATAATATGTATATGGTTATTGGAGAGAGGCCTGCAAGTACAGACTTTAATTTTATGAAACTGAGTGCATTGGAACCTAACACTGACCCTAGAGTAAACAAGAACAGACACTTGCTTATGGTTAGATAGCAGGACTTAATTTACTGTGACCAGGACGGTTTGACTATGCAGTTCAGTTTGGTTCATAACAGTGAACTGAATGCTCTGCAGCTTGTCCTATCCTTAGTACAGATATACTTAGATTAGTGATAACAGTTCCTTAGCCCTAGGAAGCTCACAAAATGGTTGATATTGTTCATTGTCTGAAGGGTCTAACCAGAATCATGATGTGGAATTATATTATCAGAGAATCTGTAGTTTGAAGATCCTGAAGAGAATCCAGAATAAATTCCCAAAAGATTGTTTAGAAAATGGTACAGAATGGTCAGAAAATTAAATAAGATCTTTACTATTCATTTATTTAAACACATGCACAGCATTTTCTGTTTGTCATTAAGTGTTTTACAGATAATAACTCATATAATTCTTAAAACAACCCACTAAGGTGGGCACAATTATTATGCCCATTTTCCAGACACAGGAACTGAAGCACAGAGAGGTTCGGTAATTTGCCCAAGATCACAGATCTAGAAGAGACCAAGCTCGGTTCTGAATCCAGGAAGTCTGCCTTCTAAAGGCGTGCTCTGATGCCTCTGCTATTTACTCCCTCTACTATTAAAACAGATGGGCATAACAAAAAGCCCTTTTGACTCAGAGTCCCAATGTTTAATATTTGCTATATTTAAGATTTTCTTTAAAAACAACGCATTTTAAAATTTGCAGATCAGTTACCAGGTACCATGGCAATGAATTTTTTTAATTAGAAAAATAACTACTAATCATGAATAAATTTAACTTACAAATATTGATGCCCAAGCCCCAGCCCAGATTTCTGTCTGTAATTGTGGCTTCAGATTGTATGTGTCTTCACATCTCTGGCTCCCATCATAAGGTTGTCTTGGTCTCTTGAGCACAGAGTAGCAAGTTTCTCGGTATATGTGACAGTCTGTTTATTGCATCTGGCCCCTGTTCACCTGGAAGCCTTGCTCAATCTTTTTATTTTCCCATTTATTTGTTGATTAATTGCAAAATTTATATATGTTCATTATAATGATGCAATAATCTAAAAATATATTTTCTAAAAATAATAATCTCTTCCACTCTGACACTCTTGGGTTAATAGCCTGACATTCTGGTGTGCATAACTGCACAATTTTCTCCATGTTCATACATATAAATATATGAATATGTATTTGTTCTAAAACACATGATCCTGTTTTACAAAAGTGGGATCACACTATACACATTATTGTGTGATATGCTTTCTCAAAAAAAAAAAAAAACAGATACCCATCTGAGTCAACCAATAAATATAATTAAATTGTTTTAAGAACTACATGATATTTCAAAATGCAGATATGTCATAATTTATTCAACTGTTTTACTCTTTTAAGAACTTCAGCTTTTCTCTCCTTAATCAATAATTCAGTAAATATCTTTGAATATAGTCTTGTGGGGGTGGTGGCCAAGATGGCAAAGTACAAAGACCCTGAACTCACCTCTTCCCAGGGACACACAAAAATTAAAACTCTTACAGAGCAACTATCTAAGAGAACAACCTGAAGACTAGCAGGAAACACTTTCCACAACTAAAGACATAAAGAGGAACCACAATGAAATGGGTAGGAGAGTAGGAGAAACAGTATAGTTAAGACTCACACGCCCCCAGGTTGGCAAGCCACAGAAGGGAGTAATATCATAATTGTAGAGGTCCTTCCCAAGAAGTCAGGGATCCAAGTTCTACATTGGGTTCTCCAGCTCAGGGGTCCTGCACCAGGAAGATGAGCCCTCAGAATGTCTGGCTTGAAAACAAAGAGGGGCTTGAGAGAACCAGAAAGCTATAGGAAACACATTCTGCTCTTAAAGGGCACATGCAAAATCTCACATGTTCCAAGTTCCAGTGCAAAGACAACAGTTTGAAAGGAGCCTTGGTCAGGCCAACCTGCTGATCTTGGAGAGCTTCCCAGAGAGGCAGAAAGCAACTGGGACTCCCCCTGAGGACAGAGATGCTTGCAGCAGCCATTTGTAGAGCTCATTCTACTGTGATCACACTAACGCTAGCAAATGCTGTTTTGGAATCCTCCCTCTAGCCTATTAGCTCCTGGGACCCAGGCCTGCTCACCAGTGGGCCAGTACCAGCCCTGAGCTTCTTCCCCAGATTGCACAGACAACTGAGTGGGGACCTAGCCCCACCCTCCATCAGGCCAACAGAAAATCTGTGCCCCCACCCCAACTCTCTAGGCCATGCAGCCAACAACATGAGAAGTCTATCCTGTCCTCTGATAGGCTCACAGTACTGCAGAAGGTGCAGCTTCACAGCCAACCAGGCCGGGGCCAGCCCCACCTACCAGTTTGCCCACAGTAGTCAGCCCTACCACAACAAAAGGGCACATGCAACCCACATAGGGGGCACCCCTAAAACATATCACTCTGGCAACCAGAGGGGAGTGTGCTGCTGGGCCCCACAGTTCATCTCCTACATAAGGCTGCTTCTCCTAGGTTGAGAAACATAACTGACCTACCTAACACATAGAAATAAACACAGAAAATTGGGCAAAATAAGGACACAGAAGAATACATTCTCAATGATAGAACAAAACAAAACTTCAGAAAAAGAACTAAATGAAGTGGAAATGAGCAATCTGCCCAATAAAGAATTCAAGGTACAATCATAAACATTCTCAACAAACTTGGGAGAACAATGAATAAACACAGAATTTCAACAAAGAGTTAGAAAATATAAAGAAAAACCAAACAGAACTGCAGAATACAATAACTGAAATTAAAAGTACACTCACAACAATCAACAGTAGATTAGGTAATTCAGAGGAATGGATCAGTAAGCTGGAAGATATAGTAGTGGAAATCACCCAAGCTGAACAGAATAAAGAAAAGTAGAATTTTAAGAAATGAGGATAGCTTAAGAGTTCTCTGGGACAACATCAAGCATGCTAACATTCACATTTTAGGGATCCCAGAAGGACAAAAGAGAGAGAAAGGGGCAGAGAACTTATTTGAAGTAATAATAACTGAAAACTTCCCTAACCTGGGGAAGGAAACAGACATCCAAGTCCAGGAAGCAGAGAGTCCCAAACAAGATGAACTCAAAGAGGTCCACAACAAGACTCATTACAATTAAAATGGCAAAAATTAAAGATAGGGCTTCCCTGGTGGCGCAGTGGTTGGGAGCCCGCCTGCCGATGCAGGGGACGTGGGTTCGTGCCCCAGTCTGGGAGGATCCCACATGCCGCGGAGCTGCTGGGCCCGTGAGCCATGGCCGCTGGGCCTGCGCGTCCGGAGCCTGTGCGCCGCAATGGGAGAGGCCACAACAGTGAGAGGTTTGCGTACCACAAAAAAATTTTTTTTTAAATTTAAAAAATTAAAGATAAAGGAAGAATCTTAAAAGCACAAGAGAGGGGCTTCCCTGGTGGCGCAGTAGTTGAGAGTCCGCCTGCCGATGCAGGGGACACGGGTTCGTGCCCCGGTCTGGGAAGATCCCACATGCCGCGGAGCTGCTGGGCCTGTGAGCCATGGCCGCTGAGCCTGCGCGTCCGGAGCCTGTGCTCCACAATGGGAGAGGCCACAACAGTGAGAGGCCGGTGTACCATAACATAGAATTAAAAAAAAAAAAAAAAAAAGCACAAGAGAAAAGCAACTAGTTATGTACAAGGGAAAGAAACTCCTGTAAAACAAAGAGCTGACTTTTCAGCAGAAACTCCACAAGCCAGAAGGGAGTGGCCCGGTATAATAAAACTGATGAAAGGGAAAAACCTACAACCAAGAATACTTTACTGAGCAAGGTTATCATTCAGATTTAAAGGGGAGGTAAACAGTTTTAG